>NW_028165296.1:112670-466877 GCF_964263955.1 Coregonus lavaretus
TCCTTATATGAACTGTAACTCTGTAAATTATTTGAAATTGTTGCATGTTACGTTTATATTTTTGTTCAGTATTGTAAATAAAGCTTGGGGGTTTGTTGAACCGAGACAGGCTATAGCCGGGCTGTGGCTGTGGCTGTGGCTGTGTATGCCTTTACTCATTCTAACAACCGTTTAATACATGTGCTTGCAAATGAAACTTGTCACTTGCACTGGGGAGAGCCTGGCCGGTCAATACTCCTACTGGCAGGTGCCTGGGGTCACGTATAAGTCGCAGAGTGATGGATATGTATCCAATAATTGATGTAGGGCAGCCGTTATTGTCCGTTTTTCTCCTGCCTCTATTGCTTATTAAAAGCTCTTGGTCTTAAGTATCAGCTAGCCAATTATGGAGTGAACAGGGTGAAGGGGGGGGGGTGAAGGAAGGGCAGAAGGGTGCAGGGGGTTGAGTGCCCAGGCAGGATCCTCAGGCACTGTGTGGGGCAGCTAAGCACTATAGCTACTGTACTAGTGCTTGAAGTAGAATACATTTTCTTTGTTGTGGCTCTTTATATGTGTTTGTTTGTGTGGGTTAAAGGAGGTCAGGTGGGGGATTGAAGGATTGTTAGGGTTAGAGGGAGGGTATGTGTGCAGCTCAGGTGGGGGATTGAAGGAGGGTTAGGGTTAGGGTTAAAGGGGCAGGTAAGCACTCTAGCTAAGTCAAAAACACCATGTCCTCTCTATTGTATTCTTGACCTCTCAAATTTTGGGGTGAGACCTTACGAGAAACCCGAAACAAGGTTGCTATATTCAAGTCAGGGAATTTAGCGAAAAGTGTCAGCCTATTTGCAACGCACCTCCTTGTTATTGCATTTCTATTTTCCTTTTCATGTGTTGCACCTGCATTCAGTAGCGTCTATGAATCATATGATTATGAAGGCATAAATGTATGAAAGCATGCATTCCTTATGTTAAATGTATTTTGTTCTGTCCTTGTGATGTACTTGTCTATTAATGTTCTGTATTATGTCATGTTTTATGTTTTGTGTGGACCCCAGGAAGAGTTGCTGCTGCTTTATATTAAAATACTTACAACCATTTAGTTCAGTTCACTTGAATCTTTTCACTATTTTTCTCTAATCTTGAACTCTTCAAGCAAAGACATAATCAACAAACAACACTGTCACAATGACAAGTAACAGTTCAAGGTTGAAGTTCAAGGTTCACAAACCAGGGGATGGCCCTCTGCTCTTGGCACGTTTGCTTGTTGTTATCCTCCTGTGTAGAAAGGACTCCCCATGTTTAGACAGACAGGACCCCATGTTTAGACAGACAGCGATAGGACCCAGTGATAACAGTGTGTGGGTGGCTGGGGCTCTGAAGACCCTTGGGACAACACATCACTACATGCTGCCATGGGTTGATTTATACCATATTGTTCCAAGGGCAACAATATTCATATTTTCTTATTGTGGAATTACTCCAATTGCAAAAACTGAAATGCAAGGAGATACTTGAAGTGGATGGACCACACCAGAACTATAGCACCCACCATCTACAGCACAATAGAATATCTGTCTCACCATCTCCCGGTCGGTCCTGCCCTCGTCTGGGAGAACTGGAATGATAGACATAATAATGTTTCTCGCCATGGGCGCTAACCCCAACACTGTGGGGAAAGGGGGGAAAACTTTGGATGTGACCGCGGAAGGCGTGTAGTAATTGTAAAACTCAGGAAAGAGCTGCAGAAGCAGATTTCTGACATGTAGCGCTGCTTTTCAGCTCTGATCAAAGGGTCCAGCTCTACAGCAGCCTGATAACCCAATCAATTCACTCCTTTTGTTTTTCGCTGAATGATGCACGTTTAGCTGTAACCTTCGGGCTAAGAATGACTGAAAGAAAGACAGAAAGGAAAGGGAGAGAGAAACAGGGGAAAAGGTGGTGAAGGAGAAAGAAGAAGGGGAGGAGAGAAGAGGAAAAGGAGGAGGCTACTGTAAAAAAAAAAAAAAGGAAAGAAAAACGATTCAATAAAGTTGTTGGTGAGTTTGATGGGTCTATAGAAAACCATTAAGAGGTACTGGAGAGGGGATGGGACCCGAATGGGAAGCGATTAGAATATGAAATGTTTTGACGGAGAGAGGAGAGAATGGAGAGGGTAGAAAGCAGAGGAGATGGAAGGGAGATTAAAAGATTACCTGTCTTCTATACGCGTCCTTCAGGAGCGCAGCGACTGTCTGCCAGACTGAGCACCCCCTCCCCCTCCACCCCGTCCCCCTACCCAGTTCCCCAGCCCACCTGCTTTAGACAGTCAATGAAAGACTGAGAGAAAGAGAGCGAGAGAGAGAGAGAGAGAGCGAGAGAGAGAGAGGGAGAGAGAGAGAGAGAGAGAGAGAGAGATAGAGAGAGAGAGAGAGAGAGAGAGAGAGAGAGAGCAAGAGAGAGTGAGAGAGAGAGAGAAAAAGAAAGAGAGAGAGAGAGAGGGGGGGGGGGGGGGGGAATGAAGGAATCATTACATCACAACAACAGGGCCAGTGATGGTAATGAGGGTTCTTAGACATCAATCAATCAATGGGTCAGCCGATCAATCAGTCTGCATTTAGTAGGCACAGAGAGTGTCCTCCAGACAGACAGGCTGGCACACACACACTGCACCTATGGGACACACAGGCAAGCTAGCCGATAGGTGGAGGTTAGACCATTAACTCAGCTGAAATTAAACGTTACACCAGACTGAGAAACAGACAATAACTTGTGGAGATAATTATCCAAACAAAGCAAATATGACAGACAAAGAGAGATAATGAGAAAGTGAGAGAAAGAGAGAGAAAGAGAGAGAAAGAGTGAAAGATAAAAAGAGAGCGAGAAAGAAAGAGAGAGAGAGAAAGAGAATGAGAAAGAGAGAGAAACAATACATACAAATTGCAAAAAAAAGAATGTTGAGATTTAACAAAAAAATATTGTCAATCTCTAGTGTCCTTAAATACTCTAATTTGTAATGTAATGTAAAGTAATATAATGCAATGTATGAATGTTAACAATTGTAAAGGTTTTGTAGAGATTTCAGTGTGTCTGTCTGTCTGTCTGTCTGTCAGTGACACGTGTAGTAGGATATCCTTGAACCTGTGTGTCTGTCCTGCAGACATTGATATGCACTAACCAGCCCTGCACAACCACTGGATCCATATCCCAAGATGACAGCAGACAGCTCTCCCTCCCTCCCTGTGACTCTCTCTCACTCCCTTTTAGTCTCTCCATCCGTCCGTCTCTCAGTCTATCTCTCTGTCTCTCTATCTCTCTTCATCTACTTCCTCCCTTTGTCTCCCTCTCTCCTCTCTTGCTCTTTTCATCTCTCCCTCCCCTCCATCTATCCCTCTCTACTCTTCAGTATAAATGGGCTCTTAAGGTAAATAGCCAGAGGGATTATGGTGCAGTGTGACCTGTATAACATGGTTGATCGTGAAGCTGCAGAGGGGTTATGAAGAACGTCCAACAAACTTTCATGTGGATCTGTCCCATGATAGCAGTTTGGGAGAGGAGGAAATCAGGGGTTGGGGTTGAGTTCTCTTGCATCTCTTCTTTATTCTCTATCTCTGTCTCTCCTTCTATCTCCTATATCATCCAGACTACCTCTCCAACCGCAACACGCTGCAAAACAGACTAAAGTCACAAGTAGAGAGGGAGGAGAACACTAGACTAGAAGACAGTGTAGTACTGAGGGACTAGAGCTGTGTACTACAGCCCTTCTCTAGGCAGGTACTGTTGACCCACAGTGTGTTCTGTATTGTAGTCCCTCCACCGAGGACCCATCTATTATTAACTTCTCCTGGCTCTGGCTCTGGCCTACCCTGGCGGATGGATGGGGATTAAAAGACACTAATGTGAGCACGTGGGCCGCTGACCTTCCACTCAGACTGACTCTACGCACATGGAAATGAACCATGGTAAATCAGGTCTCTGCCGAGACACTCAGCACAACGCATCATTTCCTCTGAGGCTGTCAGCCATGACAGCACCACATTAATCACACACACAATCTCACACACATACACACACACAACAGTGTAGGTAGAGGTAGGTAGAGCAGGGTCCGATCCATTAAGTGCTTAATTTAACTGGCCCACACACAGACCCTCACACTTAACCCAGAGAGATTAGGAAGGGTTAGGTAGAGTGGTGTCCAAACCATGTGGCGCAAACACACACACACACACACACAGATAGACACACTCTATTCTCACTTTTACCCCCACACTCAAATAACATTCTCACTCTACCTCCCCACTCATACACAATCTATAACCCCCCACCTCTAGCTCCAAAACAGAGCTTGTATTATTGCTGCCCCCAGGGCAGGCACACAGGACTAAAGAGATGGAGAAAGAATGTCTAAGACTATGGAAATGAGCCTTCACCTCAATACAACTCACCAATATCTCCACATCACATCCAGAGGTAAGAGAGAGCGAGAGAGGGTAAGAGAGAGAGAGAGAGAGAGAGAGAGAGAGAGAGAGAGAGAGAGAGAGAGAGAGAGAGAGAGAGAGAGAGAGAGAGAGAGAGAGAGAGAGAGAGAGAGAGAGATAGAGAGAGAGAGAGGGAGAGAGAGAGAAAGAAAGAAAGAAAGAAAGAAAGAAAGAAAGAAAGAAAGAAAGAAAGAAAGAAGAAAGAAAGAAAGAAAGAAAGAAAGAAAAGAAAGAAAGAAGAAAGAAAGAAAGAAAGAAAGAAAGAAAGAATGAGAAGAAACAGCGAAAGAGAGAGAGAGAAAGAGTAAGAAAGACAGAGCGAGAGAGAGAGAGAGAGAGAGAGAGAGAGAGAGAAAGAGTGAGAAAGACAGAGAGAGAGAGAGAGAGAGAGAGAGAGAGAGAGAGAGAGAGAGAGAGAGAGAGAGAGAGACAGTGAGAGAGAGAGAGAGAGAGAGAGAGAGAGAGAGAGAGAGAGAGAGAGAGAGAGAGAGAGAAAGAAAGAAAGAGAAAGAAAGAGAAAGAAAGAGAGAGAGAGAGAGAGTCGGTTGGGGGCAGAAAGAGAATGGAGGCATTGTATTGTTCTTCCCTACACGGTTTTAGGATAAATTAATTAAGAATGAATGAATGAGTGAGTGAGTTAAGAAAAGAGGATTCGGGTTCTATTGGTGTTAACATAATTACAATTCCTATTTTTAAATGAAGGAACTGAGGCCATTTCTCCTCCGCCTCAAATGGGTTTTTGTCACCTTCAATTTAGGAATGAACGCTTTATCATTCTTTAATTTGTCATCGATTTGCATGAATCTCCCATGACAATTATCACAGTGCCCCTCCCCTCCCCTCGCCTGTGAGCGAAACACTAGATTCTGATAAGAAAGAAAAGAGAGAGCGAGAAAGAAGGAGGTCTATCTCCCATTCTCCATCTCCGGTTTTTCTACTTCCACATCTCATCCCTCCATCTTTTACTCTGAGAGGCGTAGTGTGAGTGTTGGGGAAGGAAGAGGAGAGGAGATGGAAGAAGGGAACATAAAAATCCTAAATCAAAGCACTCAATTATAGGTTTGCAGTAATTATGAAGCCCTTGAATTGAAGTGCTCTCTGGGGAAAGATGGATAGATATATGGATGATGCATGGGGGTGGGATAGATAGGTAAATAAATGAATATGCCACACAGAAATACAATGTAGCCCCTGGGCCCAGGGTGACATAAATACACGTACTAATCGATACGCTGCAAACCTATCCCAACGCAATTAAAAGGATATTGAGTAGCGAAGTGGGGCCACCACTATATGGTTGGGGGATGAAGTGGGGGGAGCAGGCTCTCGTGAGTAAGGGGTTTGACCTGTTGGGCAGGGTTGATACCCCCCTTCCCACACACACACACACACACACACACACACACACACTAAAATATGGAGTATTATTTTTAAAAATATATATATATATATATATAAATGCAGTATACGACTAAACTGTCCACCCAGTTTCAACTGTACGTTTGGTATTGTTGTGTCTACTAGCACTGTGCTGTCTGCTAACAGTTATTAGGAGAGAGAGAGGTTGGAGGTCAGTCCATAAAGGGACTGTGGGAGAGTGAGCTGGAGTCTCTGTGGGGCTCTTCGTCGGTCAATAACATTGAGTTAGTGGCTACAATCAGACACTAGATACACCACGACCATCTCCACCATCACCACCACCACCACCACCACTACTACTACTGAGCGAGAGGGAGAGAGAGAGAGACTCCCTGTCAGACATTCACCTCAGGCTGTCATGTGATTTATCAGACTTCCAACACCTCCATGGCAACAAAACCTCTACCCACAAATAACCTGCATAACAACCTGTGTGTGTGTGTGTGTGTGTGTGTGTGTGTGTGTGTGTGTGTGTGTGTGTGTGTGTGTGTGTGTGTGTGTGTGTGTGTGTGTGTGTGTGTGTGTGAGTGAGTGTGTGTGTGTGTGTGTGTGTGTGTGCATGTGCATGTGAAAGTGAACCAGACTAAACACAGACAGACGGGGGGTTGATAACCTTTCAGTCTTCTGGAGTTCCTGGTTAATACACAGGCGATGCATACATATATCAGTGTTTACAGCTAGGGCTGACATACGTGACGGGTGCATGTTTGAGATCATGTCTTAACCCCACAGGCTGGTCTCATAGACTAGATGTAACATAGTAAACGGAAATCCGGTACACTCAAATTAACATGATATGTTACATTTGGTATGGTTACATAAGACAGAAGGTTACTTGAGGCAAAACGAAAGTAGGGTGGTTGGTCGGGGTGGATGGGTCGATGTATAACGCGAACGTCTAGCAACCCACAGGTTTTGTGTTTGAATCTCATCACAGACAGCATTTTAGCTAATTAGCAACGACTTACTACTTTTTAGCTACTTAGCACGTTAGCTAACCCTTCACCTAACCCTAACTTTAACCCTTTAACCTAACTCCTAACCCTAACCTTAACCCTAACTGTAACCCTAACCTTAACCTTAACCCCTAACCAATCGTCATACTTGAGTAAAAGTAAAGATACCTTTTCTTGTTTTAAATGTGTGGATAGCCAGGGGCATGCTCCAATACTAAGATATCATTTACAAACAAAGCATGTGTTTAGTGAGTCCGCCAGATCAGAGGCAGTAGGGATAACCAGGGATGTTCTCTTGATAAGTGTGTGAATTAGACAATCTTCCTGTCCTGCTAAGCATTCAAAATGTATCAAGTACTTTTGGGTGTCAGGGAAAATGTATGGAGTTAAAAATATATGATTTTCTTTAGGAATGTAGTGAAGTAAAAGTAAAAGTAGTCAAAAATATGAATAGTAAAGTAAAGTACAGATACCCAAAAAGTATTTTTACTTAAGTACTTTACACCACTGCGTGGAATAGGCATTGAATCTACGTCTTTGTCCAGTGGGAGAGTATGATCAAGTATGCTTCTCCCTCTGAAGTAGAAAAACCTGAGATGTTGACCTCACACAAGCATTTCACATTCACATACACAATCAGACACGGGCACACACACACACACAATGTACAGTATAAAAACATACATACATACAGTGCATTCGGAACGTATTCAGACCACTTCACTTTTTCCACATTTTGTTACATTCCTGCCTTATTCTAAAATGGATTAAATTAATTGTTTTCCTCATCAATCTACACACATTACCTCATAATGACAAAGTGAAAACAAGCTGTTAGAAATTTAAAGAGCAGAAATACCTTATTTACATAAGTATTCAGACCTTTTGCTATGAGAAACGAAATTGAGCTCAGGTGCATCCTGTTTCCATTGATCATCCTTGAGATGTTTCTACAACTTGATTGGAGTCCACCTGGGGTAAATACAATTGATTGTACATGATTTGGAAAGGCACACACCTGTCTATATAAGGTCCCACAGTTGACAGTGCATGTCAGAGCAAAAACCAAGCCATGAAGTCAAAGGAATTAGAGCTCCAAGACAGGATTGTGTCGAGGCACAGATCAATCTATCAATCAAATGTATTCATAAAGCCCTTTTTACATCAGCAGATGTCACAAGGTGCTATGCAGAAACCCAGCCTAAAACCCCAAGCAGCAAGCAATGCAGATGTAGAAGCAAGGTGGCTAGGAAAAACTCCCTAGAAAGGCAGGAACCTAGGAAGAAACCTAGAGAGGAACCAGGCTCTGAGGGGTGGCCAGTCCTCTTCTGGCTGTGCCGGGTGGAGATTATAAAAGTACATGGCCATTTAAGGCCAGATTGTTCTTCAAGATGTTCAAATGTTCATAGATGACCAGCAGGGTCAAATAATAGTCACAGTGGTTGTAGAGGGTGCAACAGGTCAGTACCTCAGGAGTAAATGTCAGTTGGCTTTTCATAGCCAAGCATTCAGAGGTCAAGACAGCTGGTGCGGTAGAGAGAGAGCTAGAGAGAGTCGAAAACAGCAGGTCCGGGACAAGGTAGCACGTCCGGTAAACAGGTCAGGGTTCCCTAGACGCAGGCAGAACAGTTGAAACTGGAGCAGCAGCACGACCAGGTGGACTGGGGACCGCCAGAGTCATCAGGCCAGGTAGTTCTAAGGCATGATCCTAGGGCTCAGGTCCTCCGGGAGGGGAGGGGAGGGAGAGAGGGAGAGAGAGAGAATTAGAGGGAGCATACTTAAATTCACACAGGCCACCGGATAAGACATGAGAATTACACCAGAAATAACAGACTGACCTTAGCCCACCGGCACATAGACTAATGTAGCATACAGCCGTGGTCAAAGGTTTTGAGAATGACACAAGTATTGGTCTTCACAAAGTTCGATGCTTCAGTGTTATGAGATATTTTTGTCAGATGTTACTATGGTATACTGAAGTATAATTACAATAATTCCATAAGTGTCAAAGGCTTTTATTGACAATTACATTAAGTTTATGCAAAGTGTCAATATTTGCAGTGTTGACCCTTCTTTTTCAAGACCTCTGCAATCTGCCCTGGCATGCTGTCAATTAACTTCTGGGCCACATCCTGACTGATGGCAGCCCATTCTTGCATAATCAATGCTTGGAGTTTGTCAGAATTTGTGGGGTTTTGTTTGTCCACCCGCCTCTTGAGGATCGACCACAAGTTCTCAATGGGATTAAGGTCTGGGGAGTTTCCTGGCCATGGACCCAACATTTCGATGTTTTGTTCCCCAAGAACTTAGTTATCACTTTTGCCTTACGGCAAGGTGCTCCATCATGCTGGAAAAGGCATTGGTCGTCACCAAACTGTTCTTGGATGGTTGGGAGAAGTTGCTCTCAGAGAATGTGTTGGTACCATTCTTTATTCATGGCTGTGTTCTTAGGCAAAATTGTGAGAGAGCCCACTCCCTTGGCTGAGAAGCAACCCCACACATGAATGGTCTCAGGATGCTTTACTGTTGGCATGACACAGGACTGATGGTAGCGCTCACCTTGTCTTCTCCGGGCAAGGTGTTTTCCGGATGCCCCAAACAATCGGAAAGGGGATTCATCAGAGAAAATGACTTTACCCCAGTCCTCAGCAGTCCAATCCCTGTACCTTTTGCAGAATATCAGTCTGTCCCTGATGTTTTTCCTGGAGAGAAGTGGCTTCTTTGCTGCCCTTCTTGACACCAGGCCATCCTCCAAAAGTCTTCACCTCACTGTGGGTGCAGATGCACTCACACCTGCCTGCTGCCATTCCTGAGCAAGCTCTGCACTGGTGGTGCCCCAATCCTGCAGCTGAATCAACTTTAGGAGACGGTCCTGGCGCTTGCTGGACTTTCTTGGGCGCCCTGACGCCTTCTTCATAACAATTTAACCCCTCTCATTGAAGTTCTTGATGATCCGATAAAATGGTTGATTTAGGTGCAATCTTACTAGCAGCAATATCAAATCAAATCAAATCAAAATTTATTGGTCACATGCGCCGAATACAACAGGTGCAGACATTACAGTGAAATGCTTACTTACAGCCCTTAACCAACAGTGCATTAATTTTTTACAAAAAAAGTAAAAATAAAACAACAACAAAAAAAGTGTTGAGAGAAAAAAGAGCAGAAGTAAAATAAAGTGACAGTAGGGAGGCTATATATACAGGGGGGTACCGTTGCATTGTCAATGTGCGGGGGCACCGGCTAGTTGAGGTAGTTGAGGTAATATGTACATGTGGGTAGAGTTAAAGTGACTATGCATAAATAATTAACAGAGTAGCAGCAGTGTAAAAAGGATGGGGTGGGGGGGCAGTGCAAATAGTCCGGGTAGCCATGATTAGCTGTTCAGGAGTCTTATGGCTTGGGGGTAGAAGCTGTTGAGAAGTCTTTTGGACCTAGAATTGGCACTCCGGTACCGCTTGCCGTGCGGTAGCAGAGAGAACAGTCTATGACTAGGGTGGCTGGAGTCTTTGACAATTTTGAGGGCCTTCCTCTGACACCGCCTGGTATAGAGGTCCTGGATGGCAGGAAGCTTGGCCCCAGTGATGTACTGGGCCGTACGCACTACCCTCTGTAGTGCCTTGCGGTCGGAGGCCAAGCAGTTGCCATACCAGGCGGTGATGCAACCAGTCAGGATGCTCTCGATGGTGCAGCTGTATAATTTTTTGAGGATCTGAGGACCCATGCCAAATCTTTTCAGTCTCCTGAGGGGGAATAGGCTTTGTCGTGCCCTCTTCACGACTGTCTTGGTGTGTTTGGACCATGATAGTTCGTTGGTGATGTGGACACCAAGGAACTTGAAGCTCTCAACCTGTTCCACTACAGCCCCGTCGATGAGAATGGGGGCGTGCTCAGTCCTCTTTTTTTTCCTGTAGTCCACAATCATCTCCTTTGTCTTGGTCACGTTGAGGGAGAGGTTGTTGTCCTGGCACCACACGGCCAGGTCTCTGACCTCCTCCCTATAGGCTGTCTCATCGTTGTCTGTGATCAGGCCTACCACTGTTGTGTCGTCGGCAAACTTAATGATGGTGTTGGAGTCGTGCCTGGCCATGCAGTTATGGGTGAACAGAGAGTACAGGAGGGGACTGAGCACGCACCCCTGAGGGGCCCCTGTGTTGAGGATCAGTGTGGCAGATGTGTTGTTACCTACCCTTATCCTTGCCTGTGAAGCCCTTTTTGTGCAAAGCAATGATGACGGCACGTGTTTCCTTGCAGGTAACCATGGTTAACAGAGGAAGAACAATGATTTCAAGCACCACCCTCCTTTTAAAGCTACCAGTCTGTTATTCTAACTCAATCAGCATGACAGAGTGATCTCCAGCCTTGTCCTCATGAAAACTCTCACCTGTGTTAATGAGAGAATCACTGACATGATGGGAGCTGGTCCTTTTGTGGCAGGGCTGAAATGCAGTGGAAAAGTTTTTTGGGAATTAAGTTCATTTTCATGGCAAAGAGGGATTTTACAATTAATTGCAATTCATCTGATCACTCTTCATGACATTCTGGAGTATATGCAAATTGCCATCATCAAAACTGAGGCAGCAGACTTTGTGAAAATTAGTATTTGTGTCATTCTCAAAACTGTTGACCACGACTGTAGATACTGGAGACTGAGACAGAGGTGGGTCGGTGGACACTGTGGGCCCCGTCCAACGATACCCCCAGACAGGGCCACCCAGGCAGGATATAACCCCACCCACTTTTCCAAGCACAGCCCCCACACCACTACAGGGATATCAACAGACCACCAACTTACTACCCTGAGACAAGGCTGAGCATAGCCCACGACCGAGGGATCTGGGGAAGGGTACCAAAAATGTCTGCAGCATTGAAGGTCCCCAACAACACAGTGGCCTCCATCATTCTTAAATGGAAGAAGTTTGGAACCACCAAGACTCTTCCTAGAGCTGGCCGCGCAGCCAAACTGAGCAATCGGGGGAGAAGTGCCTTGGTCAGGGACGTGACCAATAACCCGATGGTCACTCTGACAGAGCTCCAGAGTTCCTATGTGGAGATGGGAGAACCTTCCAGAAGCACAACTGTCTCTGCAGCACTCCACCAATCAGGCCTTTATGGTAGAGTGGCCAGACGGAAGCCATTCCTCAGTAAAAGGCACATGACAGCCCGCTTGGAGTTTGCCAAAAGGCACCTAAAGGACTCTCAGACCATAAGAAACAAGATCCTCTAGTCTGATGAAACCAAGATTGAACTCTTTGGCCTGAATGCCAAGCGTCATGTCTGGAGGAAACCAGGCATCGCTCATCACCTGGCCAATACCATCCCTACGGTGAAGCATGGTGGTGGCAGCATCATGCTGTGGGGATGTTTTTCAGCGGCAGGGACAGGAAGACTAGTCAGGATCGAGGGAAAGATGAACGGAGAAAAGTACAGAGAGATCCTTGATGAAAACTTGATCCAGAGCACTCAGGACCACAGACTGGGGCGAAGGTTCACCTTCCAACAGGACAACAACCCTAAGCACACAGCCAAGACAACACAGGAGTGGCTTCGGGACAAGTTTATGAATGTCCTTGAGTGGCCCAGCCAGAGCCCGGACTTGAACCCGATCGAACATCTCTGGAGAGACCTTTAAATAGCTGTGCAGCAACGCTCCCCATCCAACCTGACAGAGCTTGAGAGGATCTGCAGAGAAGAATGGGAGAAACTCCCCAAATACAGGTGTGCCAAGCTTGTAATGTCATACCCAAGAAACTCGAGGCAGTTATTGCTGCCAAAAGTTATTCAACAAAGTAGAGTAAAGGGTCTGAATACTTATGTAAATGTTATATATATATTTTCTTTACATTTGCAAACATTTCTAAAAAACTTTTTTTGCTTTGTCATTATGGGGTATTGTGTGTAGATTGATGAGGGATTCTTTTTTAAAATCTATTTTCGAATAAGGCTGTAAAATAACAAAATGTGGAAAAAGTGAAGGGGTCTGAAAACTTTCCGAATGCACTGTACAGGGACAAACACACACACCTGGAGGGGTTGTCTTACAGCTGCCTTCTCCCTCTCTGACCCCCCTGAAACCTGCTTGGCCGACAGTTGGAGGCACACACACACACAGCCCGGCCTGTGTTTGGAGCGGGGCGGTGGTGCTAGCCAGGAGTCGCTACGCAGCTAATCCCAGCTAATGTGCTGTTGACAACAGCCCAATTAAACAGGCCTCCTGCAGAGAGAGAGACAGAGAGGGAGGGAGGGAGGGAGGGAGGGAGGGAGGGAGGGAGGGAGGGAGGGAGGGAGGTACGGCGGGAGGGAGGGAGGGAGGGAGGGAGGGAGGGAGGGAGGGAGGGAGGGAGGGAGGGAGGGAAAAAGAAGGAGTGGGAGGGAGAGGTAAGGAGGGGTGATTTTGGTGTGTTGAGACGTGCTGGGCAGAGAAACAGAGAGACAGCATGAAGCTGCAGGGAGCCTCGCAATACCCAGCAGGACACACGCTGAGCCTCATCACTTCTACTAGCAGGCTAGCCATATTAATGTCTGTCTATACTGGCCTAGCGCTAGCCTCATCACTTCTACTAGCAGGCTAGCGATATTACTGTCTGTCTATACTGGTTTAGCGCTAGCCTCATCACTTCTACTAGCAGGCTAGCTATATGACTGTCGGTATATACTGGCCTAGCGCTAGCCTCATCACTTTTACTACAGACGTAGAGCTAGCAGGCTAACTATTTCACTGTCTTTCTACTCTGGCCTAGCGCCTGCCCGGTGTTTCCCAAATTCGGTCCTGGGGACCCCAAGAGGTGCACGTTTAGTTTTTTGCCCTAGCACTACACAGCTGATTCAAACAATCAACTCATTATCAAGCTTTGCTTATTTGAATCAGCTGTGTAGTGCTTCTACTCTAGACCTAGCGCTAGCAGGCTAACACTACTGCGCTACTACTGTCAGTCTATACAGTAGCAAACGCTACTACTGTCTAGCCTAGTGAATAGTGCTACCATTCTTCTACTACTGTCTTCCAAACCACTATAGGCTTACAGTCTATAGCCTACAATACTGCAACTGATCACAGCCTAGCTCAGCCTGGCGTTAGCATAAGAAGGAAGTATGTTTGGAAGCATTTCTGCATCCTATACCTTACTCCATCTGTGTATGCAGATCAGAAGGAACCCAATTGATTTACACGCACACACACACACACACACACACACACACACACACACACACACACACATGCACACACTAACACACACACGTATAACAACAACTCAATTGAGACCCACAAATCCTGGAATATAAATCTGGACTGGAAGGGAAATGAGACAGGGGGAGATGGAGAGAAGGGAAGAGAGAGAAAGAAAGAGAGAGAGAGATAGAGAGAGGGAAGGAGAGAGCGAGAGAGAGAGAAAGAGAGAGAGAGAGAGAGGGGGGGGGGGGGGGGGTTGGTCAAAGAGAGGACCAATATGTAAGGGAATGGGTGAGGAATGAAATAATGGCCATAACGGGACAGTATAAAAACAACAGAGAAAGGGAGAAGATCTGAGTGAGAGAGAGCACAGCAAGAATTACATAGAAATGCAATAAAGCAGCCAGTGTGAAATCAATCTGCTTAGAGTTTTGTTTAATAAAAATTCATGAAGGGCGAGTGGCCGAGAGCTCATAAGAAATATTGGTGGCAATGTGGGGACTGAGGGGAGGGGATGCTCCTATATGTGTGCATGCATGTGTGTGTGTGTGTGTGTGTGTGTGTGCGTGCGTGCGTGCGTGTGACTGCGCGTGTGTCTGTTTGTATGTGAGTGTGTGTGTCTGTCTGTCTGTCTGTCGGACAAAGGAGTAAGGGAATGAAGGTCTTAATAATAACAGCTGTCCAACATTGGAGAGGGAAGTACAGCTGGGCTCTCTCTCTCTCTCTCTCTCTCTCTCTCACGTTCTCTCTCTCTCTCTCTCTCTCTCTCTCTCTCTCTCTCTCTCTCTCTCTCTCTCTCTCTCTCTCTCTCTCTCTCTCTCTCTCACGTTTTTCTCTCTCTCTCACATTTTCTCTCTCTCTCTCTCTCTCTCTCTCTCTCTCTCTCTCTCTCTCTCTCTCTCTCTCTCTCTCTCTCTCTCTCTCTCTCGTTTTCTCTTTCTCTCTCTCTCTCTCTCTCTCTCTCTCTTCACTCTCTCTCTCTGTCTTCCTCTTCTCTCTCTCTCTCTCTCTCTCTCTCTCTCTCTCACTCTCTCTCTCTCTCTCTCTCTCTCTCTCTCTCTCTCTCTCTCTCTCTCTCTCTCTCTCTCTCTCTCTCTCTTGTCCTCTTGGCCAAAGCCACCTGTCTGCACAGAGTTGGACTAAATTGATCTGTGTGTGCATGTGTGTGCGTGTGTGTGTGTGTGCTTGCGTACGTTTGTGTGTGATAGATTTTATTTAACCTCATTCACATGTGCACATGCACACAGACACACACACACACACAGACAGACAAAGAGACACACACACAAATGCACATAACACAAAAACACACACACACACACACACACACACAGGATCCAGCTGCAGGGAGGCCCTCGCTGCCCCTCCATCCTTTCTGTGTCTCTCTCTCTCTCACACACACACACACACACACACACACACAGTCACACACTTGTACACACAGCCTGCTCCACCTCCGCTGCTGCTACCAGGCAGGTCTCAGGGTCAGAGGTAAATCCCCTGTAGCTCAGTTGGTAGAGTATGGCGCTTGCAATGCCAGGGTTGTGGGTTCATTTCCCACGGGGGGCCAGTATGAAAATGTATGCACTCACTAACTGTAAGTCGCTCTGGATAAGAGCGTCTGCTAAATGACTAAAATGTAAATGTCAGGGGTCAGATCTTAGAAGTGATTTAGTCTCCCTGGTCATGTGACATGAGGTCAGGGGCAAGACGATTTAGATTATGAGACTTCCTCTCTCTCTTCCTACCTTTCTCTCAGTTTGTCTCTGTGATATTATGACATGACTTGATGTGTGTATCCAACCTGGGTAAGATTTACACTGACTGAACAGAAACCCTGTAAAACGAAGCCCAAGGTCATTGTTGTGACCTTGAAAAGGAGGTCAAAGGTGAACCAGGAGCTGACTACTGAGATTCCAGCACTTACAACAATGGGCTACTATGCATCCCACTGTCCCTTCAACCTGCTGCTCTCCTGCCCCCTGCTCTCCTCTCCTCTGGCTCCCACAAATACAGACTCAGGAAGATTCAAGAGCGCACGTACACAGGGTGGAGGGTGGGTGTGTGTATGTGGTAAATAAGAAACATTTGACCAACTGGGGACATTATGTTGGTCCACACAAGGTCAAATTCTATTTCTAGGGGGTTTAGGGTTAAGGTTAGAATTAGTGATAGGGTTAGAATTAGGTTTAGGGTTAGGGTTAGGAGATATATGTCACGCCCTGACTCAGGGGACTCGTATATGTTGAGTCAGGGTGTGTAGTTTCTATGTTGTGTATTTCTATGTTGTAGTTCTAGTATGTCTAGATCTATGTTGGCCGGTGTGGTTCCCAATCAGAGGCAGCTATCGCTTGTTGTCTCTGATTGGGAACCATACTTAGGCAGCCTATTGGCACTAGTGGGTTGTGGGATCTTGTTCCGTGTAAGGTATGTTGTTTGTGTCTACCTTGGACTTCACGGTTCGTTTAGTTTGTTGTTTATTCGGTATAATAAACATGTATGCATATCACGCTGCGCCTTGGTTCGACCAGTCCTTCAACGAACGTGACAGAAGATCCCACCAAATGAGGACCAAGCAGCGTGTCCAGGAAGAGCGAATAGCCATGTCACAGGTGGGCAAATGGTGGTCATGGGAGGAGATATTTGCGGGGAAAGGGCCATGGGCGAAGGTAGATGCCCAGGCAGGAGAGGAGAAACGGCGCCAACCGTGCCGACGACGGACACCCGAGAGGCAACCCCAAGAAAATGTTGGGGGGGGGGCACACGGGGTGGATGACGAGGCTACAGGAGGCTAAAAGGGAGAAGGAAAGTGTAGAGGCACGGCGAAAGGAGCTGGTTAGGCAGCAGAAGGAGCGGGGGTTAATAAAGGAACCCAGTCCCGCTCCTCGCACCAAGCAAGTGGTGCGTGTCGCCAGTCCGGTCCGGCCCGTTCCTGCTCCCCGCACTAAGCCAGTGGTGCGTGTTCCCAGTACGGCCCGACCCGTTCCTGTTTCTCGCACCAAGCCAGTGGTGCGCGTCGCCGGCCCGGCCTGTTCCTGCCCCTCGCACCAAGCCAGTGTTGCGCGTCACCAGCCCGGCCCGGCCTGTTCCTGCCCCTCGCACCAAGCCAGTGGTGCGCGTCGCCAGCCCGGCCCGGCCTGTTCCTGCCCCTCGCACCAAGCCAGTGTTGCGCGTCGCCAGCCCGGCCCGGCCTGTTCCTGTCCCTCGCACCAAGCCAGTGGTGCGCGTCGCCAGCCCGGCACGGCCTGTTCCTGCCCCTCGCACCAAGCCAGTGGTGCGCGTCGCCAGCCCGGTCCGGCCTGTTCCTGTCCCTCGCACCAAGCCAGTGGTGCGCGTCGCCAGCCCGGCCCGGCCTGTTCCTGTCCCTCGCACCAAGCCAGTGGTGCGCATCGCCAGCCCGGTCCGGCCTGTTCCTGTCCCTCGCACCAAGCCAGTGGTGCGCGTCGCCAGCCCGGCCCGGCCTGTTCCTGTCCCTCGCACCAAGCCAGTGGTGCGCATCGCCACCCCGGCCCGGCCTGTTCCTGCCCCTCGCACCAAGCCAGTGGTGCGCGTCACCAGCCCGGTCTGGCCTGTTCCTGCTCCTCGCACCAAGCCAGTGGTGCGTGTGTCCAGTCCGGCACGGCCCGTGCCTGTTCCACCGGTGCCTGGTTCGGCACCGGTCAGCTGCTCCACTCCGGAGCCAGAGCAATCCGCTTCACCGGGGTCCAGTCCAGCTCCGGTCAGCGGCTCCACTCCGGAGCCAGAGCAGTCCGCTCCACCGGTGCCTGTTCCAGCTCCGGTCAGCGGCTCCACTCCGGAGCCAGAGCAGTCCGCTCCACCGGTGCCGAGTCCAGCTCCGGTCAGCGGCTCCAGTCCGGAGCCTGAGTAGTCTGCTCCATCGGTGCCCGGTCCAGCTCCGGTCAGCGGCTCCAGTCCAGACCCAGACGTCAGCCCCTCTCCAGGTTCGGGGTCTCCCACACCAGGGTCCAGACAGGGCTTGGAGTATAGTGGGAGGAAGGAGAGGGGAAGCAATGCGCCGAGGTCTAGACCAGACCAGGGGCGCAACAGGGAGGTGAAGAGTGAGAGGTCGTCACGCCCTGAGCCGGATCCGCCTCCGAGTCGGAATGCCCACCCGGCCCCTACCCTGTTATGTTTATGTTGTGCGGTCGGAGTCCGCACCTTTGGGGGGGGGGGGGTACTGTCACGCCCTGACTCAGGGGACGCTTATATGTTGAGTCAGGGTGTGTATATTGCTTGTTGTGTTTGTTTTATGTTGTATGATCTAGTATTCTAGATCTATGTTGGCCGGTGTGGTTCCCAATCAGAGGCAGCTGTGGCTCGTTGTCTCTGATTGGGGACCATACTTAGGCAGCCTATTGGCACTAGTGGGTTGTGTGATCTTGTTCCAGTTAAGGTATGTTGTGTTGTGCTGCCTTGGACTTTACGTTTAGTTTTGTTTGTTGTTTTGTCGTTGTGTTTAATATTTAATAAACATGTACGCATATCACGCTGCGCCTTGGTCTGACCCGTCGATGAACGAACGTGACAATATGGTTAGGGTTAGGGTTAGGGTTAGGCGTTAGGGTTAGGGTTAGGGTTTGGTTTTTGGATTAAGGTTAGGGTTAGGGTTAAGGTTAGGGTTAGGGTACGGGTACGGGTTAGGTTTGGGGTTAGAGTTAGGGAAAATAGGATTTTGAATGGGACTGAATTGTATGTCCCCACAAGGTTAGCTGCACAAGACTGTGTGTGTGTTGTGTGTGTGTGTGTGTGTGTGTGTGTGTGTGTGTGTGTGTGTGTGTGTGTGTGTGTGTGTGTGTGTGTGTGTGTGTGTGTGTGTGTGCGTGTGCGTGTGCGTGTGCGTGTGCGTGTGCGTGTCTATGTGCGTGTGCGTGTGCGTGTGTGTGTGTGTGTGTGTATGCGTGTGAGCGTGTGTGTCCTATCCCTATCCCAGGTCTCTCATAAGGACCTGTTCCTGGCCTACAGCCTTTCAGCTCCTTCCTTCCTGTCCTATTGTCATTTCAGGCTGGGGGAATCCCTGTGCTCCGATACGGGGTTCTACAACATCCCATCTCTGATGTCTTCTCCCCTCTCCCTCACCCTTTCTCACCCCATCTCATCCCACATCCAACCTCCCCCTCTCACTTCCCCCTGCCCAACTCTCACTCCACTCAGGAAGAGACAACACTGGGTGAAGGACAGGGCACGCTTTCCTGCACCCGCTACACACACATGCACACGTAAACACACACACAAAGACACACAAACACACATACACACAGACAGACACACACTACACAGTGAAGGATGCTGTGTCTTTAAAAGCAGTCGGAAAAGGAGGAGGGAGAGAGTCAGACAAATCAGGTGGTAAAGAAGCCGAAAGGCTGCTCCCAGACAGCTGTGATGAATAACATTCAATACTATTAATTGGAACAATCCCTGTTAATTTAGCTAAATCATTACTAGGGCTAAATTAGACTGGGATCTTCACTGCCTGACTGGGGCCCTATAGCTGGCCTCTTCACTGCCTGACTGGGTCCTATAGCTGGCCTCTTCACTGCCTGACTAGGGCCCTATAGCTGGCCTATTCACTGCCTGACTGGGGCCCTATAGCTGGCCCCTTCACTGCCTGACTGGGGCCTATAGCTGGCCTCTTCACTGCCTGACTGGGGCCCTATAGCTGGCCTCTTCACTGCCTGACTGGGGCCCTATAGCTGGCCTCTTCACTGCCTGACTGGGGCCCTATAGCTGGCCTCTTCACTGCCTGACTGGGTCCTATAGCTGTCCTCTTCACTGCCTGACTGGGGCCCTATAGCTGGCCTCTTCACTGCCTGACTGGGGCCCTATAGCTGGCTTCACTGCCTGCTGAAGGCTCTCTTCTCTTCAGCCTCCTCTCTAGTTCTCCTCTCTCATTTCCTCTCTCTCTCTCTCTCTCTCTCTCTCTCTCTCTCTCTCTCTCTCTCTCTCGCTCGCTCTCTCTCTCTCAATTCAATTTCAATTTAAGGGGCTTTATTGGCATCGGAAACATATGTTTATATTGCCAAAGCAAGTGAAATAGATGATAAACAAAAGTTAATTAAACATTTTTTGTTAAATAACAGAAAACATTGCACTCACAAAAGTTCAAAAAGAAAAAAGACATTTCAAGTGTCATATTATGTCTATATACCGTGTTGTAATGATGTGCAAATAGTTAAAGTACAAAAAGGAAAATAAATAAACATAAATATGGGTATTTACAATGGTGTTTGATAAGTTCCTTTCCTGAGGATGGCTCACCCCTCACAGTTCTGGGTGACTTTAACCTCCCTACGTCTGCCTTTGACTCATTTCTCTCTGCCTCCTTCTTTCCACTCCTCTCCTCTTTTGACCTCACCCTCTCACCGTCCCCCCCTACTCACAAGGCAGGCAATACGCTTGACCTCATCTTTACTAGATGCTGTTCTTCTACTAATCTCACTGCAACTCCCCTCCAAGTCTCCGACCACTACTTTGTATCCTTTTCTCTCTCGCTCTCCTCCAACACTACTCACTCTGCCCCTTCTCCCTCCAATCTCCTGATTCTGCCTCCTCAACCCTCCTCTCCTCCCTTTCTGCATCCTTTGACTCTCTATGTCCCCTATCCTCCCGGCCGGCTCGGTCCTCCCCTCCTGCTCCGTGGCTTGACGACTCATTGCGTGCTCACAGAACAGGGCTCCAGGCAGCCGAGCGGAAATGGAGGAAAACTAGACTCCCTGCGGACCTGGCATCTTTTCACTCCCTCCTCTCTACATTTTCTTCATCTGTTTCTGCTGCTAAAGCCACTTTCTACCACTCTAAATTCCAAGCATCTGCCTCTAACCCTAGGAAGCTCTTTGCCACCTTGTCCTCCCTGCTGAATCCTCCTCCCCCTCCCCCCCTCCTCCCTCTCTGTGGATGACTTCGTCAACCTTCTTTTCAAAATGGTTGACGAAGTCATCCACAGAGAGGGAGGAGGGGGGGAGGGGGAGGAGGATTCAGCAGGGAGGACAAGGACATCCGATCCTCGTTTGTTAAGTCAAATGACACTGCTGGTCCTGCTCACACTGCCCTACCCTATGCTTTGACTTCTTTCTCCCCTCTCTCTCCAGATGAAATCTTGCGACTTGTGACGGCCGGCCGCCCAACAACCTGCCCGCTTGACCCTATCCCCTCCTCTCTTCTCCAGACCATCTCCGGTGACCTTCTCCCTTACTTCACCTCACTCATCAACTCATCCTTGACTGCTGGCTATGTCCCTTCCGTCTTCAAGAGAGCGAGAGTTGCACCCCTTCTCAAAAAACCAACACTCAATCCCTCTGATGTCAACAACTACAGACCAGTATCCCTTCTTTCTTTTCTCTCCAAAACTCTTGAGCGTGCCGTCTTTAGCCAACTCTCTTGCTATTTCTCTCAGAATGACCTTCTTGATCCAAACCAGTCAGGTTTTAAGACTGGTCATTCAACTGAGACTGCTCTTCTTTGTGTCACGGAGGCTCTCCGCACTGCTAAAGCTAACTCTCTCTCCTCTGCTCTTGTCCTTCTAGACCTGTCTGCTGCCTTTGATACTGTGAACCATCAGATCCTCCTCTCCACCCTCTCCGAGTTGGGCATCTCCGGCGCGGCTCACTCTTGGATTGCGTCCTACCTGACCGGTCGCTCCTACCAAGTGGCATGGCGAGAATATGTCTCCGCACCACATGCTCTCACCACTGGTGTCCCCCAGGGCTCAGTTCTAGGCCCTCTCCTATTCTCGCTATACACCAAGTCACTTGGCTCTGTCATATCCTCACATGGCCTCTCCTATCATTGCTACGCAGACGACACACAACTAATCTTCTCCTTTACCCCTTCTGATAACCAGGTGGCGAATCGCATCTCTGCATGTCTGGCAGACATATCAGTGTGGATGATGGATCACCACCTCAAGCTGAACCTCGGCAAGACGGAGCTGCTCTTCCTCCTGGGGAAGGACTGCCCGTTCCATGATATCACCATCACGGTTGACAACTCCGTTGTGTCCTCCTTCCAGAGTGCGAAAAGCCTTGGCGTGACCCTGGACAACACCCTGTCGTTCTCCGCTAACATCAAGGCGGTGACCCGATCCTGTAGGTTCATGCTCTACAACATTCACAGAGTATGACCCTGCCTTACACAGGAAGCGGCACAGGTCCTAATCCAGGCACTTGTCATCTCCCGTCTGGATTACTGCAACTCACTGTTGGCTGGGCTCCCTGCCTGTGCCATTAAACCCCTACAACTCATCCAGAATGCAGCATCCCGTCTGGTGTTCAACCTTCCCAAGTTCTCTCACGTCACCCCGCTCCTCCGCACACTCCACTGGCTTCCAGTTGAAGCTCGCATCTGCTACAAGACCATGGTGCTTGCCTACGGAGCTGTGAGGGGAACGGCACCTCCGTACCTTCAGGCTCTGATCAGTCCCTACACCCAAACGAGGGCATTGCGTTCATCCACCTCTGTCCTGCTGGCCCCCCTACCTCTGCGGAAGCACAGTTCCTGCTCAGCCCAGTTAAAACTGTTCGCTGCTCTGGCACCCCAATGGTGGAACAAGCTCCCTCACGACGCCAGGACAGCGGAGTCACTCACCACCTTCCGGAGACACTTGAAACCCCACCTCTTTAAGGAATACCTGGGATAGGATAAAGTAATCATTCTACCCCCCCTTACCCCACCCCAAAGAAAGAAGAAAAAAAAAACATATTGTAAAGTGGTTATCCCACTGGCTATAAGGTGAATGTACCAATTTTTAAGTCGCTCTGGATAAGAGTGTCTGCTAAATGACGTAAATGTAATGTAAATGTGTTTGTTCTTCACTGGTTGCCCTTTTCTTGTGACAACAGGTCACGAATCTTGCTGCTGTGATTGCACACTATGGTGTTTCACCCAATAGATATGGGAGTTTATCCAAATTGGATTTGTTTGATTAGATTTGGATAATTAGAGGGAATTGGCCTAATTCTGCTCTGCATGCATTATTTGGGGTTTTTCGTTGTACACAGAGGATGTTTTTGCAGAATTCTGCATGCAGAGTCTCAATTTAGTGTTTGTCCCATTTTGTGAATTCTTGGTTGGTGAGCGGACCCCAGACCTCACTACCATAAAGGGCAATGGGTTCTATAACTGATTCAAGTATTTTTAGCCAGAGCCTAATTGGTATGTCGAATTTTATGTTCCTTTTGATGGCATAGAAGGCCCTTCTTGCCTCTCAGATTGTTCGCGGCTTTGTGGAAGTTACCTGTGGCGCTGATGTTTAGGCCGAGGTATGTATAGTTTTTTGTGTGCTCTAGGGCAACGGTGTCTAGATGGAATTTGTATTTGTGGTCCTGGCACCTTTTTGGAACACCATTATTTTTGTCTTACTGAGATTTACTGTCAGGGCCCAGGTCTGACAGAATCTGTGCAGAAGATGTAGGTGCTGCTGTAGGCCCTCCTTGGTTGGGGACAGAAACGCCAGATCATCAGCAAACAGTAGACATTTGACTTCAGATTCTAGTAGGGTGAGGCCTGATGCTGCAGAATGGTTTAGCGCCCTCGCCAATTCATTGATAGATATGTTGAAGAGGGTGGGGATCAAGCTGCATCCCTGTCTCACCCCACGGCCCTGTGGAAAGAATATGTGTGTTTCTTTGCCAATTTTAACCGCACACTTGATTTCGCTCCCACTCTCTCCTTCCCTCCCTATATCTCTCTGTCTGTCTGTCTCTCTCTCGGTCCATCTCTTACTCCTTCTCTCTCTCCCTCTCCCTCTCCCTCTCTGTCTTTCTTCCTCCCTCTCTGTCTCCCTCTCTATCCCTCTGTCCCTCCCTCTCTCTCGCTCTTCTTCCCAGCAGCTGTTCAATAGTGTGTAAAGCAGCAATATAGCACTAATAGTGAGAGTATCATTTGCTCAGGGTTTAATGTGTGTTGTTATTACACATCAAAGCTGCTTAGGGGCGCTCTGGTTGCTCTGCTGCTCTTAACTGAATACATGTACAGCTGAGGTCCACAGCTATCTCCACACAACACTGATTGATTGTACCCATGTGTTATAGAACTCTACTCATGTGTTATAACCAAACCTCTCCAATATAACCCAGTAAATATGGGCTCAATGACAGAAATTATATTGGACCGCATGAAGTCGAGTAAGTTGAAGAAAGAGAAAAGGTTTGTCAATGTATCTTAACCATCAGTTGTCCCTCTTGCCAGTGCCCCTCTTGTTGCAGGGCCAAATTAAGGTCCAGTAACTGGAAGCAAAGATCCCCCCCAACCTATGTTTATACTTCCAGTACCTCTAGCCTCTATCCCCCCCCCCATCTTAAACTCATTTGCCAAGGCCAAGTTAAAGTGCAGAAGGGGGGGATTGCCTTCCCCTCCCTCCACCCCACCTGGTCAATTAAAGGCAGAGACAATTAAAGTGTGGCTAATAGTCCCTGTTGGGTGAGTTAAACAAGATGGGGGTTATTGTCCTTGGGCTAAATGGCCTGGAACTCAAGACGTCCCCTCCTATTTGTTCGATACGCCTGCCTTTGTCTCTCTAACTACCCTGCCTCGTCACAGCTGCTCCCAATGATTGGGCACTCAATTTAATCATACCTGCATTGTGTTAAGTAGTATATATTTTTCCTTGGTCACATGAAATCACAAAATGATTTTGAGTAGTGTGATCAGAAAAAGCCAGTCTATGTCTCAGTCTCACAGTGTCTCTGTCCAACTGACTGCTCCCTGGAGAGCGATATCCTTTCCTGCTCCTTGTTCTCCCACAGAATACGTAGAATACATAGAATACGCAGAATACACAGAATACACAGAATACACAGAATACACAGAATACGCAGATTAGAAGTCATTTGGTTCAGGTTGCTTTTGTTTTACTGTTCAAAGTCACAAAAATACCTTCATGACAACCGTTATTAAAATACTTACACCCTTACAGAAAAAACACATGATTTCAAATGTGGAAAATAACATGATTTCATGTGAAATTTCAATGTTTTTTTCCGTAAGTGAAGCTAAAGCAAAATGGTAGAAATCCATCCAACCCATTCACCTGTTAAAGCTCAAAAAGGAAAGGAGATAAGGAAAGGAAAGGAGAGGAGGAGAAAAGTCATTGAGGAGGGTGGAGACTGCATGAGGCATCTGTGGAACATAATAATAATAATAATATGCCATTTAGCAGACGCTTTTATCCAAAGCGACTTACAGTCATGCGTGCATACATTTTTTTGTGTATGGGTGGTCCCAGGGATCGAAGCCACTACCTTGGCGTTACAAGCGCCGTGCTCTACCAGCTGAGCTACAGAGGACCACATGATTGATACAGAAACATATTTTATAAACCAAATTATCACTGTCTCTGTTTCCTGTGATGAGGACAATTAACTCAGCTTAGTCATAATAATTATCAAGTAATTAATGCACAACACTTTCCATCCCACAGTTTAATGGGAAAACGCTAATTGATATCAGTAATGTAT
Source organism: Coregonus lavaretus (assembly GCF_964263955.1). Classification (NCBI taxonomy): domain Eukaryota; kingdom Metazoa; phylum Chordata; class Actinopteri; order Salmoniformes; family Salmonidae; genus Coregonus; species Coregonus lavaretus. The sequence goes on from NW_028165296.1 coordinate 138,103, forward strand.
ATTAATTTTAAAATTGTCAGTGTTCGTTTGCAAGATTAAGGCCTAGATTCAATCTGATCAAGCGTCAACCGGCGATAGCTGACACCATGTTTTGGTGGTGTCGGAGGTGTAACTGCATTGGAGCTGTCAAATCATCACTAACGTTAGAAGTTCAGAACAAGAAAGTGTAGGCTATATAGAAATAATGACGCTCAAATTGAAAATCATTCAACAAAATAATGAGGATTTCTATCAGCCTAATCAAGGTGTAGATTACATCTCACATTCCAGTGTTCAAACTTCTAAACAGGACTGCATGAGATTTCTCTTTAATGTGACTCCATGCAGTCAATGGCAATGTCCGCTTTAGGTATAATGCCAGGAGCTGCTTGTAGATTTAACAGCTCTAACGAAGTTCCACCTCCGACACGTCAAAACAACTGCTATGCTGATGTCGGCTCAAGTGGATCTGATTGAATCAGGTCCTAACTTTTTGGTTGGAGGCATTTCATGATCTTTTCCCCCCATTTCAAGTGCAGTGAATGACGCACACCTTAGAAGGCGAGTTGAAGGCTGTGGGCATGTCTTGGGGCGACACTAAGAAAACTTGAAATAACCATATGTAAGTGAATGATGTGTAAAATTAACCATTATTACATTACAGTAATAAAGAGGAATTCATGTTAAATCAATATAACACTAATGGCTTACTTACTGTATTTCCTTCCAACAGATCTGTTCTGAAAGCAATGGGACATCTGACCCTAACCTCCATAGAGGATAATAGAGGGAGGGGGGGGCACAGCACGGGAACAGGAAACCACAGCCCAACTTCCTGTCCTGTCCTGTCCTGTAAATCAGTGTGCCAGGAGAAATCAGAGCTACATACAGGTTAATGAGCCTTATGTAACCCAGGACCGTGGGAACCATTCGGCTCAGTTTGGGGAAGAGAAAGATCGAAAGAAAGGGATGAAGAGGATGAGAGAGGGGCAAGAGACACCACCCATCTGGATGTGAGCTCGCTCCCTGTTTGAATGTAATTTCTCTGGTGAAATAGGATCAATTAAATTAGAAAATGTTTAAAATTCTTGTAAAGTTAACATGTATATATTAATATGATTTAAAAAATATATATATACACTACTGTTCAAAAGTTTGGGGTCACTTAGAAATGTCCTTGTTTTCGAAAGAAAAGCACTTTTTTTTGTCCATTAAAATAACATCAAATTGATCAGAAATACAGTGTAGACATTGTTAATGTTGTAAATGGCTATTGTAGCTGTAAACGGCTGATTTTTTAATGGAATATCTACATAAGCGTACAGAGGCCCATTATCTGCAACCATCAGTCCTGTGTTGCAATGGCACGTTGTGTTTGCTAATCCAAGTTTATAATTTTAAAAGGCTAATTGATCATTAGAAAACCCTTTTGCAATTATGTTAGCACAGCTGAAAACGGTTGTGCTGATTAAAGAAGCAATAAAACTAGCCTTCTTGAGACTAGTTGAGTATCTGGAGCATCAGCAATTGTGGGTTCGATTACAGGCTCAAAATGTCCAGAAACAAATAACTTTCTTCTGAAACTCATCAGTCTATTCTTGTTCTGAGAAATGAAGGCTATTCCATGCGAGAAATTGCCAAGAAACTGAAGATCTCGTACAACGCTGTGTACTACTCCCTTCACAGAACAGCGCAAACTGGCTCTAACCAGAATAGAAAGAGGAGTGGAGGCCCCGGTGCACAACTGAGCAAGAGGACAAATACATTAGTGTCTAGTTTGAGAAACAGGCGCCACACAGGTCCTCAACTGGCAGCTTCATTAAATAGTACCCGCAAAACACCAGTCTCTACGTCAACGTTGAAGAGGTGACTCCGGGATGCTGACCTTCTAGGCAGAGTTGCAAAGAAAAAGCCATATCTCAGACTGCCCATCTTAATCTTTTCTTTTTATTGGCCAGTCTGAGATATGGCTTATTCTTTGCAACTCTGCCTAGAAGGTCAGCATCCCGGAGTTTCTTTCGAAAACAAGGACATGTGACCCCAAACTTTTGAACAGTAGTGTATATTTTTTTTATGAAATGCATTTCACACTAATATAATTTGAGTACCAATTGTAAATGGGTTATAAATGTGTTATAGCTATTATAGGTATGGTATATGAGAAATAACAAAGGTAGAAGCCTGACCTCGTCTTATTAACTTAATGTGTAATTACACAGAGAGGAGAGATAAAGGTCAGTGGCACACTGTGGTTCCTCTATGGTCATTGGAGTGTGTGTGTGTGTGTGTGTGTGTGTGTTTGTGTGTGTGTGTGTGTGTGTGTGTGGGTGTGTGTGTGTGTGTGTAAGTGGGTGTGTGTGTGTGAGTGTGTGTGTGTGTGTCATGTCTTTTATATACAATATCTGCCCATTGTAGTAAAAACACACTCGTTCACACAGTCCCATAGAGCATCGCTTCCCTCTCGCTGAGGATTAGCCTGCCAGGTCACCCGTGATAAAAGTCAGTATTCGACATCCATCCATGTCTGAGGGCGTCAGGAGATGAAGTGGAAACCGGCCACTAGAGGCAACAGTTTTGCTAGGGTGTTGTGGACATGGATGGTGGATGTGTGTAAGCATCTGCCTCTGATTCCAAAGGTTGTAAGTTTAAATCCAGCGATAGAAAGTTATTTTTGAGATTTTTGCTTTAAGCCTATCACGATCCTTAACCCTTAATTTAACCATTCGGAGTTAATGCCTAACCTTAATATTTTGGAGTTAATGCCTAAACTTAGCCCTAACCTTAAAAATTCAGAGTTAATGCCTAAACTTAACCTCAAACACTTAGAAATTTGACGTGTGAGAAACATGGATGAATGTCTGATACTGACATGAGACTGTGAGAGCTAGTTGGGATTAGCTGTGTATGTGTGGGTTCCATCATGACTGAGTGCTTGCCTGTGTGTGTCTGTGTGGGTTGATTATTCTGTGTGTGTGTGTGTGTGTGTGTGTGTGTGTGTGTGTGTGTGTGTGTGTGTGTGTGTGTGTGTGTGTGTGTGTGTGTGTGTGTGTGTGTGTGTGTGTGTGTGTGTGTGTGCATGTGCGCATGTGTGTGCCTGCATGTGGACTGTTTGCGTGTGTTTTGCAAAAAAAATCTCTCAGTCCTGTGTTTTAATATCTCAATCTGGGGAGATTAAGAGCCTAATCAAACCTGTCTGCCATGATGGGAGAACATTGAAAGATAGATATGGTACTTTACACAGTTGATTAACCAGCGGCAGGCAGGTTGTGTGTGACGGTGTGTGTGTGTGCATGCGTGCGTGGGTGTGTGTCAGCGACAGACAGGCTGTGAAGATCTTTCACTGCTCTCATTAGGCTAACCAGGTTTGTCACACGCTAACGACAAAGCTACGGATGTTTTCTAAATTGCATGTGTGTGTATTTGTTCCTTCATGACTGAGTGCTTGCTTGTGTGTGTGTGTGTGTGTGTGTGTGTGTGTGTGTGTGTGTGTGTGTGTCTATGTGGGTTGGTTCTTCAGTGTGTGTGTGTGTGTGTGTGTGTGTGTGTGTGTGTGTGTGTGTGTGTGTGTGTGTGTGTGTGTGTGTGTGTGTGTGTGTGTGTATGTGTGTGTGTGTGTGTGTGTGTGTGTACATGCCTCTAGACAAGGTGTGTGGAAACCCTACTGTAACTCTGTCGTGGCCCGGTGCCATGGCCAGGGTGACCTAGAGAGAACACAAAGAAGAAGCTGTAGTGTATGAATGCATATCGCTGGCACAGAGCCAGGCGGCAGGTCAAATCAACACATCAATTTCAATATGGCAGCCAAGTTGTTTCAATACAGCCACGGAGTAACAACTCACAGCAAGCACCTCGCGGGACATTTTCCGTAGACTTCAGATCTACATTACCTCTGCTATGTCTAAAATTAATATGCGATATAGATAACATCTAATTGATGAATTGATAGAGAAGTTATTTTTCAACAGTAACACATTAAAGTTAACAGTCACACACTGTCTCTTCTGGGTCTTGCCAACCTATCAGCCTTAGTTGAGAGGTCCCAATGGTGTCACTCAATATATTCTCCCCAGTGCAAAGACACTGGTGTGGCAGACTACTTAATCTCCTCCCCCTGCAAACACAGAGGGGCTAAAGAGACGATCCACACTTTATGAGGCGAGATAAGGAAGCATATGGAGGCAGGAAAGGCAGGGGCAAGCGTGAAAGTTGCATGTATGTATGTGTGTGTGTGTCTGTGTGGTGGGGGGTGATAAGAGAGAGTGTGTGGATGGGGGTGGGAAAGAAAGGGGGACTGTGTCAGAGAGGGAGAGAGAGAGTAAGAAACCATGTGTCAGAGAGAGAGAGAGAGAGAGAGAGGGAGCGCGAGAGCGAGAGCGCGAGCGCGAGAGCGAGAGAGAGAGAGAGAGAGAGAGAGAGAGAGAGAGAGAGAGAGAGAGAGAGAGAGCAGCAGCCTCTATCCAGTCTGGTGGAACTTCTCTCCTCTCAGCGTATTTGGTTGTGCTCCCATTCTTCATTAACTTCATTAACAGATGAGCCGCGGCGATTAGCCATGCTTCCCGCTGATTCAGCTCTCACACCCCCACCTCTCCCTCCCTCTCTCTCTCCCCTCCATCACTCCCTCTCTCCCACACTCCTCCTCCACTCCTGTACAGCTGGGGGGCTGTAAGAACACTTCTCCAGCTGACACCCCATCACAGAGAGGAGGCAGAACCATTACCACCTCACTGAGGTACACACACACACACACACACACACACACACACACACAGTGTGTATTCCTCTCTCTACTAGCTCTTCAGTAAGCTAAACATCTTTACTGCTCTCCGTGCCATCCTAACTAAGCCCAGTGCTTCTACAGTGGGCAGTGCCAAGGGGGCACTAAGCCTGGGGTGTAATGTACCATTAGCTACGCCTGTGTCTTTAGCCAACAGACACACTAAAAACTGACTTTTCATGCAGCAGAGATAGAAAATAAGAAGAGACAGATTATCTTTTTTGTGTAAGATGATAATGCTATTGTTTCTCTTTAGTCCCCGTTTCTCCCATGTTTTCGTCCTGAAAGTAATTTGGGTTAAAAGTCCAATGTCTAGACTGTAGACTTCCAGAGCTGTCAGCCCTGACACGAGAACCTTCCTGACAGCGTTTATCCGTCTGAGAGACGGAGGACTGCTTTGACTTTTGATCAGTAATAAATCATGCAACAAAGATGCCGTGACTTGGAGTCTTTTTCCTCCTCTGCCATTGGAGATCTGAGTAACAGTCGCTATGGTTTCAGCTCGCACGAAAACAACAACAATAACAACAACAATGCAACAACAATAACAACAACAAAAAGACTTAAAAATGGGTAAGCGCAAAAAGTATTGAGATGGGAGATACTTACGGGCTTGGCAGATCAACTGGGGATAAAGGGGCACATTGTGTGTGTGTGTGTGTGTGTGTGTGTGTGTGTGTTTGTGTGTGCGTGCGTGTGTGTGTCTGTGTGTTTCGTGTGTGTGTGTGTGTGTGTGTGTGTGTGTGTGTGTGTGTGTGTGTGTGTGTGTGTGTGTTTGTGTGTGCGTGCGTGTGTGTGTCTATGTGTTTCGTGTGTGTGTGTGTGTGTGTGGTGTGTGTGTGGTGTGTGTGTGTTTCAGGCTTTGAAGTGGCCTGAGGTTCCCAGGATGGAGCATCTTCACCCTCTCTGACATGAGGTGTTTGTCATTAATTATTGATGCCCCCCGTCTACCACCCCGCCCACTCCCCCCTCCCACCCCCCTAAAAGGGGAAATCATCTTTCAACCTGTGTTTTCCTGCCACTGCATCATGTGTGAGGCAGAGACGCAGAGAGGCAGGAGGCGAGCGGCCTGCTGATTGAAGCTTTACAGAGGCTCCTGTCTTGTAACTCTCTCACACACATGTCACACACACATCACACATCACACACACATCACATACGTACACGACAACATCACAGCGCTGACTCCAAACGCCCGGCATATGCAGATCTGACACACACTGCTCCGACAAATTAATTTTACCTCTCACTCCTCTCTCAGCGTCTCTCTCCATCTCCTTCTCTCTCCCTCACTCCCTCTCTCTATCACTCTTCACACTGAAGACGAGACGAGCCAAGACATCTGGCTGTGTGTCAAAATAATATCATTTAATTTGTTACATGATTAAATGGCTGCTCTGCACCGGGATACTGGGATGCATCCACTTCAAAAAAGATATACTCTCTTTCTTTCTCTCTCTCTCTCTCTCTCTCTCTCTCTCTCTCTCTCTCTCTCTCTCTCTCTCTCTTCTCTCTCTCTCTCTCTCTCTCTCTCTCTCTCTCTCTCTCTCTCTCTCTCTGTCTCGCTCTCTCTCTCTCTGTCTCTCTCTCTCTCTCTCTCTCTCTCTCTCTCTCTCTCTCTCTCTCTCTCTCTCTCTCTCTCTCTCTCTGTCTCTGTCTCTGTCTCTTCTCTCTCTCTCTCTCTCTCTCTCTCTCTCTCTCTCTCTCTCTCTCTCTCTCTCTCTCTCTCTCTCTCTCTACTGCTCTCTTCTTCTCTTCTAGACCCTCTATGCATTGGCTCTTGTTTGCTTTTGTGTTGTTAGACATGTTGGCATGTTAAACCAAAGTTATAAGAGTCAAAAATGAAATAAAGGGATCCATCAGCAAACCATTCAAATCTGCTTCAGATTTACAATAAGAACACAAATGTATAGACAGTTATTCAACGCCATAGAACTCACACATAAACTCACACAAATACACACACACACAGAAAGACTTCTCCCTGATAAGAGCAGCCTCAGTCTGAGAATCAGGGGGCAGTTGAGCACAGCTCTCCATCGACTGCTGCCTGTCTGTCCCTCACATGAGTAAGAGCTATGGCTAAATGCTGGCGCATAATTTGTACTTTTAATGGCAGAGCCTTCCATTCCTGTGACATGGCCTAATCAATAACAGGCCTGTCTCAGGCAGCCCACCACTCCGCTGGCGTTTTATTAATTTTCAACAGGCTCACTAACTAGGCGACTGCTAGCGAGAGGCATTTCACACGGGATAATAGGCACCCTGGATTGATAGGTTCATTCCTAACATGCTCTAACCCCCATCCCTCTCTCTATACCTCCCTTTCTCCATCTCGCTTTATCTCTCTGTCTCTCTCTTTCTCCCTCTTTATCCTTCTATCCTTGTAGCTATCTATCTATCTATCTATCTATCTATCTATCTATCTATCTATCTATCTATCTATCTATCTATCTATCTGTCTGTCTGTCTGTCTGTATGTATGTATGTCTGTCTGTCTGTCTGTCTGTCTGTCTGTCTGTCTGTCTGTCTGTCTGTCTGTCTGTCTGTCTGTCTGTCTGTCTGTCTGTCTGTCTGTCTGTCTGTCTGTCTGTCTGTCTGTCTGTCTGTCTGTCTGTCTGTCTGTCTGTCTATCTATCTATCTATCTATCTATCTATCTATCTATATATCTATCTATCCTATCCTATCCTTTTCTCTCTCTTTCTCTTTGTCTCGCTCTCTCTTTCTCTTCAGTCAGGGAGTGATTTAAGGAGGAGTTGGGGACTTTTGTGTCTCTTTCGTTTGGGCGTGAGCGACTGGAGCAATAGATAAATAAAGAAGGGGAGAGGGAAAGTGAGGAAGGGATGGAAGGAGGGGGGATGGAGAGAGAGAGAGACCCTGACCAGACAATAGCAAGTGATGACCTGAGAGTGTCAACACATCAGTATCTCTGTCCCCCAGATGGACCAGACACACGTATACTGCATGGTGAATACAGAATATAGAAATACATGCAAAGACAGATAGACAGACAGACAGACAGACAGACAGACAGACAGACAGACAGACAGACAGACAGACAAACAGAAGGACAGACAGACACACACACACACACACACAAACACACACAATCAGATAGACACACACACAAAGATACAGACACACACATACATTCAGGCAGACACACAAACAGATACAGACACACACACGCATACTGAATACATTATCCAACCAGACGGCCCGATCCATCACCCAGGCAGCCCTCAGCAATCAATTCAACACTGAGCGCGTCCAGAGTGACATCACACAACGACGGTACAGACACATGAAACCATACCATGGCAACAACAACTAGTTACCGAATTTACAAAAATACATCTGCGGAAAAAAACAAAAGTAAGCTCTCCCCTTCTAAATATGGATGTTTGATTATTTGATCATACATTTTGATAATTTACAATGGACCTCTTGATCATTTAATATACTACTTTCCTCATCAGATAGGCTCAACATGGATTTGGGCTGGATAGCAATGAGACACGCAAGGCATTAAAACTTGACCCTTCTAAGAAATAAGCTTACACGGCCTGTTTATTAGGTACACAACCCCGTTCACGAAAATGATTATCTCTTCCAGACAGTGAGTCACGTGGCTGTGGCGTGCTATATAAAGCAGGAATCGAGGCATTCAGTTACTGTTTGATTGAACGTTAGAATTGGCAAAACGAGTGACCTAAGCGACTTTGTGCGTGGTATGATCGTCAGTGCCAGGCGCGCCGGTTCCAGTATCTCAGAAACGTCTGGCCTCCTGGGCTTTTCACGCACGACAGTGTCTAAGGTTTCCTGAGAATGGTGCGATAAACAAAAAACATCCAGCAGGCGGCAGTACTGTGGGCGAAAACATCTTGTTGATGAGAGAGGTCGAAGGAGAATGGCAAGAATCGTGCAAGCTAACAGGCGGGCCACAAACGGCGCAGTACAACAGTGGTGTGCAGAACCACATCTCGGAATGCACAACTCGTCAGTCCTTGTCACGGATGGGCTATTGCAGCAGACGACCACACCAGATTTCACTCCTATCAGCTAAAAACAAGAAGAAGCGGCTCCAGTGGGCACGCGATCACCAACACTGGACAATTGAGGAGTGGAAAAACATTGTCTGATCCGACTAATCCTGGTTCCTGTTGCGTCATGCTGATGGCAGAGTCAGGATTTGGCTTAAGCAGCATGGGTCCATTGCCCCATCCTGCCTGGTGTCAACGCTACAGGCTGGTGGCGGTGGTGTAAAGGTGTGGGGAATGTTTTCCTGGAACACATTAGGTCCCTTGATACCAATTGAGCAACGTTTGAATGCCACACCTTGTAGAATCCATGCCCCAAAGAATTTCAGGCTGTTCTGGGGGCAAAGGGGTGTCCGGCCCAGTACTAGAAGAGTGTACCTAATATATGTATGTTGTCCTTTTATTGTGCTTTCAGGACATTCCATAGTTTTGGAAGCAGGGTTCTTCCATTGGATGAGCTATTGATGACAACACGACCTAATTAATAGCAGAATCATCTTGTTCATCCAATCAGATTTAGGCAAACAGACAGGCACATGTTCACTCAACATGATTTATGTTGGTGTGGAAACCACTTAGTTTTGTTTTTGTTTGTTGGAACTGGATGCTGTGTTACTGATTAAGAACAGGTTAATGATGTAAACTCACTATGAACCTCTAGCTTTCTGTTTTGTATCTCAAGGTATGACTGTCAGTTCAGGAGTTGAAAGACAAACAGAAAGAAGAGAGTTGAAAGCCGAAACAACCCAAGATGTTGTGGTGGTACGAAACGTTCTGTGTGTGGTTGTGAGAATGTTCCCTCCCCGCTTCCTGCAGCTAACTGCTCCCCTCTCTTATCTCTGATCATCGTCATGATGATTACCTAATATGTATAATAAACACAAAAAGGACTGTGTGTGTGTGTGTCCAATTATACACTCTCCTATACAGTACACTACATGTGGCTCTGGTGAAAAGTAGTGGGGAACTAAGGTTGTGCAGTACATGGGCAGGAGGTTGTCATTTGATACTTGACCAAGAACCTTGCATGTGGATGTTGTCCTGTCCTCCTGTGACTAATGATCACATGCGGGTGGAAAGTTCTGGCATCATCATGTTCTGGTTGTTTTGTTCCCTTGTTTTTCTGCTGAAGGGAGGGGGGGTCACAAACAAGAAACCAAACATGTAGTCCCTGACACGGAGAGGCTTGAGTCATATGTCCGATAGGGGGATAGGGTCAGGGACGAGAAGAGGAGTTAGTGGGGGAGGGAGGATAGAGGGATAGATAGATAAGGAGAGGAAAGGAGAAGATAAGTGATGCATGTTTACCAGTGGGACAGAGGTTGAAGGAATGCATCTGGGTTGAACTTTGGCTGTCTCAATATTAAAATAGTTTCATATAATCCTTCTACAGTTTACTTTCTTGTTTCCTTTATGGCCAAAGACCACAAAGAGATATTGTTCCTGTGATCAGTCGAGATCATCCGAACAATCTGTGTGTGTGTGTGTGTGATTTGTGTGATCTGTGTGTGTGTGTGTGTTTGTGTGTGTGTGTGTGTGTGTGTGTGTGTGTGTACATGCGTGTGTGTGTGTGTGTGTGTGTGTGTGTGTGTGTGTGTGTGCGTGTGATCTGTGTGTGTGTGTGTTAGTGTGTGTGTGTGTGATCTGTGTGTGTGAGTGTGTGATCTGTGTGTGTGTGTGTGTGTGTGTGTGTGAGTGTGTGTGTGTGTGTGTGTGTGTGTGTGTGTGTGTGTGTGTGTGTGTGTGTGTGTGTGTACATGTGTGTGTGTGTGTGTGTGTGTGTGTGTGTACATGCGTGTGTGTGTATGTGCATGAGTGTACGTGTGTGTGACCTGGTGGGTAGTGCTCTGGGGCTGGGACTGAGGTGTCTAAGCAGGCCTGTTAGACTGGAACCCATAGCCGTCAATCAAATAGGGGGGGCATGCAGATACTACCTGTCAGCGGCCCACAGGAAAATGGATGCCTGAGAAAGCCATAACTATGATAAATTTACTCCTCCGGTTCCACCAGTAGCCCCCACTCCTCACACAGAGAGAGAGAGGGAGACACGGTACCACACATATGCAGTACACACAGCGACACACACACACACAGTCAGACACACACAGACACACACAGACACACACAGAAACAGTCAGACACACACAGACAGACACACACACACACACAGAAACAGTCAGACACACACAGACAGACACACACACACACACACAGTCAGACACACAGAGACAGACACACACACACACAGTCAGACACACACAGACACACACAGAAACAGTCAGACACACACAGACAGACACACACACACACACACAGTCAGACACACACAGACAGACACACACACACACACACAGTCAGACACACAGAGACAGACACACACACACACAGTCAGACACACACAGTCAGACACACACAGACACACATACACATCACACACAACCACCTCCCCCCACACAGTACCCCCCTTCCTCCCTCCTCCCTCCAGCCGTCTGTATGTGACTAATGTATGCGGTAAAGCTGCTCGCTACCACGGCGCTCACAAGCGCGCCACCACCCTGATCGGCTCATCCATCTCCACGTCTTCGCCCCACACCACATTCAAATACATTTGTCACCGTACGTTTATGAAATATTGATGACGGGACAGAGAGGGAAGGCAAGGGGTTGGAGAGGAGGAGTGGGAAGGGAAGGGGTAGAGGTGTGTTAAGAGGGGAGGAGAAAGAAGGGAAGGGGTAGAGGTGTGTTAGGAGGGGAGGAGAAAGAAGGGAAGGGGTAGAGGTGTGTTAGGAGGGGAGGAGAAAGAAGGGAAGGGGTAGAGGTGTGTTAGGAGGGGAGGAGAAAGAAGGGAAGGGGTAGAGGTGTGTTGGGAGCGGAGGAGAAAGAAGGGAAGGGGTAGAGGTGTGTTGGGAGGGGAGGAGAAAGAAGGGAAGGGGTAGAGGTGTGTTAGGAGGGGAGGAGAAAGAAGGGAAGGGGTAGAGGTGTGTTAGGAGGGGAGGAGAAAGAAGGGAAGGGGTAGAGGTGTGTTAGGAGGGGAGGAGAAAGAAGGGAAGGGGTAGAGGTGTGTTAGGAGGGGAGGAGAAAGAAGGGAAGGGGTAGAGGTGTGTTAGGAGGGGAGGAGAAAGAAGGGAAGGGGTAGAGGTGTGTTAGGAGGGGAGGAGAAAGAAGGGAAGGGGTAGAGGTGTGTTAGGAGGGGAGGAGAAAGAAGGGAGAGAAGAGAAGGGCAAAACAAGAATAGGAGGGGAGGGGTGGGTGGGTGGCTGGCTGGGTGGCTGGGTGGGTGGCTGGGTGGGTGTAGGGCTTGGTGGGTGGCTGGCTGGCTGGCTGGCTGGGTGGAGGGCTGGCTGGGTGGCTGGCTGGCTGGGTGGAGGGCTGGCTGGGTGGCTGGGTGGGGGGCAGACAGAGAGATAAAGACATAAGGTCCTGGGGATCTGTAAAGATACAGGGGTGTGTGTTGGGGGGAGGGGGACATTGCATTTATCTTATAGCACTACATACATCAACCATTTGACAACCTCTCAAAAACACCAAATGGAAATGCAGGCCATTTCAATCCACTGACTCCTGATTTGAAAAGGGAAGTGTCTTGTTAAAAGAGAATCACACTAATTTCAAAAGGACAGGACAGGAAAAAGGCAAGTCCCATACTGCTTTACTTTGGAATAGCCAATGTTTCAATTACCCATTTTTCAATATTACATGTCAATCTAGGAGGAGATGTCCCTACCCTATATTTGTCCTTCAAACTCCCAAATTTGGATTCTGGAAAGCAACCATCTATCTTGGTTTGGATTAGAAAGAAATGTGATCAGAATCCATCTCAACAGTCGAGTATTTGTATCCGTAGTAGTCAATAGAACAGAGCATGGCTTATCTTGGAGAAACATGTTCAGGTCAACAACAGAACATATCTCTCTGAGAGAACAACTTAGTCTGTCACAACAACATGGGCTCTGGGTGTGTACCTATTAAAAGCCCAGGACACTGACTTCTATAGCAGGCACAGTAACAGGAAGACAAGATGGAATGGAAGTATGGGAAGCACAGAACAACCAGAGTACTCCAGTACCTGTGTGTGTGTGTGTGTGTGTGTGTGTGTGTGTGTGTGTGTGTGTGTGTGTGTGTGTGTGTGTGTATGTAACCCCATGTGTTCTCTCATCAACTCCAGTCTGATTGTTGCTGTTCATTCCTCCCACCCCTTCCAATTACTACTGACCCCCGAACAGCCCAGAGACTCTGTTAAAAACCATTAAAACATGGCTATAATTTGGATATTTAGTTATTTTCCCCTCATATATCAGAATATAAAGTATTACTTCAGATTAGTCTCAAATTACATTTACATTTTACATTTTTGTCATTTAGCAGACGCTCTTATCCAGAGCAACTTACAGTTAGTGAATACATATTTTCTATTTTTTATTTTCTTTTTTTTTTTATACTGGCCCCCCATGGGAAACAAACCCACAACCCTGGCGTTGCAAACACCATGCTCTATCAACTGAGCTACATATCCCTGCCGGCCATTCCCTCCCCTACCCTGGACAACGCTGGGCCAATTGTGCGCCGCCCATGAGTCTCCCGGTCGCGGCCGGCTGCGACAGAGCCTGAATTCAAACCAGGATCTCTAGTTGCACAGTTAGCACTGCGATGCAGTGCCTTAGACCACTGCGCCACTCAGGAGCTCAAATTAAAACCACAAGCGCTGCCCCAAGATGTCGCTGATGCTTGAAGAGAGGTTGTGACTGTGTGTGTGTGTGTGTGTGTGTGTGTGTGCGTGCGTGTACGTGTACGTGTGTGCGTGCGTGCGTGTGCGTGCGTGCGTGTGTGTGTGTGTGCGTGTGTGTGTTGGGGCAGCAGCTAATTTCTGTAATAATTACCATGACTACAGGGATAGAGAGATGAGACTACCAGAGAGAGAGAGAGTTAGAGAGAGAGACAGAGACAGAGACAGAGACAGAGAGAGAGAGAGAGACAGAGACAGAGACAGAGACAGAGACAGAGACAGAGACAGAGACAGAGACAGAGACAGAGAGAGAGAGAGAGAGAGACAGAGACAGAGACAGAGAGAGAGAGAGAGAGAGAGAGAGAGAGAGAGAGACAGAGACAGAGACAGAGACAGAGACAGAGAGAGAGAGAGAGAGAGAGAGACAGAGACAGAGACAGAGACAGAGACAGAGACAGAGACAGAGAGAGAGAGAGAGAGAGAGAGAGAGAGAGAGAGAGAGAGAGAGAGAGAGAGAGAGAGAGAGAGAGAGAGAGAGAGAGAGAGAGGAGAGGGAGACGGAGACGGAGACGGAGACGGAGACGGAGACGGAGAGAGAGACAGAGACAGAGACAAAGAGAGAGAGAGAGAGAGAGAGAGAGAGAGAGAGAGAGAGAGAGAGAGAGAGAGAGAGAGAGAGAGAGAGAGAGAGAGAGAGAGACATAGACAGAGACAGAGACAGAGACAGAGAGAGAGAGAGAGAGAGACAGAGACAGAGACAGAGACAGAGACAGAGACAGAGAGACAGAGACAGAGACAGAGACAGAGGCAGAGAGAGAGAGAGAGAGAGAGAGAGAGAGAGAGAGAGAGAGAGAGAGAGAGAGAGAGAGAGAGAGAGAGACAGAGACAGAGACAGAGACAGAGACAGAGACAGAGACAGAGATAGGGAGAGACAGAGACAGAGACAGAGACAGGGAGAGACAGAGACAGAGACAGAGACAGAGATAGGGAGAGAGAGAGAGAGAGAGACAGAGATAGAGATAGAGACAGAGACAGAGACAGAGACAGAGACAGAGACAGAGACAGAGACAGAGACAGAGATAGGGAGAGAGAGAGACAGAGACAGAGACAGAGACAGAGACAGAGACAGAGACAGAGACAGAGACAGAGACAGAGAGAGAGAGAGAGAGAGAGAGAGAGAGGAGATGCCAATGAACTGACAGTCATTAACCTCCTCTTTATCTCCTATCTTCTTCTCTCTTTCTCATTCTCCCCTCTCCCCTTTCTCTTACTCTATCTACCCCTTTCCCTCATTCTCTCATCCATATTTTCCTCTCTCCCTCTCTCTCTCTTATCCCAGAGTGCCAATCTATGTTCCATTGTTCCCCTCTAGTCTCCTGATGGCTACTAGCTAATTAAAGACATTCTCAACATGCTTCTAACACGCTCTTATCACTCCTCTCATACAAAGCCTTTCCACAGCCCAGGACTCCCATCACTACCATACACTATAGGCCCAGTTCTAAGAAGCTATGAGCAATAATTAACACATAAAACACTATCATAAAGGTACAATAAGGGCTTGGTTATCATAATAAGGGTAGGATTATTAAACTCCTGACGGCTGTCATATTTCCCCAGGTAAACCTGTTTAGGTTTAGCCCTGCTAAGGGGAAACTGAGGGGATGGCGGTGCTGCTGGGTCATGGTCAGGTGGTCAGGTGACTGTCTGGGAGTTATAGGAGGTAGAGCAGGGAGAAATAAGGGCAATGAGATAGGAGATGGTGACTCACAGAGAGAAGACTGTGTTAACACACACACACAACAAACACCCTCGTATTGCACACACACACACACACACACTCAAGCATGCACACACATGAAAGCATACATGGTCACAACACTTCTATGCCAAAGCATTTAAAATATACTCAGCACAATGTTGTACTACTGCAATTTACCAAAACATACAAAAGCACTGGCCATGCCAAATCATCCACTCAGCTTAACTGATCAATGACTTACAGCAAGAGCGAGAGAGAGAGAGAGAGATACATACATATACATAATATGACATTTGAAATGTCTTTATTCTTTTGGAACTTCTGAGTGTAATGTTTACTGTTAATATTAATTGTTTATTTCACTTTTGTTTACTATCTACTTCACTTGCTTTGGCAATGTTAACATACGTTTCCCATGCCAATAAAGCCCTTAAATTGAAATTGAATTGAATTGAGAGAGAGATAGAGAGAGAGAGCGAGAGAGAGAACAGAGGAGGTCTGAGAGCTTACCTGGGCACAATTAGAGCACAAGAAAACAGCTACCATAATGAGAAATGAACTAAACGCACACACACACACAAGCTAGAACTACTGAGGATAGAGCTCCCTCTACTGCCAGACTCTGACAGGTCAGCTGCATTATGGACGCATTCATGACATCCTAAATCCTTTGAGCTGAAGTGTTCTGTTTCGATTGACCTCTGCAGAGCAGCTGTGTTGAGGTCCAGAGCCGCTGTGTTGAGTGGATGAGTTGGAGATCTGGCTTTGAGCCATGGAGACTGTGGGAGGATGTAGTGAGTGGATGAGTTGGAGATCTGGCATTGAGACATGGAGACTGTGGGAGGATGTAGTGAGTGGATGAGTTGGAGATCTGGCATTGAGACATGGAGACTGTAGGAGGGTGTAGTGAGTGGATGAGTTGGAGATCTGGCATTGAGACATGGAGACTGTGGGAGGATGTAGTGAGTGAATGAGTTGGAGATCTGGCATTGAGACATGGAGACTGTGGGAGGATGTAGTGAGTGAATGAGTTGGAGATCTGGCATTGAGACATGGAGACTGTGGGAGGATGTAGTGAGTGGATGAGTTGGAGATCTGGCATTGAGACATGGAGACTGTGGGAAGATGTAGTGAGTGGATGAGTTGGAGATCTGGCATTGAGACATGGAGACTGTGGGAGGATGTAGTGAGTGAATGAGTTGGAGATCTGGCATTGAGACATGGAGACTGTGGGAGGATGTAGTGAGTGAATGAGTTGGAGATCTGGCATTGAGACATGGAGACTGTGGGAGGATGTAGTGAGTGAATGAGTTGGAGATCTGGCATTGAGACATGGAGACTGTGGGAGGATGTAGTGAGTGGATGAGTTGGAGATCTGGCATGAATAAGGTGATACTGAGGAGAGATGCATCCAGGCTGTGTGATAGTGATAATAATAATAATAATAATAATAATAATAATAATAATACATGTTATTTGCGCCTTTCAAAGTACACTTACAGAATAAAGAATAAAATATAAACATGACAATATTAAAAGCAAAGTGCATTACCACAAAGGCGCATGTTACCCCAAAAATCCCATGCTCAATAATACAGGGGTGAAAAATAATACAACAACGACAAGGTCAACAAGGCAGTTAAAATTGAGAGGCTACTTCAACCACCTCTGCATCCCCTACACCATAGGTAAATAACAGGAAAAAAGAGCTAGATCAAGGTTTAACACACTATAGGCTGAATGCTAGTCTGAAAAGATGGGTTATGAGATCGTTCTAGATAGTTTGGATGGAGTCGGATTCGCAGAGATCAAGGAGGAGAGAGTTCCAGGGAGTGGGGGCATAGCTGAAGGCACGATCCCCCATGGAGTGTTGTCTGGTGAGGGGGGAGACTGGCTGACATATGCTGGCTAACTGACGTGGTGGGGGGTGTGAGCTGGGGGAGGGGGGTGAGAGTTGTGATACTGGCATGGGGTAGCAGGTTGGTCGGGTGGCAGGGAGAGGGTGTGTGTGTGTGTGTGTGTGTGTGTGTGTGTGTGTGTGTGTGTGTGTGTGTGTGTGTGTGTGCGTATCGCATTTGACAAACATGAGAAAATAACAATGTAGCTCTGTCAGCGGGTCCTGTCCCTGGTTGACGAGGTGTGATTTTCTCAGATGAACGGCGAACACGAGACGAACAAGGAAATGAAAGCCTCACACACACTCTGACACCTCAAAGCGCAATATGTGTCTTTGACACTCTAGCGGATAATGGCGCCACTGAGAGATTATGAGAAAACCAAGCATGTAAACACAAAAAGACCAACAGGGAAACTAAGCCTGTTACCCCCTCTTCCACACACACACAAACAGACAGAATATATAAAGGCCCTGTCTGCATTTGGATGACAGATGAGGTCTGTTTCACACCTCAACTTCATCTTGCCTCCTTCCTCCTCCCCATCCATCTCTCCTCACCCAAACGGTCACACCATCGCCTCATCATCACTAACAGAGGTGTGAGGGGATGCAGCAATATGGCCAGGAAGAAACACACACACAATATGGCCAGGAAGAAACACACACACAATATGGCCAGGAAGAAACACACACACACACACACACACAATATCACCATCCATCTCTATATCACCATCCATCCCTCCTCTCTCTATCTCACCATTCATCCCTCCTTTCTCCCTCTCACCATTCATCCCTCCTTTCTCCCTCTCACCATCCATCCCTCCTTTCTCCCTCTCACCATTCATCCATCCTCTCTCTATCTCACCATCCATCCCTCCTTTCTCCCTCTCACCATTCATCCATCATCTCTCTATCTCACCATCCATCCCTCCTTTCTCCCTCTCACCATTCATCCATCCTCTCTCTATCTCACCATCCATCCCTCCTCTCTCTATCTCACCATCCCTGTCAACAGTTGGTATACTCTTTGCTGAATGTGTCTCTCTTAAATATGTCAGCGGGAACAAAAGAACAGCGTCCGTATCTCACTCTCATGAAGGGAACAATGAGAACAATGAGGTCCTAGATTCAGTGGGAAAAGGACCCAATTGTCACATTTGAGTAAAAGTCAAGATATCTTAATAGAAAAATGACTCAAGTAAAAGTGAAAGTCACGCAGTAAAATATTATTTGAGAAAAAGTCTAAAAGTATTTGGTTTTAAATATACTTAAGTATCAAAAGTAAATGTAATTGCTAAAATATACTGAAGTATCAAAAGTAAAAGTATAAATAATTTCAAATTGCTTATATTAAGCAAACCAGACGGCACCATTTTCTTGTTTTTTTAAATTACAGATAGCCAGGGGCATACTCCAACACTCCAACATAATTTACAAGCTAAGCATTTGTGTTTAGTGAGTCCGCCAGATCAGAGGCCGTAGGGATGACTAGGGATGTTCTCTTGATAAGTGTGTGAATTTGACAATTTTAAGGTCCTGCTAACCATTCAAAATGTAACGAGTACTTTTGGGTGTCAGGGAAAATGTATGGAGTAAAAAGTACCTTGTTCACATAAGTGCACTGTTATCTCTCTTCCATGATTCAGTTAAACTCAGTGGTGATGTGTTGTTCAATTATCAACACACCCAACCTGCCATTAGGACTGAAGAATGAATGTGAGTTTATCCAAAACACATACATGCACACACAGCCCCCCTCAGCTCCCCAGTCCCCACCACCACA
The DNA here is from genome assembly GCF_964263955.1 of Coregonus lavaretus. Taxonomy (NCBI): domain Eukaryota; kingdom Metazoa; phylum Chordata; class Actinopteri; order Salmoniformes; family Salmonidae; genus Coregonus; species Coregonus lavaretus. The sequence continues at coordinate 157,065 of NW_028165296.1, forward strand.
CACAGCCCCCTCCCCCTCAGCTCCCCACCACCACACACAGCCCCCCCTCAGCTCCCCAGTCCCCACCACACACAGCCCCCCCTCAGCTCCCCAGTCCCCACCACACAGCCCCCCCTCAGCTCCCCAGTCCCCACCACACACAACCCCCCCTCAGCTCCCCAGTCCCCACCACACACAGCCCCCCCTCAGCTCCCCAGTCCCCACCACACAGCCCCCCCTCAGCTCCCCAGTCCCCACCACACACAGCCCCCCCTCAGCTCCCCAGTCCCCACCACAGAACCACCCCTCAGCTCCCCAGTCCCCACCACACACAGCCCCCCCTCAGCTCCCCAGTCCCCACCATACAGCCCCCACTCAGCTCCCCAGTCCCCACCACACACAGCCCCCACTCAGCTCCCCAGTCCCCACCACACACAGCCCCCCCTCAGCTCCCCAGTCCCCACCACACACAGCCCCCCCTCAGCTCCCCAGTCCCCACCACACAGCCCCCCCCCTCAGCTCCCCACCACAAACAGGCAGAAGGTGTAGGAGTGTATAAGTCCACCTGTGTTCAAACAGGATGCGTCTTGCTCCTCGCTCCTCACTGCTAGAGCCAACCAACCAACGGGCAGGCCTCAGATTTGTGTCTCTGTTAGCATCCAGCCTCCTTTCCTTTTCCAGCTCAGCAGCTGAGAAAGTGCCAATCCCACAGTTTAAAGACCCCACTGGCCCCGCCAGCATGATAGATAGTTTAAAAACGAGGACGTGTGTTTAAAAAAGGAGGAGAGGAGAGGGAGAATAGGGGGGGAGAGAAAAAAGCCACACAGCAGCAGCTGTCAGACAAGAGAGAGACCAAGCTAGCATGACCAGACTCCAAACAGAGAGAGTGAGAGGAGAGAGAGGGGGAGAGGGGGAGAGAGAGGAGAGAAGGGGAGAGAGAGGAGAGATGGGGAGTTAGAGGAGAGAATGGTGCAGGATAGTTGCTTGGCTTTGGAACATTCTCAGCCCATTTAAGGAACTTGACAAAAGGAAGTTATTTTCTTGGTATTTTATTACTTTAACAGAAAGTTCAAACATGGTTACATCTCATTTCAATTTTGATCATATTCTAGGACCGCTCTCCAACTGGTTTGAGATTGTGAATGTTCTCAAATATTTCAGAGAACATTAAGAAACAACATTTCAAATCCACAATTTGGATCCCTCCATAGCCTCATAGTGGATCTAGATAATTGTTCTAACCACTCTGGATTACAACCAAATTATGATAACTGTACTATATTATGTATTGGAACTTTTACATTACCGTGTAGTGGAAAAATCACACTGATTCATTCTTTAGTCATATCCCAGTTTACATATCTGCTTATGGCCCTACCTACACCTAACAATTTGTTTTCTTAATTATTTGAGCAAAAGATATTGCATTTGATTTGGAATGGCAAGCCAGACAAAATTAAATGGCTTTATTTATATAATGAATATGAATTCGGAGGGCAAACATAATTAAATATTAAAGCATTAGACCTGTCACTAAAGACTTCAGTCATACAAAGGCTATACTGATCTGAACTGATTCTCTAGCAGATTAGTAAGAATGGCCCACCCTGTGTTCAAGAATGGCATTTTTCCCTTTATTCAGATTACAAACTCTCACCTTTGGTTATTTGAAAATTAAATAATCTCCAAAATATCGCTATTTTTAAAACAAGCCATAGAAAGTTGGTTGCAATTTCAGTTTAATCCACCAGAAAAGACAGAACAAATATTATAGCAAATAGTATGGTTAAACTCAAATATACTAATTGATTAAAAAAACATTATTTTTGGAAGAAATTATTAAAAACTGTATCATCTTTCTAACACTTGTGGTGTTGTCACACATGCAGCTAACGAAATATACAGTGTGTAAATGTCTGCTCTATCCAAAATAACAACCAACTAATTGCAGCATTACCGCAAAAATGGAAGAGGCAAGTGGAAGAAGGAGAAAGTAAGGAACTTGTCTGTCGACCCTGCATTAAAGACCAAAATTGGTTAAAGAAAACTGTGATAAATAAAAAAGTATACCAGCTTCATTTAATTAAGGACCAAAAAATTGACAGCTCTGCCGTACCGATTGCAATAGTTGGGAAGAGAGTTTCGGTGTACCGATTCCATGGCACATGGTTTATGAACTGATACACAAAAAGACGCCAGATTCAAAATTACAATTATTATACAAAATTCTTGCAACCAATATAATTGTATATATATGGGGGATACAACCATCCCAGCTCTGCAGATTTTGCTGTGAAGAGACAGAATCATTAGATCATTTGTTTTAATACTGTCCATAGAGTGCCTTGCAAAAGTATTCATCCCCCTTGGCGTTTTTCCTATTTTGTTGCATTATAACCTGTAATTTAAATTGATTTTTATTTGGATTTCATGTAATGGACATACACAAAATAGTCCAAATCGGTGAAGTGAAATGAAAAAGATTACTTGTTTCAAACAATTCTAAAAAAAAAAATAATGGAAAAGTGGTGCGTGCATATATATTCACCCCCTTTGCTATGAAGCCCCTAAATAAGATATGGTGCAACCAATTACCTTCAGAAGTCACATAATTAGTTAAATAAAGTCCACCTGTGTGCAATCTAAGTGTCACATGATCTCAGTATATATACACCTGTTCTGAAAGGCCCCAGAGTCTGCAACACCACTAAGCAAGGGGCACCACCAAGCAAGCGGCACCATGAAGACCAAGGAGCTCTCCAAACAGGTCAGGGACAAAGTTGTGGAGAAGTACAGATCAGGGTTGGGTTATAAAATATCAGAAACTTTGAACATCCCACGGAGCACCATTAAATCCATTATTTAAAAAAATTGAAAGAATATGGCACCACAACAAACCTGCCGAGAGAGGGCCGCCCACCAAAACTCACAGACCAGGCAAGGAGGGCATTAATGAGAGATGCAACAAAGAGACCAAAGATAACCCTGAAGGAGCTGCAAAGCTCCACAGCGGAGATTGGAGTATCTGTCCATAGGACCACTTTAAGCCGTACACTCCACAGAGCTGGGCTTTATGGAAGAGTGGCCAGAAAAAAATAAGCAAACGTTTGGTGTTTGCCAAAAGGCATGTGGGAGACTCCCCAAATATATGGAAGAAGGTACTCTGGTCAGATGAGACTAAAATTGAGCTTTTTGGCCATCAAGGAAAACGCTATGTCTGGCGCAAACCCAACACCTCTCATCACCCCGAGAACACCATCCCCACAGTGAAGCATGGTGGTGGCAGCATCATGCTGTGGGGATGTTTTTCATCGGCAGGACTGGGAAACTGGTCAGAATTTAAGGAATGATGGGTGACGCTAAATACAGGGAAATCCTTGAGGGAAACCTGTTTCAGTCTTCCATAGATTTGAGACTGGGGTTCACCTTCCAGCAGGACAATTTGTTTTTTATTTTTTATTTTACCTTTATTTAACTAGGCAAGTCAGTTAAGAACAAATTCTTATTTACAATGACGGCCTACACCGGCCAAACCCGGACGATGCTGGGCCAATTGTGCACCGCCCTATGGGACTCCCAATCACGGCCTGTTGTGATACAGCCTGGAATCGAACCTAAGCATACTGCTAAAGCAACACTCGAGTGGTTTAAGGGGAAACATTTAAATGTCTTGGAATGGTCTAGTCAAAGCCCAGACCTCAATCCAATTGAGAATCTGTGGTATGACTTAAAGATTGCTGTACACCAGCGGAACCCATCCAACATGAAGGAGCTGGAGCAGTTTTGCCTTGAAGAATGGGCAAAAATCCCAGTGGCTAGATGTGCCAAGCTTATAGAGACATACCCCAAGAGACTTGCAGCAGTGATTGCTGCAAAAGGTGGCTCTACAAAGTATTGACTTTTGGGGGGTGAATAGTTATGCACGCTCAAGTTTTCTGTTTTTTTTGTCTTATATCTTGTTTGTTTCACAATAAAACATATTTTGCATCTATTTTGCATGAAAGTGGTGGGCATGTTATGTTAATCAAATGATACAAACTCCCAAAAAATCCATTTTAATTCCAGGTTGTAAGGCAACAAAATAGGAAAAATGCCAAAGGGGGTGAATACTTTCGCAAGCCACTGTATGTAGCTTGTTTTTGGTCGCAGGTTGAGGAATGGCTGAAGATTTGCAACATTTACCTGGAGTTAACTATGTAAATCCATGCACAATACCTCATAATGACAAAGCGAAAACAGACTTTTTGAAATTGTTGCAAATGTATTACATGTAATAAAACAGAAATACCTTATTTACATAAGTATTCAGACCATGAGGTCGAAGGAATTGTCCGTAGAGCTCCAAGACAGGATTGTGTTGAGGCACAGATCTGGAGAATGGTACCAAACAATTTCTGCAGCATTGAAGGTCCCCAAGAATACAGTGGCCTCCATCATTCTTAAATGGAAGAAGTTTGGAACCACCAAGACTCTTCCTAGAGCTGGCCGCCTGGCCAAACTGAGCGATTGAGGGAGAATGGCCTTGGTCAGGGAAGTAACCAAGAACCTGATGGTCACTCTGATAGAGCTCCAGAGTTCCTCTGTGGAGATGGGAGAACCTTCCAGAAGGACAACTATCTCTGCAGCACTCCACCAATCAGGTCTTTATGGTATAGTGGCCAGACGGAAGCCACATCTCAGTAAAAGGCATATGACAGTCCGCTTGGAGTTAGCCAAAAGGCACCTAAAGGACTCTCAGACCATGAGAAACAAGATTCTCTGGTCTGATGAAACCAAGATTGAACTCTTTGGCCTGAATGCCAAGCGTCACGTCTGGAGGAAACCTGGCACCATCCCTAAGGTGAAGCATGGTGGTGGCAGCATCATGCTGTGGGGATGTTTTTCAGCGGCAGAGACTGGAACATTAGTCAGGATCGAGAGAAAGATTAATGGAGCAAAGTACAGAGAGATCCTTGATGAAAACCTGCTCCAGAGCACTCAAGACCTCAGATTGGGGCGAAGGTTCACCTTCCAACAGGACAACGACCCTAAGCACAAAGCCAAGACAACGCAGGAGTGGCTTCGGGACAAGTCTCTTAATGTCCTTGAGTGGCCCAGCCAGAGCTCGGACTTGAACCGATCAAACATCTCTGGAGAGACCTGAAAATTGCTGTGCAGTGACACTCCCCATCCAACCTGACAGAGCTTGAGAAGATCTGCAGACAAAAATGGGAGAAACTCCCCAAATACAGGTGTGCCAAGCTTGTAGCTTCATACCCAATAAGACTTGAGGCTGTAATCACTGCCAAAGGTGTTTTAACAAAGTACTGAGTAAAGGGACTGAATACTTATATAAATGTGATCTTTCTTTTTTGTCTTTTTAGCACAAAAAAATGATACATTTGCAAAAATATAAAATAAACCTGTATATATTTGAAATAATATACATTACCAGTCAAAAGTTTGGACACTGTCACGGTGTCAGTGTAATGCGGTAGGCGAAGTCAGGCGCAGGACACAGAACTCAAGAAAACGTATCTTTACTGAAACACGTAAAGAAACAATAAACCTCCACGCAGGGAGGAATAAACCCGCTCACCAACGACATCCGAAAACAAACAACAAACACGCACAGAACACAATGGGAGCCACAGGGTTAAATAGGGGCGGAGTAATTACAAGATGGGCAACAGGTGTGAAACAATCTGACAACAACAGGTAGACATAGAACATAGATCGGCAGCAGCTAGTACTCCGGTGACGACGAACGCCGAAACCTGCCCGAGCAAGGGGCAGCCTCGGCAGTACCCCCCCCCCCGACGCGCGGCTCCAGCCGTGCGTCGACACCGGCCTCTGGGACGGCCAGGAGGACGCGGCGCGGGGCGAGTGGGATGATTGCGGTGGAAATCCCTCAACATGGAGGGATCGAGGATGTCCCTCCTAGGGACCCAGCACCGTTCCTCCGGACCGTACCCCTCCCACTCCACGAGATACTGCAGGCCCCCCACCCGACGCCTCGAATCCAATATGGAACGAACCGAGTACGCCGGTGCCCCCTCGATGTCCAGCGGGGGCGGAGGAACCTCCCGTATCTCAGACTCCTGGAGTGGACCAGCTACCACCGGCCTGAGGAGAGACACATGGAACGAGGGGTTAATACGATAATTAGTAGGAAGTTGTAACCTATAACATACCTCGTTCAATCTCCTCAGGACTTTGAATGGCCCCACAAACCGCCGACCCAGCTTCCGGCAGGGCAGGCGAAGGGGCAGGTTTCGGGTCGAGAGCCAGACCCGGTCCCCCGGTGCATACACCGGGGCCTCACTGCGGTGGCGGTTGGCGCTCGCCTGATGGCCTGCTGCAGACGTACATGAGCAGCATTCCAGGTCTCCTGCGAGCTCCGAAACCACTCGTCCACCGCAGGTGCCTCGATCTGGCTCTGATGCCAAGGTGCCAGGACCGGCTGATAACCTAATACACATTGGAATGGAGAAAGGTTAGTGGAGGAGTGGCGGATGGAGTTCTGGGCTATCTCTGCCCAGGGGAGGAAAACCGACCACTCCCCCCGCTGGTCCTGGCAATACGACCTCAGAAACCTACCCACCTCCTGGTTGACTCTCTCCTCCTGCCCGTTACTCTCGGGGTGAAATCCTGAGGTGAGACTGACCGAGACTCCCAGACGTTCCATGAACGCCCTCCAAACCCTAGAGGTGAACTGGGAACCCCGATCAGACACTATATCCTCAGGTACCCCGTAGTGCCGGAAGACGTGTGTAAATAGGGCCTCAGCCGTTTGTAGGGCCGTAGGGAGGCCGGGCAGCGGAATGAGGCAGCAGGACTTAGAAAACCGATCCACAACAACCAGGATCGTGGTGTTCCCTTGTGAGGGGGGAAGATCCGTCACGAAGTCCGCCGATAGGTGGGACCATGGTCGTTGTGGAACGGGTAGGGGTTGCAATTTCCCTCTGGGCAGGTGTCTAGGAGCCTTACACTGGGCGCACACCGAGCAGGAGGAAACATAAACCCTCACGTCCTTAGCTAAGGTGGGCCACCAGTACTTCCCACTAAGACAGTGCACTGTCCGACCTATGCCAGGATGCCCAGAGGAGGGTGACGTGTGAGCCCAATAGATCAACCGATCGCGGACATCCAGCGGTACGTACACACGACCCTCTGGACACTGGGGAGGAGTGGGTTCGTTACGCAACGCCCGCTCGATCTCCGCGTCAACCTCCCACACCACCGGTGCCACCAGACACGACGCCGGAAGTATGGGAGTGGGCTCCACGGAACTCCCCTCCGTGTCATACAGTCGGGACAGAGCATCTGCCTTAGCGTTCTGGGAACCTGGCCTGTAAGAAAGGGTGAAAACAAAACGGGTAAGAAACATGGACCACCTTGCCTGGCGAGGGTTTAATCTCCTCGCTGCCCGGATGTACTCCAGATTGCGGTGGTCAGTCAAAATGAGAAAAGGGTGTTTAGCCCCCTCAAGCCAATGTCTCCACGCTTTCAGAGCTTCGACCACAGCCAACAGCTCCCGGTCACCCACATCATAGTTGCGCTCCGCAGGGCTGAGCTTCTTCGAAAAGAAGGCACAGGGGCGGAGTTTAGGTGGCGTACCCGAGCGCTGAGACAGTACAGCGCCTATTCCAGCCTCGGACGCATCCACCTCAACCGTGAAGGCTAAGGAGGGGTCCGGATGAGCCAGCACTGGAGCTGAGGTAAACAGGTCCTTCGGACGACTAAAAGCCATGTCCGCCTCAGCTGACCACCGCAGACGCACCGGCCCCCCCTTCAGTAACGAGGTAATGGGAGCTGCTACCTGACCAAAGCCCCGGATAAATCTCCGGTAGTAATTGGCAAAACCCAAAAATCGCTGCACCTCCTTTACCATGGTAGGAGTCGCCCAATTACGCACGGCCGAAATGCGGTCACTCTCCATCCTCACCCCTGACACGGACATATGGTACCCCAAGAAAGAGATGGACTCCTGGAAGAACAGGCATTTCTCTGCCTTAGCATACAGGTCATGCTCCAACAGTCTTCCAAGCACCTTACGCACCAGGGACACATGCTCGGCCCGTGTAGCGGAGTATATAAGGATGTCATCAATATACACCACTACCCCTTGTCCGTGCAGGTCCCTGAAAATCTCATCCACAAATGATTGGAAAACTGATGGAGCATTCATTAACCCGTATGGCATGAGCAGAAACTCAAAATGTCCAGAGGTGGTACTAAATGCCGTCTTCCACTCATCTCCCTCGCGGAAACGCACTAGGTTGTACGCGCTCCTGAGATCCAATTTTGTGAAGAAGCGTGCCCCGTGCAATGATTCCGTCATACTAGCTATCAGAGGTAATGGATAGCTGTACTTGATGGTAATCTGATTTAGGCCACGGTAATCAATGCACGGGCGTAACCCACCATCTTTCTTCTTCACAAAAAAGAAACTTGAGGAAACGGGTGAAGTGGATGGCCGAATGTATCCCTGCCTCAGAGATTCGGTGACATATGTCTCCATAGCTGCCTTCTCCTCCTGAGACAAAGGATACACGTGACTCCGGGGAAGTGCAGCTCCTACCTGGAGATTTATCGCACAATCCCCCGGACGATGGGGTGGTAATTTAGTCGCCCTCTTTTTACTGAAGGCGATAGCCAAATCGGCATACTCGGATGGAATGTGCATGGTGGAAACCTGGTTTGGACTTTCCACCGAAGTTGCCCCCAAGGAAACTCCTAAACACCTCCCTGAACACTGACCGGACCATCCCTTGAGAGCCCTCTGTTGCCATGAAATCGTGGGGTCATGAATGGTTAACCAGGGAAGTCCCAACACCACAGGATACGCAGGAGAATCAATCAGATAGAGGCTAATCCTCTCCTCATGACCCCCCTGCATCATCATCAGCAGTGGAGCGGTGACCTCCCTGATTATGCCTGACCCTAACGGGCGACTATCTAATGCGTGAACAGGGAAAGGTTTATCAACAGACACTGTGGGAATCCCTAGACTACGTGCATACTGGCGATCAATAAAATTCCCAGCCGCGCCTGAATCTACTAGCGCCTTATGCTGGGAATGGGGAGACAATTCTGGAAACATAATGTCAATACACATATTAGTAACAGGGAGCTCTGGGTTAGTCGAGTGCCTACTCACCTGAGACGGTCGACCAGTGCTCTGCCTGCTGCCTCGACCTCCTGAGAACCCTCCCCAGCACCGACCAGCAGTGTGTCCTCTGCGGCCACACTTGGTGCAGGGGACGGTCCCTCTCCCAGTCTCCCTAACTGTAACACCTCCGAGCTCCATGGGTGTAGGCTCGGAGGTGCTGGGGGATGGAATGGACAGCCCCCCATCAGAACGTCCACGGGCTGCCAACAGGTTATCCAACCTGATGGACATGTCCACCAGTTGGTTCAGGTTGAGATTGGTGTCCCTGCAGGCCAGTTCCTGACGGACGTCCTCCCTTAAGCTGCAACGATAGTGGTCGATAAGGGCCCGCTCATTCCATCCCGCGCTGGCTGCTAAAGTCTTAAACTCCAGCGCAAAATCCTGCGCGCTCCACATCTCCTGTCGTAGGTGGACCAGACGTTCTCCCGCCACTCTCCCTTCAGGTGGATGATCGAATACCGCCCGGAAGCGGCGGGTGAAATCCTCGTAGCGGACAGTTCTCGAGTCTATACCTCCCCACTCGGCGTTGGCCCACTCAAGCGCCCTACCCGATAGACAGGAGATGAGGGCGGACACGCTCTCGTATCCCGAGGGCGCCGGATGAATGGTGGCCAGGTAGAGCTCTACCTGGAGGAGAAATCCCTGGCACCCGGCAGGTGTACCGTCATATGCCCTCGGGAGCGAGAGCCGAATTCCACTGGACCCAGGTGGCGAAGTGGTAGCCAGTGTTGTAGGTGGTTGTGTGGTTGGAAATGGGGAAGGAATACCACCTCTCTCAATTCGTTCCATCATCTGGAACACTCGTTCCATTGTGGCACCGAGATTCTGAAGTACCGTCTCTTGACGTTGGACTCGTTCCTCCATCGTCTCGGTAGATCCAGTTGTTCCTGCTGACTGCATATAGGTGCGTGTTTCTGTCACGGTGTCAGTGTAATGCGGTAGGCGAAGTCAGGCGCAGGACACAGAACTCAAGAAAACGTATCTTTACTGAAACACGTGAAGAAACAATAAACCTCCACGCAGGGAGGAATAAACCCGCTCACCAACGACATCCGAAAACAAACAACAAACACGCACAGAACACAATGGGAGCCACAGGGTTAAATAGGGGCAGAGTAATTACAAGATGGGCAACAGGTGTGAAACAATCTGACAACAACAGGTAGACATAGAACATAGAACATAGATCGGCAGCAGCTAGTACTCCGGTGACGACGAACGCCGAAACCTGCCCGAGCAAGAAGGAGGGGCAGCCTCGGCAGAATCCGTGACAGACACACCTACTCATTCAAGGGTTTTTCTTTATTTGTACTATTTTCTACATTGTGAGCGTAATGTTTACTGACTAAAATGAACAGCTTTGTATGCGTAAAAACCATGGCATGTTAGCTCCATCATAGTGGCGCAGTGGATTAATTCCATGGATAGAAGATGATAGGCATTAATCATACAAACACATTTATTTTCTATCTGTGCTTCAAGTGCAAAAAAGTTAACCCAAAATAAGCTAGCAGTGTTCTTAAAAGTCTTATTGAAAGATTCAGTGAAAGTTTTACAGAAGTTATATAAAAAACTCAAAATAACCTAGAATTTCCATTCTCAGAGCGTTAATAAAACCTCCCAGGAAAACTTTCAAGGAACCAGAGTAAAAACCTTCTCAGAACGTCCATGCAACCTAAAAATAAACGTTCCCAGGACAGGATACATTTTCACTGCCATTCTAAGAACAACAAAAAAAGAACAAAAAAATGTTTTACCGGTGAGGAAACGTATGGCTTCATTCCCAGAACCAATGGGAAACGAAAAATGTATATCCCCACAACTTCCCTAGGAACCAAATGTGCTAGCTGGGGAGTTTCTGGGTAAAGACAAAATTGGGAGAAAACAAAAAGGACTGAGAGAGCACATAAAGCAGAATGAATTAATTAATGAATGTAACGAGAGAGATGGAAAACTGGGATTCTCTTTCTGCCTCTCTGGGGAGGTCTATCTGTCTATCTGCCAGGTTGAGTGGACATTGACAGAGTAACACTCTCCTCTGCCACACCAATGGAAATCAATTGGCCAGTAATTGTAATATTTGACCTCCTCTTGCATCATTCCATCCCATAGCTGTCCATTAACCCTCTATTGCCATCGTAAACAGGTGTACGTGTGTGTGAGCAAGTTCATGTGACTGTGTGTGCGTGTGTGTCTGATCAGTGGCAGCTCTCCCTGCCTGGCATGTCACTGCAGTCGTAGGAGTATTAATCTTCCTGCAGTCACTCCTTCTCTGGGCCCCGACGGGAGGCCCCCAGGGGCCACATACACACACACACAGGTAGTGACGCGTGAGCGGTGTGGCAGAGATGAATGGTGATGTGTTTAGGATCTGTTTAATAACTGTTGAAGAGAGGCCCTTAGAAGAGGCAGACACACAGCACATCTCCATGCCTGCAAATGGACCCCAACTCACTGGTACCCGAATTACAGCCTGCTTGACTACACTTGACTGAGAATGAGAGGAAAGTGAGGAAGGGGGACACAGAAAGCTGGGAAAGTGAAAGAAGGGGGGGGTGCCCTTGTGTTCCGACACTCATGTCAACAGGAGAGAACATGCATATCAGTGTCAATGCTCTGGTGTGAATCTCTCACACTCTCACTCACCCCCTCCTCCTTTCTCCATCTCTGTCTCTATGGGCCTGTCTGCTCTGTCTCTGACAGGGTCTGTCTGACAGGTTCTATCTCTAACAGGGTCTGTCTCTAACAGGGTCTGTCTCTGACAGGGTCTGTCTGACAGGGTCTGTCTGACAGGGTCTATCTCTAACAGGGTCTATCTCTAACAGGGTCTGTCTCTATCAGGGTCTGTGTGACAGGGTCTGTGTCTGACAGGGTCTATCTCTGACAGGGTCTATCTCTAACATTGTCTGTCTCTGACAGGTTCTATCTCTAACAGGGTCTATCTCTAACAGGGTCTATCTCTAACAGGGTCTATCTCTAACAGGGTCTGTCTCTGACAGGGTCTGTCTGACAGGGTCTGTCTCTGACAGGTTCTATCTCTAACAGAGTCTGTCTCTGACAGGGTCAATCTCTGACAGGGTCTGTCTCTGACAGGGTCTATCTCTGACAGGGTCTATCTCTGACAGGGTCTGTCTCTGACAGGGTATGTCTGACAGGTTCTATCTCTGACAAGGTCTCTCTCTGACAGGGTCTGTCTGACAGGTTCTGTCTCTAACAGGGTCTGTCTCTGACAGGGTTTGTCTCTAACAGGGTCTGTCTCTGAAAGGGTCTGTCTGACAGGGTCTATCTCTGACAGGGTCTATCTCTAACATGGTCTGTCTCTGACAGGGTCTATCTCTAACAGGGTCTGTCTCTGACAGGGTCTATCTCTAACAGGTTCTATCTCTAACAGGGTCTATCTCTGACAGGGTCTATCTCTGACAGGGTCTATCTCTAACAGGGTCTGTCTCTGACAGTGTCTATCTCTGACAGGTTCTATCTCTAAAAGGGTCTATCTCTAACAGGGTCTGTCTCTGACAGGTTCTATCTCTAACAGGGTCTATCTCTAACAGGGTCTGTCTCTAACAGGGTCTATCTCTAACATGGTCTATCTCTTACAGGTTCTATCTCTAACAGGGTCTGTCTCTAACATGGTCTATCTCTTACAGGTTCTATCTCTGACAGGGTCTGTCTCTGACATGGTCTGTCTGACAGGTTCTATCTCTGACAGGGTCTGTCTCTGACAGGGTCTGTCTGACAGGTTCTGACTCTAACAGGGTCTGTCTCTGACAGGGTCTATCTCTAACAGGGTCTGTCTCTGAAAGGGTTTGTCTCTAACAGGGTCTGTCTCTGACAAGGTCTGTCTGACAGGGTCTATCTCTGACAGGGTCTATCTCTAACATGGTCTGTCTCTGACAGGGTCTATCTCTGACAGGGTCTATCTCTGACAGGGTCTGTCTGACAGGGTCTGTCTCTGACAGGGTCTGTGTGACAGGGTCTGTGTCTGACAGGGTCTATCTCTGACAGGGTCTATCTCTAACATTGTCTGTCTCTGACAGGTTCTATCTCTAACAGGGTCTATCTCTAACAGGGTCTATCTCTAACAGGGTCTATCTCTAACAGGGTCTGTCTCTGACAGGGTCTGTCTGACAGGGTCTGTCTCTGACAGGTTCTATCTCTAACAGAGTCTGTCTCTGACAGGGTCTATCTCTGACAGGGTCTGTCTCTGACAGGGTCTATCTCTGACAGGGTCTATCTCTGACAGGGTCTGTCTCTGACAGGGTCTGTCTGACAGGTTCTATCTCTGACAAGGTCTCTCTCTGACAGGGTCTGTCTGACAGGTTCTGTCTCTAACAGGGTCTGTCTCTGACAGGGTCTATCTCTAACAGGGTCTGTCTCTGACAGGGTTTGTCTCTAACAGGGTCTGTCTCTGAAAGGGTCTGTCTGACAGGGTCTATCTCTGACAGGGTCTATCTCTAACATGGTCTGTCTCTGACAGGGTCTATCTCTGACAGGGTCTATCTCTAACAGGTTCTATCTCTAACAGGGTCTGTCTCTGACAGGGTCTATCTCTGACAGGGTCTATCTCTAACAGGGTCTGTCTCTGACAGTGTCTATCTCTGACAGGTTCTATCTCTAACAGGGTCTATCTCTAACAGGGTCTGTCTCTGACAGGTTCTATCTCTAACAGGGTCTATCTCTAACAGGGTCTGTCTCTAACAGGGTCTATCTCTAACATGGTCTATCTCTTACAGGTTCTATCTCTAACAGGGTCTGTCTCTAACATGGTCTATCTCTTACAGGTTCTATCTCTGACAGGGTCTGTCTCTGACATGGTCTGTCTGACAGGTTCTATCTCTGACAGGGTCTGTCTCTGACAGGGTCTGTCTGACAGGTTCTGACTCTAACAGGGTCTGTCTCTGACAGGGTCTATCTCTAACAGGGTCTGTCTCTGACAGGGTCTATCTCTAACAGGGTCTGTCTCTGACAGGGTTTGTCTCTAACAGGGTCTGTCTCTGAAAGGGTCTGTCTGACAGGGTCTATCTCTGACAGGGTCTATCTCTAACATGGTCTGTCTCTGACAGGGTCTATCTCTGACAGGGTCTATCTCTAACAGGTTCTATCTCTAACAGGGTCTGTCTCTGACAGGGTCTATCTCTGACAGGGTCTATCTCTAACAGGGTCTGTCTCTGACAGTGTCTATCTCTGACAGGTTCTATCTCTAACAGGGTCTATCTCTAACAGGGTCTGTCTCTGACAGGTTCTATCTCTAACAGGGTCTATCTCTAACAGGGTCTGTCTCTAACAGGGTCTATCTCTAACATGGTCTATCTCTTACAGGTTCTATCTCTAACAGGGTCTGTCTCTAACATGGTCTATCTCTTACAGGTTCTATCTCTGACAGGGTCTGTCTCTGACATGGTCTGTCTGACAGGTTCTATCTCTGACAGGGTCTGTCTCTGACAGGGTCTGTCTGACAGGTTCTGACTCTAACAGGGTCTGTCTCTGACAGGGTCTATCTCTAACAGGGTCTGTCTCTGAAAGGGTTTGTCTCTAACAGGGTCTGTCTCTGACAAGGTCTGTCTGACAGGGTCTATCTCTGACAGGGTCTATCTCTAACATGGTCTGTCTCTGACAGGGTCTATCTCTGACAGGGTCTATCTCTAACAGGTTATATCTCTAACAGGGTCTGTCTCTGACAGGGTCTATCTCTGACAGGTTCTATCTCCAACAGGGTCTATCTCTAACAGGGTCTGTCTCTGACAGGGTCCATCTCTGACAGTTTCAATCTCTAACAGGGTCTATCTCTAACAGGGTCTGTCTCTGACAGGGTCTATCTCTGAAAGGTTCTATCTCTAACAGGGTCTATCTCTAACAGGGTCTGTCTCTAACAGGGTATATCTCTAACAGGGTCTGTCTCTGACAGGGTCTGTCTGACAGGGTCTGTCTCTGACAGGGTCTATCTCTAACAGGGTCTATCTCTAACAGGGTCTGTCTCTAACAGGGTCTGTCTCTATCAGGGTCTGTGTGACAGGGTCTGTCTCTGACAGGGTCTATCTCTGACAGGGTCTATCTCTAACATGGTCTGTGTCTGACAGGTTCTGTCTCTAACAGGGTCTGTCTCTGACAGGGTCTGTCTCTGACAGGGTCTGTCTGACAGGGTCTGTCTCTGACAGGTTCTATCTCTAACAGGGTCTATCTCTAACAGGGTCTGTCTGACAGGGTCTATCTCTGACAGTTTCTATCTCTAACAGGTTCTATCTCTAACAGGGTCTGTCTCTGACAGGGTCTATCTCTGACAGGTTATATCTCTAACAGGGTCTATCTCTAACAGGGTCTGTCTCTAACAGGGTCTATCTCTAACATGGTCTATCTCTTACAGGTTCTATCTCTAACAGGGTCTGTCTTTGACAGGGTCTGTCTGACAGGGTCTGTCTCTGACAGGGTCTATCTCTAACAGGGTCTATCTCTAACAGGGTTTGTCTCTATCAGGGTCTGTGTGACAGGGTCTCTCTCTGACAAGGTCTATCTCTGACAGGGTCTATCTCTAACATGGTCTGTCTCTGACAGGTTCTATCTCTAACACGGTCTATCTCTAACAGGGTCTATCTCTAACAGGGTCTTTCTCTTACAGGGTCTGTCTGACAGGGTCTGTCTCTCACAGGTTCTATCTCTAACAGGGTCTGTCTCTGACAGGGTCTGTCTGACAGATTCTATGTCTAACAGGGTCTGTCTCTGACAGGGTCTGTCTGACAGGTTCTGTCTCTAACAGTGTCTCTGACCTGGTCTATCTATAACAGGGTCTGTCTCTGACAGGGTCTGTCTCTGACAGGGTCTATCTCTAACAGGGTATAACTCTAACAGGGTCTATCTCTAACATGGTCTGTCTCTGACAGGTTCTATCTCTAACAGGGTCTGTCTCTGACAGGGTCTATCTCTGACAGGGTCTATCTCTGACAGGGTATGTCTCTGACAGGGTCTGTCTGACAGGTTCTATGTCTAACAGGGTCTGTCTCTGACAGGGTCTGTCTGAAAGGTTCTTTCTCTAACAGGGTATCTAACCTGGTCTATCTCTAACAGTGTCTGTCTCTGACAGGGTCTGTCTCTGACAGGGTATATCTCTAACAGGGTCTGTCTCTGACAGGGTCTGTCTCTGACAGGGTCTATCTCTGACAGGGTCTATCTCTGACAGGGTCTGTCTCTGACAGGGTCTGTCTGACAGGTTCTATGTCTAACAGGGTCTGTCTCTGACAGGGTCTGTCTCTGACAGGGTCTGTCTCTAACAGGGTCTGTCTGACAGGTTCTATCTCTAACAGGGTTTGTCTCTGACAGGTTCTATCTCTGACAGGGTATGTCTCTGACAGGTTTTATCTCTAACAGGGTCTGTCTCTGACAGGGTCTGTCTGACAGGTTCTGTCTCTGACAGGTTCTATCTCTAACAGGGTCTGTCTCTAACAGGGTCTGTCTCTGACAGGGTCTATCTCTAACAGGGTCTGTCTTTGAAAGGGTCTGTCTGACAGGGTCTGTCTCTGACAGGGTCTATCTCTAACAAGGTCTATCTCTAACAGGGTCTGTCTCTATCAGGGTCTGTGTGACAAGGTCTGTCTCTGACAGGGTCTATCTCTGACAGGGTCTCTCTCTAACATGGACTGTTTCTGACAGGTTCTATCTCTAACACGGTCTATCTCTAACAGGGTCTATCTCTAACAGGGTCTTTCTCTGACAGGGTCTGTCTGACAGGGTCTGTCTGACAGATTCTATGTCTAACAGGGTCTGTCTATGACAGGGTCTGTCTGACAGGTTCTGTCTCTAACAGGGTCTCTGACCTGGTCTATCTATAACAGGGTCTGTCTCTGACAGGGTCTGTCTCTGACAGGGTCTATCTCTAACAGGGTATATCTCTAACAGGGTCTATCTCTAACATGGTCTGTCTCTGACAGGTTCTATCTCTAACAGGGTCTGTCTCTGACAGGGTCTATCTCTGACAGGGTCTATCTCTGACAGGGTCTGTCTCTGACAGGGTCTGTCTGACATTTTCTATGTCTAACAGGGTCTCTCTCTGACAGGGTCTGTCTGACAGATTCTATGTCTAACAGGGTCTGTCTATGACAGGGTCTGTCTGACAGGTTCTGTCTCTAACAGGGTCTCTGACCTGGTCTATCTATAACAGGGTCTGTCTCTGACAGGGTCTTTCTCTGACAGGATCTATCTCTAACAGGGTATATCTCTAACAAGGTCTGTCTCTGACAGGGTCTGTCTCTGACAGGGTCTATCTCTGACAGGTTCTATCTCTAACAGGGTCTATCTCTAACAGGGTCTGTCTCTGACAGGGTCCATCTCTGACAGTTTCAATCTCTAACAGGGTCTATCTCTAACAGGGTCTGTCTCTGACTGGTTCTATCTCTGATATGGTCTATCTCTAACAGGGTCTATCTCTAACAGGGTCTGTCTCTGACAGGGTCTATCTCTGACAGGTTCTATCTCTAACGGGATCTTTCTCTAACAGGGTCTGTCTCTGACAGGGTCTATCTCTGACAGGGTCTATCTCTAACATGGTCTGTCTCCGACAGGTTTTATCTCTAACAGGGTCTGTCTCTGACAGGGTCTGTCTCTGACAGGGTCTATCTCTGACAGGGTCTATCTCTAACAGGGTCTGTCTCTGACAGGGTCTGTCTGACAGGGTCTGTCTCTGACAGGTTCTATCTCTAACAGGGTCTGTCTCTGACAGGGTCTATCTCTGACAGGGTCTATCTCTGACAGGGTCTGTCTCTGACAGGGTCTATCTCTGACAGGGTCTGTCTCTGACAGGGTCTGTCTCTGACAGGTTCTATCTCTAACAGGGTCTATCTCTAACAGGGTATATCTCTAACATGGTCTGTCTCTGACAGGGTCTGTCTGACAGGGTCTGTCTCTGACAGGTTCTATCTCTAACAGGGTCTGTCTCTGACAGGGTCTGTCTCTGACAGGGTCTGTCTGTGACATGTCTATCTCTGACAGGGTCTATCTCTGACAGGGTCTGTCTCTGACAGGGTCTGTCTGACAGGTTCTATCTCTGACAGGGTCTGTCTCTGACAGGGTCTGTCTGACAGGTTCTGTCTCTAACAGGGTATGTCTCTGACAGGGTCTATCTCTGACAGGTTCTATCTCTAACAGGGCCTATCTCTAACAGGGTCTGTCTCTGAAGGGGTCTATCTCTGACAGTTTCGATCTCTAACAGGGTCTATCTCTAACATGGTCTGTCTCTGACTGGTTCTATCTCTAATATGGTCTATCTCTAACAGGGTCTATCTCTAACAGGGTCTGTCTCTGACAGGGTCTATCTCTGACAGGTTCTATCTCTAACGGGATCTTTCTCTAACAGGGTCTGTCTCTGACAGGGTCTATCTCTGACAGGGTCTATCTCTAACATGGTCTGTCTCCGACAGGTTTTATCTCTAACAGGGTCTGTCTCTGACAGGGTCTGTCTCTGACAGGGTCTATCTCTGACAGGGTCTATCTCTAACAGGGTCTGTCTCTGACAGGGTCTGTGTGACAGGGTGTGTCTCTGACAGGTTCTATCTCTAACAGGGTCTGTCTCTGACAGGGTCTATGTCTGACAGGGTCTATCTCTGACAGGGTCTGTCTCTGACAGGGTCTATCTCTGACAGGGTCTGTCTCTGACAGGGTCTATCTCTGACAAGGTCTGTCTCTGACAGGGTCTGTCTGACAGGTTCTATCTCTGACAGGGTCTGTCTCTGACAGGGTCTGTCTGACAGGTTCTGTCTCTAACAGGGTCTGACTCTGACAGGGTTTGTCTCTAACAGGGTCTGTCTCTGACAGGGTCTGTCTGACAGGGTCTATCTCTGACAGGGTCTATCTCTAACATGGTCTGTCTCTGACAGGTTCTGTCTCTGACAGGGTCTATCTCTGACAGTTTCTATCTCTAACAGCGTCTATCTCTAACAGGGTCGGTCTCTGACAGGTTCTATCTCTAATAGGGTCTATCTCTAACAGGGTCTATCTCTAACAGGGTCTGTCTCTGACAGGGTCTATCTCTGACAGGGTCTGTCTGACAGGTTCTGTCTCTAACAGGGTCTGTCTCTGACAGGGTTTGTCTCTAACAGGGTCTGTCTCTGACAGGGTCTGTCTGACAGGGTCTATCTCTGACAGGGTCTATCTCTAACATGGTCTGTCTCTGACAGGGTCTGTCTCTGACAGGGTCTATCTCTGACAGTTTCTATCTCTAACAGCGTCTATCTCTAACAGGGTCTGTCTCTGACAGGTTCTATCTCTAATAGGGTCTATCTCTAACAGGGTCTATCTCTAAAAGGGTCTGTCTCTGACAGGGTCTATCTCTGACAGGTTCTATCTCTAACAGGATCTTTCTCTAACAGGGTCTGTCTCTGACAGGGTCTATCTCTGACAGGGTCTATCTCTAACATGGTCTGTCTCCGACAGGTTTTATCTCTAACAGGGTCTGTCTCTGACAGGGTCTGTCTCTGACAGGGTCTATCTCTGACAGGGTCTATCTCTAACATGGTCTGTCTCTGACAGGGTCTATCTCTGACAGGGTCTATCTCTAACAGGTTCTATCTCTAACAGGGTCTGTCTATGACAGGGTCTATCTCTGACAGGTTCTATCTCAAACAGGGTCTATCTCTAACAGGGTCTGTCTCTGACAGTGTCTATCTCTGACAGTTTCTATCTCTAACAGGGTCTATCTCTAACAGGGTCTGTCTCTGACAGGGTCTATCTCTGACAGGTTCTATCTCTAACAGGGTCTATCTCTAACAGGGTCTGTCTCTAACAGGGTCTGTCTCTGACAGGGTCTGTCTGACACGGTCTGTCTCTGACAGGGTCTATCTCTAACAGGGTCTATCTCTAACAGGGTCTGTCTCTATCAGGGTCTGTGTGACAGGGTCTGTATCTGACAGGGTCTGTCTCTGACAGGGTCTATCTCTAACATGGTCTGTCTCTGACAGGTTCTATCTCTAACAGGGTCTATCTCTAACAGGGTCTATCTCTAACAGGATCTTTCTCTGACAGGGTCTATCTCTTACAGGGTATATCTCTAACATGGTCTGTCTCTGACAGGGTCTATCTCTGACAGGTTCTATCTCTAACAGGTTCTATCTCTAACAGGGTCTGTCTCTGACAGGGTCTATCTCTAACAGGGTCTATCTCTAACATGGTCTGTCTCTGACAGGGTCTATCTCTGACAGGGTCTATCTCTAACAGGTTCTATCTCTAACAGGGTCTGTCTATGACAGGGTCTATCTCTGACAGGTTCTATCTCAAACAGGGTCTATCTCTAACAGGGTCTGTCTCTGACAGTGTCTATCTCTGACAGTTTCTATCTCTAACAGGGTCTATCTCTAACAGGGTCTGTCTCTGACAGGGTCTGTCTCTGACAGGGTCTATCTCTAACAGGTTCTGTCTCTAACAGGGTCTATCTCTAACAGGGTCTGTCTCTAACAGGGTCTATCTCTAACAGGGTCTGTCTTGACAGGGTCTGTCTGACACGGTCTGTCTCTGACAGGGTCTATCTCTAACAGTGTCTATCTCTAACAGGGTCTGTCTCTGACAGGGTCTGTCTGACAGGGTCTGTCTCTAACAGGGTCTGTCTCTGACAGGGTCTGTCTCTGACAGGGACTATCTCTAACAGGGTCTATCTATAACAGGCTCTGTCTCTAACAGGGTCTATCTCTAACAGGGTCTGTCTCTGACAGGGTCTGTCTGACAGGGTCTGTCTCTGACAGGGTCTATCTCTAACAGGGTCTATCTCTAACAGGGTCTGTCTCTATCAGGGTCTGTGTGATAGGGTCTGTCTCTGACAGGGTCTGTCTCTGACAGGGTCTATGTCTAACATAGTCTGTCTCTGACAGGTTCTATCTCTAACAGGGTCTATCTCTGACAGGGTCTGTCTCTGACAGGGTCTATCTCTGACAGGGTCTATCTCTAACATGGTCTGTCTCTGACAGGGTCTATCTCTGATAGGGTCTATCTCTAACAGGTTCTATCTCTAACAGGGTCTGTCTATGACAGGGTCTATCTCTGACAGGTTATATCTCTAACAGGGTCTATCTCTAACAGGGTCTGTCTCTGACAGGGTCTATCTCTGACAGGGTATATCTCTAACAGGATCTATCTCTAACAGGGTCTGTCTCTGACAGGGTCTATCTCTAACAGGTTCTGTCTCTAACAGGGTCTATCTCTAACAGGGTCTGTCTCTAACAGGGTCTATCTCTAACAGGGTCTGTCTCTGACAGGGTCTGTCTGACACGGTCTTTCTCTGACAGTTTCTATCTCTAACAGCGTCTATCTCTAACAGGGTCGGTCTCTGACAGGTTCTATCTCTAATAGGGTCTATCTCTAACAGGGTCTATCTCTAACAGGGTCTGTCTCTGACAGGGTCTATCTCTGACAGGGTCTGTCTGACAGGTTCTGTCTCTAACAGGGTCTGTCTCTGACAGGGTTTGTCTCTAACAGGGTCTGTCTCTGACAGGGTCTGTCTGACAGGGTCTATCTCTGACAGGGTCTATCTCTAACATGGTCTGTCTCTGACAGGGTCTGTCTCTGACAGGGTCTATCTCTGACAGTTTCTATCTCTAACAGCGTCTATCTCTAACAGGGTTGGTCTCTGACAGGTTCTATCTCTAATAGGGTCTATCTCTAACAGGGTCTATCTCTAAAAGGGTCTGTCTCTGACAGGGTCTATCTCTGACAAGTTCTATCTCTAACAGGATCTTTCTCTAACAGGGTCTGTCTCTGACAGGGTCTATCTCTGACAGGGTCTATCTCTAACATGGTCTGTCTCCGACAGGTTTTATCTCTAACAGGGTCTGTCTCTGACAGGGTCTGTCTCTGACAGGGTCTATCTCTGACAGGGTCTATCTCTAACATGGTCTGTCTCTGACAGGGTCTATCTCTGACAGGGTCTATCTCTAACAGGTTCTATCTCTAACAGGGTCTGTCTATGACAGGGTCTATCTCTGACAGGTTCTATCTCAAACAGGGTCTATCTCTAACAGGGTCTGTCTCTGACAGTGTCTATCTCTGACAGTTTCTATCTCTAACAGGGTCTATCTCTAACAGGGTCTGTCTCTAACAGGGTCTGTCTCTGACAGGGTCTGTCTGACACGGTCTGTCTCTGACAGGGTCTATCTCTAATAGGGTCTATCTCTAACAGGGTCTGTCTCTATCAGGGTCTGTGTGACAGGGTCTGTATCTGACAGGGTCTGTCTCTGACAGGGTCTATCTCTAACATGGTCTGTCTCTGACAGGTTCTATCTCTAACAGGGTCTATCTCTAACAGGGTCTATCTCTAACAGGATCTGTCTCTGACAGGGTCTATCTCTTACAGGGTATATCTCTAACATGGTCTGTCTCTGACAGGGTCTATCTCTGACAGGTTCTATCTCTAACAGGTTCTATCTCTAACAGGGTCTGTCTCTGACAGGGTCTATCTCTAACAGGGTCTATCTCTAACATGGTCTGTCTCTGACAGGGTCTATCTCTGACAGGGTCTATCTCTAACAGGTTCTATCTCTAACAGGGTCTGTCTATGACAGGGTCTATCTCTGACACGTTCTATCTCAAACAGGGTCTATCTCTAACAGGGTCTGTCTCTGACAGTGTCTATCTCTGACAGTTTCTATCTCTAACAGGGTCTATCTCTAACAGGGTCTGTCTCTGACAGGGTCTGTCTCTGACAGGGTCTATCTCTAACAGGTTCTGTCTCTAACAGGGTCTATCTCTAACAGGGTCTGTCTCTAACAGGGTCTATCTCTAACAGGGTCTGTCTTGACAGGGTCTGTCTGACAGGGTCTATCTCTAACAGGTTCTATCTCTAACAGGGTCTGTCTATGACAGGGTCTATCTCTGACAGTTTCTATCTCTAACAGGATCTATCTCTAACAGGGTCTGTCTCTGACAGGGTCTGTCTCTGACAGGGTCTATCTCTAACAGGTTCTGTCTCTAACAGGGTCTATCTCTAACAGGGTCTGTCTCTAACAGGGTCTATCTCTAACAGGGTCTGTCTTGACAGGGTCTGTCTGACACGGTCTGTCTCTGACAGGGTCTATCTCTAACAGGGTCTATCTCTAACAGGGTCTATCTCTAACAGGGTCGGTCTTTATCAGGGTCTGTGTGACAGGGTCTGTCTCTGACAGGGTCTGTCTCTGACAGGGTCTGTCTCTGACAGGGTCTATCTCTATCAGGGTCTGTCTCTGACAGGTTCTATCTCTAACAGGGTCTATCTATAACAGGCTCTGTCTCTAACAGGGTCTATCTCTAACAGGGTCTGTCTCTGACAGGGTCTGTCTGACAGGGTCTGTCTCTAACAGGGTCTGTCTCTGACAGGGTCTGTCTCTGACAGGGACTATCTCTAACAGGGTCTATCTATAACAGGCTCTGTCTCTAACAGGGTCTATCTCTAACAGGGTCTGTCTCTGACAGGGTCTGTCTGACAGGGTCTGTCTCTGACAGGGTCTATCTCTAACAGGGTCTATCTCTAACAGGGTCTGTCTCTATCAGGGTCTGTGTGATAGGGTCTGTCTCTGACAGGGTCTGTCTCTGACAGGGTCTATGTCTAACATAGTCTGTCTCTGACAGGTTCTATCTCTAACAGGGTCTATCTCTGACAGGGTCTGTCTCTGACAGGGTCTATCTCTGACAGGGTCTATCTCTAACATGGTCTGATTCTGACAGGATGTATCTCTGATAGGGTCTATCTCTAACAGGTTCTATCTCTAACAGGGTCTGTCTATGACAGGGTCTATCTCTGACAGGTTATATCTCTAACAGGGTCTATCTCTAACAGGGTCTGTCTCTGACAGGGTCTATCTCTGACAGGGTATATCTCTAACAGGTTCTATCTCTAACAGGGTCTGTCTCTGACAGGGTCTATCTCTAACAGGTTCTGTCTCTAACAGGGTCTATCTCTAACAGGGTCTGTCTCTAACAGGGTCTATCTCTAACAGGGTCTGTCTCTGACAGGGTCTGTCTGACACGGTCTTTCTCTGACAGTTTCTATCTCTAACAGCGTCTATCTCTAACAGGGTCGGTCTCTGACAGGTTCTATCTCTAATAGGGTCTATCTCTAACAGGGTCTATCTCTAACAGGGTCTGTCTCTGACAGGGTCTATCTCTGACAGGGTCTGTCTGACAGGTTCTGTCTCTAACAGGGTCTGTCTCTGACAGGGTTTGTCTCTAACAGGGTCTGTCTCTGACAGGGTCTGTCTGACAGGGTCTATCTCTGACAGGGTCTATCTCTAACATGGTCTGTCTCTGACAGGGTCTGTCTCTGACAGGGTCTATCTCTGACAGTTTCTATCTCTAACAGCGTCTATCTCTAACAGGGTCGGTCTCTGACAGGTTCTATCTCTAATAGGGTCTATCTCTAACAGGGTCTATCTCTAAAAGGGTCTGTCTCTGACAGGGTCTATCTCTGACAGGTTCTATCTCTAACAGGATCTTTCTCTAACAGGGTCTGTCTCTGACAGGGTCTATCTCTGACAGGGTCTATCTCTAACATGGTCTGTCTCCGACAGGTTTTATCTCTAACAGGGTCTGTCTCTGACAGGGTCTATCTCTAACAGGTTCTGTCTCTAACAGGGTCTATCTCTAACAGGGTCTGTCTCTAACAGGGTCTATCTCTAACAGGGTCTGTCTCTGACAGGGTCTGTCTGACACGGTCTTTCTCTGACAGTTTCTATCTCTAACAGCGTCTATCTCTAACAGGGTCGGTCTCTGACAGGTTCTATCTCTAATAGGGTCTATCTCTAACAGGGTCTATCTCTAACAGGGTCTGTCTCTGACAGGGTCTATCTCTGACAGGGTCTGTCTGACAGGTTCTGTCTCTAACAGGGTCTGTCTCTGACAGGGTTTGTCTCCAACAGGGTCTGTCTCTGACAGGGTCTGTCTGACAGGGTCTATCTCTGACAGGGTCTATCTCTAACATGGTCTGTCTCTGACAGGGTCTGTCTCTGACAGGGTCTATCTCTGACAGTTTCTATCTCTAACAGCGTCTATCTCTAACAGGGTCGGTCTCTGACAGGTTCTATCTCTAATAGGGTCTATCTCTAACAGGGTCTATCTCTAAAAGGGTCTGTCTCTGACAGGGTCTATCTCTGACAGGTTCTATCTCTAACAGCGTCTATCTCTAACAGGGTCGGTCTCTGACAGGTTCTATCTCTAATAGGGTCTATCTCTAACAGGGTCTATCTCTAAAAGGGTCTGTCTCTGACAGGGTCTATCTCTGACAGGTTCTATCTCTAACAGGATCTTTCTCTAACAGGGTCTGTCTCTGACAGGGTCTATCTCTGACAGGGTCTATCTCTAACATGGTCTGTCTCAGACAGGTTTTATCTCTAACAGGGTCTGTCTCTGACAGGGTCTATCTCTAACAGGTTCTGTCTCTAACAGGGTCTATCTCTAACAGGGTCTGTCTCTAACAGGGTCTATCTCTAACAGGGTCTGTCTCTGACAGGGTCTGTCTGACACGGTCTTTCTCTGACAGTTTCTATCTCTAACAGCGTATATCTCTAACAGGGTCGGTCTCTGACAGGTTCTATCTCTAATAGGGTCTATCTCTAACAGGGTCTATCTCTAACAGGGTCTGTCTCTGACAGGGTCTATCTCTGACAGGGTCTGTCTCTGACAGGGTCTGTCTGACACGGTCTTTCTCTGACAGTTTCTATCTCTAACAGCGTCTATCTCTAACAGGGTCGGTCTCTGACAGGTTCTATCTCTAATAGGGTCTATCTCTAACAGGGTCTATCTCTAACAGGGTCTGTCTCTGACAGGGTCTATCTCTGACAGGGTCTGTCTGACAGGTTCTGTCTCTAACAGGGTCTGTCTCTGACAGGGTTTGTCTCCAACAGGGTCTGTCTCTGACAGGGTCTGTCTGACAGGGTCTATCTCTGACAGGGTCTATCTCTAACATGGTCTGTCTCTGACAGGGTCTGTCTCTGACAGGGTCTATCTCTGACAGTTTCTATCTCTAACAGCGTCTATCTCTAACAGGGTCGGTCTCTGACAGGTTCTATCTCTAATAGGGTCTATCTCTAACAGGGTCTATCTCTAAAAGGGTCTGTCTCTGACAGGGTCTATCTCTGACAGGTTCTATCTCTAACAGGATCTTTCTCTAACAGGGTCTGTCTCTGACAGGGTCTATCTCTAACAGGGTCTATCTCTAACATGGTCTGTCTCTGACAGGGTCTATCTCTGACAGGGTCTATCTCTAACAGGTTCTATCTCTAACAGGGTCTGTCTATGACAGGGTCTATCTCTGACAGGTTCTATCTCAAACAGGGTCTATCTCTAACAGGGTCTGTCTCTGACAATGTCTATCTCTGACAGTTTCTATCTCTAACAGGGTCTATCTCTAACAGGGTCTGTCTCTGACAGGGTCTGTCTCTGACAGGGTCTATCTCTAACAGGTTCTGTCTCTAACAGGGTCTATCTCTAACAGGGTCTGTCTCTAACAGGGTCTATCTCTAACAGGGTCTGTCTTGACAGGGTCTGTCTGACAGGGTCTATCTCTAACAGGTTCTATCTCTAACAGGGTCTGTCTATGACAGGGTCTATCTCTGACAGTTTCTATCTCTAACAGGATCTATCTCTAACAGGGTCTGTCTCTGACAGGGTCTGTCTCTGACAGGGTCTATCTCTAACAGGTTCTGTCTCTAACAGGGTCTATCTCTAACAGGGTCTGTCTCTAACAGGGTCTATCTCTAACAGGGTCTGTCTTGACAGGGTCTGTCTGACACGGTCTGTCTCTGACAGGGTCTATCTCTAACAGGGTCTATCTCTAACAGGGTCGGTCTTTATCAGGGTCTGTGTGACAGGGTCTGTCTCTGACAGGGTCTGTCTCTGACAGGGTCTGTCTCTGACAGGGTCTATCTCTATCAGGGTCTGTCTCTGACAGGTTCTATCTCTAACAGGGTCTATCTATAACAGGCTCTGTCTCTAACAGGGTCTATCTCTAACAGGGTCTGTCTCTGACAGGGTCTGTCTGACAGGGTCTGTCTCTAACAGGGTCTGTCTCTGACAGGGTCTGTCTCTGACAGGGACTATCTCTAACAGGGTCTATCTATAACAGGCTCTGTCTCTAACAGGGTCTATCTCTAACAGGGTCTGTCTCTGACAGGGTCTGTCTGACAGGGTCTGTCTCTGACAGGGTCTATCTCTAACAGGGTCTATCTCTAACAGGGTCTGTCTCTATCAGGGTCTGTGTGATAGGGTCTGTCTCTGACAGGGTCTGTCTCTGACAGGGTCTATGTCTAACATAGTCTGTCTCTGACAGGTTCTATCTCTAACAGGGTCTATCTCTAACAGGGTCTGTCTCTGACAGGGTCTGTCTGACACGGTCTTTCTCTGACAGTTTCTATCTCTAACAGCGTCTATCTCTAACAGGGTCGGTCTCTGACAGGTTCTATCTCTAATAGGGTCTATCTCTAACAGCGTCTATCTCTAACAGGGTCTGTCTCTGACAGGGTCTATCTCTGACAGGGTCTGTCTCTGACAGGGTCTGTCTGACACGGTCTTTCTCTGACAGTTTCTATCTCTAACAGCGTCTATCTCTAACAGGGTCGGTCTCTGACAGGTTCTATCTCTAATAGGGTCTATCTCTAACAGGGTCTATCTCTAACAGGGTCTGTCTCTGACAGGGTCTATCTCTGACAGGGTCTGTCTGACAGGTTCTGTCTCTAACAGGGTCTGTCTCTGACAGGGTTTGTCTCCAACAGGGTCTGTCTCTGACAGGGTCTGTCTGACAGGGTCTATCTCTGACAGGGTCTATCTCTAACATGGTCTGTCTCTGACAGGGTCTGTCTCTGACAGGGTCTATCTCTGACAGTTTCTATCTCTAACAGCGTCTATCTCTAACAGGGTCGGTCTCTGACAGGTTCTATCTCTAATAGGGTCTATCTCTAACAGGGTCTATCTCTAAAAGGGTCTGTCTCTGACAGGGTCTATCTCTGACAGGTTCTATCTCTAACAGGATCTTTCTCTAACAGGGTCTGTCTCTGACAGGGTCTATCTCTAACAGGGTCTATCTCTAACATGGTCTGTCTCTGACAGGGTCTATCTCTGACAGGGTCTATCTCTAACAGGTTCTATCTCTAACAGGGTCTGTCTATGACAGGGTCTATCTCTGACAGGTTCTATCTCAAACAGGGTCTATCTCTAACAGGGTCTCTCTCTGACAGTGTCTATCTCTGACAGTTTCTATCTCTAACAGGGTCTATCTCTAACAGGGTCTGTCTCTGACAGGGTCTGTCTCTGACAGGGTCTATCTCTAACAGGTTCTGTCTCTAACAGGGTCTATCTCTAACAGGGTCTGTCTCTAACAGGGTCTATCTCTAACAGGGTCTGTCTTGACAGGGTCTGTCTGACAGGGTCTATCTCTAACAGGTTCTATCTCTAACAGGGTCTGTCTATGACAGGGTCTATCTCTGACAGTTTCTATCTCTAACAGGATCTATCTCTAACAGGGTCTGTCTCTGACAGGGTCTGTCTCTGACAGGGTCTATCTCTAACAGGTTCTGTCTCTAACAGGGTCTATCTCTAACAGGGTCTGTCTCTAACAGGGTCTATCTCTAACAGGGTCTGTCTTGACAGGGTCTGTCTGACACGGTCTGTCTCTGACAGGGTCTATCTCTAACAGGGTCTATCTCTAACAGGGTCGGTCTTTATCAGGGTCTGTGTGACAGGGTCTGTCTCTGACAGGGTCTGTCTCTGACAGGGTCTGTCTCTGACAGGGTCTATCTCTATCAGGGTCTGTCTCTGACAGGTTCTATCTCTAACAGGGTCTATCTATAACAGGCTCTGTCTCTAACAGGGTCTATCTCTAACAGGGTCTGTCTCTGACAGGGTCTGTCTGACAGGGTCTGTCTCTAACAGGGTCTGTCTCTGACAGGGTCTGTCTCTGACAGGGACTATCTCTAACAGGGTCTATCTATAACAGGCTCTGTCTCTAACAGGGTCTATCTCTAACAGGGTCTGTCTCTGACAGGGTCTGTCTGACAGGGTCTGTCTCTGACAGGGTCTATCTCTAACAGGGTCTATCTCTAACAGGGTCTGTCTCTATCAGGGTCTGTGTGATAGGGTCTGTCTCTGACAGGGTCTGTCTCTGACAGGGTCTATGTCTAACATAGTCTGTCTCTGACAGGTTCTATCTCTAACAGGGTCTATCTCTGACAGGGTCTGTCTCTGACAGGGTCTATCTCTGACAGGGTCTATCTCTAACATGGTCTGTCTCTGACAGGGTGTATCTCTGATAGGGTCTATCTCTAACAGGTTCTATCTCTAACAGGGTCTGTCTATGACAGGGTCTATCTCTGACAGGTTATATCTCTAACAGGGTCTATCTCTAACAGGGTCTGTCTCTGACAGGGTCTATCTCTGACAGGGTATATCTCTAACAGGTTCTATCTCTAACAGGGTCTGTCTCTGACAGGGTCTATCTCTAACAGGTTCTGTCTCTAACAGGGTCTATCTCTAACAGGGTCTGTCTCTAACAGGGTCTATCTCTAACAGGGTCTGTCTCTGACAGGGTCTGTCTGACACGGTCTTTCTCTGACAGTTTCTATCTCTAACAGCGTCTATCTCTAACAGGGTCGGTCTCTGACAGGTTCTATCTCTAATAGGGTCTATCTCTAACAGGGTCTATCTCTAACAGGGTCTGTCTCTGACAGGGTCTATATCTGACAGGGTCTGTCTGACAGGTTCTGTCTCTAACAGGGTCTGTCTCTGACAGGGTTTGTCTCTAACAGGGTCTGTCTCTGACAGGGTCTGTCTGACAGGGTCTATCTCTAACAGGTTCTATCTCTAACAGGGTCTGTCTATGACAGGGTCTATCTCTGACAGTTTCTATCTCTAACAGGATCTATCTCTAACAGGGTCTGTCTCTGACAGGGTCTGTCTCTGACAGGGTCTATCTCTAACAGGTTCTGTCTCTAACAGGGTCTATCTCTAACAGGGTCTGTCTCTAACAGGGTCTATCTCTAACAGGGTCTGTCTTGACAGGGTCTGTCTGACACGGTCTGTCTCTGACAGGGTCTATCTCTAACAGGGTCTATCTCTAACAGGGTCGGTCTTTATCAGGGTCTGTGTGACAGGGTCTGTCTCTGACAGGGTCTGTCTCTGACAGGGTCTGTCTCTGACAGGGTCTATCTCTATCAGGGTCTGTCTCTGACAGGTTCTATCTCTAACAGGGTCTATCTATAACAGGCTCTGTCTCTAACAGGGTCTATCTCTAACAGGGTCTGTCTCTGACAGGGTCTGTCTGACAGGGTCTGTCTCTAACAGGGTCTCTCTCTGACAGGGTCTGTCTCTGACAGGGACTATCTCTAACAGGGTCTATCTATAACAGGCTCTGTCTCTAACAGGGTCTATCTCTAACAGGGTCTGTCTCTGACAGGGTCTGTCTGACAGGGTCTGTCTCTGACAGGGTCTATCTCTAACAGGGTCTATCTCTAACAGGGTCTGTCTCTATCAGGGTCTGTGTGATAGGGTCTGTCTCTGACAGGGTCTGTCTCTGACAGGGTCTATGTCTAACATAGTCTGTCTCTGACAGGTTCTATCTCTAACAGGGTCTATCTCTGACAGGGTCTGTCTCTGACAGGGTCTATCTCTGACAGGGTCTATCTCTAACATGGTCTGTCTCTGACAGGGTGTATCTCTGATAGGGTCTATCTCTAACAGGTTCTATCTCTAACAGGGTCTGTCTATGACAGGGTCTATCTCTGACAGGTTATATCTTTAACAGGGTCTATCTCTAACAGGGTCTGTCTCTGACAGGGTCTATCTCTGACAGGGTATATCTCTAACAGGTTCTATCTCTAACAGGGTCTGTCTCTGACAGGGTCTATCTCTAACAGGTTCTGTCTCTAACAGGGTATATCTCTAACAGGGTCTGTCTCTAACAGGGTCTATCTCTAACAGGGTCTGTCTCTGACAGGGTCTGTCTGACACGGTCTTTCTCTGACAGTTTCTATCTCTAACAGCGTCTATCTCTAACAGGGTCGGTCTCTGACAGGTTCTATCTCTA
Source organism: Coregonus lavaretus (assembly GCF_964263955.1). Taxonomy (NCBI): domain Eukaryota; kingdom Metazoa; phylum Chordata; class Actinopteri; order Salmoniformes; family Salmonidae; genus Coregonus; species Coregonus lavaretus. Next base: position 188,210 of record NW_028165296.1, read on the forward strand.
ATAGGGTCTATCTCTAACAGGGTCTATCTCTAACAGGGTCTGTCTCTGACAGGGTCTATCTCTGACAGGGTCTGTCTGACAGGTTCTGTCTCTAACAGGGTCTGTCTCTGACAGGGTTTGTCTCTAACAGGGTCTGTCTCTGACAGGGTCTGTCTGACAGGGTCTATCTCTGACAGGGTCTATCTCTAACATGGTCTGTCTCTGACAGGGTCTGTCTCTGACAGGGTCTATCTCTGACAGTTTCTATCTCTAACAGCGTCTATCTCTAACAGGGTCGGTCTCTGACAGGTTCTATCTCTAATAGGGTCTATCTCTAACAGGGTCTATCTCTAAAAGGGTCTGTCTCTGACAGGGTCTATCTCTGACAGGTTCTATCTCTAACAGGATCTTTCTCTAACAGGGTCTGTCTCTGACAGGGTCTATCTCTGACAGGGTCTATCTCTAACATGGTCTGTCTCCGACAGGTTTTATCTCTAACAGGGTCTGTCTCTGACAGGGTCTATCTCTAACAGGTTCTGTCTCTAACAGGGTCTATCTCTAACAGGGTCTGTCTCTAACAGGGTCTATCTCTAACAGGGTCTGTCTCTGACAGGGTCTGTCTGACACGGTCTTTCTCTGACAGTTTCTATCTCTAACAGCGTCTATCTCTAACAGGGTCGGTCTCTGACAGGTTCTATCTCTAATAGGGTCTATCTCTAACAGGGTCTATCTCTAACAGGGTCTGTCTCTGACAGGGTCTATCTCTGACAGGGTCTGTCTGACAGGTTCTGTCTCTAACAGGGTCTGTCTCTGACAGGGTTTGTCTCTAACAGGGTCTGTCTCTGACAGGGTCTGTCTGACAGGGTCTATCTCTGACAGGGTCTATCTCTAACATGGTCTGTCTCTGACAGGGTCTGTCTCTGACAGGGTCTATCTCTGACAGTTTCTATCTCTAACAGCGTCTATCTCTAACAGGGTCGGTCTCTGACAGGTTCTATCTCTAATAGGGTCTATCTCTAACAGGGTCTATCTCTAAAAGGGTCTGTCTCTGACAGGGTCTATCTCTGACAGGTTCTATCTCTAACAGGATCTTTCTCTAACAGGGTCTGTCTCTGACAGGGTCTATCTCTGACAGGGTCTATCTCTAACATGGTCTGTCTCCGACAGGTTTTATCTCTAACAGGGTCTGTCTCTGACAGGGTCTGTCTCTGACAGGGTCTATCTCTGACAGGGTCTATCTCTAACATGGTCTGTCTCTGACAGGGTCTATCTCTGACAGGGTCTATCTCTAACAGGTTCTATCTCTAACAGGGTCTGTCTATGACAGGGTCTATCTCTGACAGGTTCTATCTCAAACAGGGTCTATCTCTAACAGGGTCTGTCTCTGACAGTGTCTATCTCTGACAGTTTCTATCTCTAACAGGGTCTATCTCTAACAGGGTCTGTCTCTGACAGGGTCTATCTCTGACAGGTTCTATCTCTAACAGGGTCTATCTCTAACAGTGTCTGTCTCTAACAGGGTCTGTCTCTAACAGGGTCTGTCTGACACGGTCTGTCTCTGACAGGGTCTATCTCTAACAGGGTCTATCTCTAACAGGGTCTGTCTCTATCAGGGTCTGTGTGACAGGGTCTGTATCTGACAGGGTCTGTCTCTGACAGGGTCTATCTCTAACATGGTCTGTCTCTGACAGGTTCTATCTCTAACAAGGTCTATCTCTAACAGGGTCTATCTCTAACAGGATCTGTCTCTGACAGGGTCTATCTCTTACAGGGTATATCTCTAACATGGTCTGTCTCTGACAGGGTCTATCTCTGACAGGTTCTATCTCTAACAGGTTCTATCTCTAACAGGGTCTGTCTCTGACAGGGTCTATCTCTAACAGGGTCTATCTCTAACATGGTCTGTCTCTGACAGGGTCTATCTCTGACAGGGTCTATCTCTAACAGGTTCTATCTCTAACAGGGTCTGTCTATGACAGGGTCTATCTCTGACAGGTTCTATCTCAAACAGGGTCTATCTCTAACAGGGTCTGTCTCTGACAGTGTCTATCTCTGACAGTTTCTATCTCTAACAGGGTCTATCTCTAACAGGGTCTGTCTCTGACAGGGTCTGTCTCTGACAGGGTCTATCTCTAACAGGTTCTGTCTCTAACAGGGTCTATCTCTAACAGGGTCTGTCTCTAACAGGGTCTATCTCTAACAGGGTCTGTCTTGACAGGGTCTGTCTGACACGGTCTGTCTCTGACAGGGTCTATCTCTAACAGGGTCTATCTCTAACAGGGTCGGTCGTTATCAGGGTCTATGTGACAGGGTCTGTCTCTGACAGGGTCTGTCTCTGACAGGGTCTGTCTCTGACAGGGTCTATCTCTATCAGGGTCTGTCTCTGACAGGTTCTATCTCTAACAGGGTCTATCTATAACAGGCTCTGTCTCTAATAGGGTCTATCTCTAACAGGGTCTGTCTCTGACAGGGTCTGTCTGACAGGGTCTGTCTCTAACAGGGTCTGTCTCTGACAGGGTCTGTCTCTGACAGGGACTATCTCTAACAGGGTCTATCTATAACAGGCTCTGTCTATAACAGGGTCTATCTCTAACGGGGTCTGTCTCTGACAGGGTCTGTCTGACAGGGTCTGTCTCTGACAGGGTCTATCTCTAACAGGGTCTATCTCTAACAGGGTCTGTCTCTATCAGGGTCTGTGTGATAGGGTCTGTCTCTGACAGGGTCTGTCTCTGACAGGGTCTATGTCTAACATAGTCTGTCTCTGACAGGTTCTATCTCTAACAGGGTCTATCTCTGACAGGGTCTGTCTCTGACAGGGTCTATCTCTGACAGGGTCTATCTCTAACATGGTCTGTCTCTGACAGGGTGTATCTCTGATAGGGTCTATCTCTAACAGGTTCTATCTCTAACAGGGTCTGTCTATGACAGGGTCTATCTCTGACAGGTTATATCTTTAACAGGGTCTATCTCTAACAGGGTCTGTCTCTGACAGGGTCTATCTCTGACAGGGTATATCTCTAACAGGTTCTATCTCTAACAGGGTCTGTCTCTGACAGGGTCTATCTCTAACAGGTTCTGTCTCTAACAGGGTATATCTCTAACAGGGTCTGTCTCTAACAGGGTCTATCTCTAACAGGGTCTGTCTCTGACAGGGTCTGTCTGACACGGTCTTTCTCTGACAGTTTCTATCTCTAACAGCGTCTATCTCTAACAGGGTCGGTCTCTGACAGGTTCTATCTCTAATAGGGTCTATCTCTAACAGGGTCTATCTCTAACAGGGTCTGTCTCTGACAGGGTCTATCTCTGACAGGGTCTGTCTGACAGGTTCTGTCTCTAACAGGGTCTGTCTCTGACAGGGTTTGTCTCTAACAGGGTCTGTCTCTGACAGGGTCTGTCTGACAGGGTCTATCTCTGACAGGGTCTATCTCTAACATGGTCTGTCTCTGACAGGGTCTGTCTCTGACAGGGTCTATCTCTGACAGTTTCTATCTCTAACAGCGTCTATCTCTAACAGGGTCGGTCTCTGACAGGTTCTATCTCTAATAGGGTCTATCTCTAACAGGGTCTATCTCTAAAAGGGTCTGTCTCTGACAGGGTCTATCTCTGACAGGTTCTATCTCTAACAGGATCTTTCTCTAACAGGGTCTGTCTCTGACAGGGTCTATCTCTGACAGGGTCTATCTCTAACATGGTCTGTCTCCGACAGGTTTTATCTCTAACAGGGTCTGTCTCTGACAGGGTCTATCTCTAACAGGTTCTGTCTCTAACAGGGTCTATCTCTAACAGGGTCTGTCTCTAACAGGGTCTATCTCTAACAGGGTCTGTCTCTGACAGGGTCTGTCTGACACGGTCTTTCTCTGACAGTTTCTATCTCTAACAGCGTCTATCTCTAACAAGGTCGGTCTCTGACAGGTTCTATCTCTAATAGGGTCTATCTCTAACAGGGTCTATCTCTAACAGGGTCTGTCTCTGACAGGGTCTATCTCTGACAGGGTCTGTCTGACAGGTTCTGTCTCTAACAGGGTCTGTCTCTGACAGGTTCTATCTCTAACAAGGTCTATCTCTGACAGGGTCTATCTCTAACATGGTCTGTCTCTGACAGGGTCTGTCTCTGACAGGGTCTATCTCTGACAGTTTCTATCTCTAACAGCGTCTATCTCTAACAGGGTCGGTCTCTGACAGGTTCTATCTCTAATAGGGTCTATCTCTAACAGGGTCTATCTCTAAAAGGGTCTGTCTCTGACAGGGTCTATCTCTGACAGGTTCTATCTCTAACAGGATCTTTCTCTAACAGGGTCTGTCTCTGACAGGGTCTATCTCTGACAGGGTCTATCTCTAACATGGTCTGTCTCCGACAGGTTTTATCTCTAACAGGGTCTGTCTCTGACAGGGTCTGTCTCTGACAGGGTCTATCTCTGACAGGGTCTATCTCTAACATGGTCTGTCTCTGACAGGGTCTATCTCTGACAGGGTCTATCTCTAACAGGTTCTATCTCTAACAGGGTCTGTCTATGACAGGGTCTATCTCTGACAGGTTCTATCTCAAACAGGGTCTATCTCTAACAGGGTCTGTCTCTGACAGTGTCTATCTCTGACAGTTTCTATCTCTAACAGGGTCTATCTCTAACAGGGTCTGTCTCTGACAGGGTCTATCTCTGACAGGTTCTATCTCTAACAGGGTCTATCTCTAACAGTGTCTGTCTCTAACAGGGTCTGTCTCTAACAGGGTCTGTCTGACACGGTCTGTCTCTGACAGGGTCTATCTCTAACAGGGTCTATCTCTAACAGGGTCTGTCTCTATCAGGGTCTGTGTGACAGGGTCTGTATCTGACAGGGTCTGTCTCTGACAGGGTCTATCTCTAACATGGTCTGTCTCTGACAGGTTCTATCTCTAACAAGGTCTATCTCTAACAGGGTCTATCTCTAACAGGATCTGTCTCTGACAGGGTCTATCTCTTACAGGGTATATCTCTAACATGGTCTGTCTCTGACAGGGTCTATCTCTGACAGGTTCTATCTCTAACAGGTTCTATCTCTAACAGGGTCTGTCTCTGACAGGGTCTATCTCTAACAGGGTCTATCTCTAACATGGTCTGTCTCTGACAGGGTCTATCTCTGACAGGGTCTATCTCTAACAGGTTCTATCTCTAACAGGGTCTGTCTATGACAGGGTCTATCTCTGACAGGTTCTATCTCAAACAGGGTCTATCTCTAACAGGGTCTGTCTCTGACAGTGTCTATCTCTGACAGTTTCTATCTCTAACAGGGTCTATCTCTAACAGGGTCTGTCTCTGACAGGGTCTGTCTCTGACAGGGTCTATCTCTAACAGGTTCTGTCTCTAACAGGGTCTATCTCTAACAGGGTCTGTCTCTAACAGGGTCTATCTCTAACAGGGTCTGTCTTGACAGGGTCTGTCTGACACGGTCTGTCTCTGACAGGGTCTATCTCTAACAGGGTCTATCTCTAACAGGGTCGGTCGTTATCAGGGTCTGTGTGACAGGGTCTGTCTCTGACAGGGTCTGTCTCTGACAGGGTCTGTCTCTGACAGGGTCTATCTCTATCAGGGTCTGTCTCTGACAGGTTCTATCTCTAACAGGGTCTATCTATAACAGGCTCTGTCTCTAATAGGGTCTATCTCTAACAGGGTCTGTCTCTGACAGGGTCTGTCTGACAGGGTCTGTCTCTAACAGGGTCTGTCTCTGACAGGGTCTGTCTCTGACAGGGACTATCTCTAACAGGGTCTATCTATAACAGGCTCTGTCTATAACAGGGTCTATCTCTAACGGGGTCTGTCTCTGACAGGGTCTGTCTGACAGGGTCTGTCTCTGACAGGGTCTATCTCTAACAGGGTCTATCTCTAACAGGGTCTGTCTCTATCAGGGTCTGTGTGATAGGGTCTGTCTCTGACAGGGTCTGTCTCTGACAGGGTCTATGTCTAACATAGTCTGTCTCTGACAGGTTCTATCTCTAACAGGGTCTATCTCTGACAGGGTCTGTCTCTGACAGGGTCTATCTCTGACAGGGTCTATCTCTAACATGGTCTGTCTCTGACAGGGTCTATCTCTGATAGGGTCTATCTCTAACAGGTTCTATCTCTAACAGGGTCTGTCTATGACAGGGTCTATCTCTGACAGGTTCTATCTCAAACAGGGTCTATCTCTAACAGGGTCTGTCTCTGACAGTGTCTATCTCTGACATTTTCTATCTCTAACAGGGTCTATCTCTAACAGGGTCTGTCTCTGACAGGGTCTGTCTCTGACAGGGTCTATCTCTAACAGGTTCTGTCTCTAACAGGGTCTATCTCTAACAGGGTCTGTCTCTAACAGGGTCTATCTCTAACAGGGTCTGTCTTGACAGGGTCTGTCTGACACGGTCTGTCTCTGACAGGGTCTATCTCTAACAGGGTCTATCTCTAACAGGGTCGGTCGTTATCAGGGTCTGTGTGACAGGGTCTGTCTCTGACAGGGTCTGTCTCTGACAGGGTCTGTCTCTGACAGGGTCTATCTCTATCAGGGTCTGTCTCTGACAGGTTCTATCTCTAACAGGGTCTATCTATAACAGGCTCTGTCTCTAATAGGGTCTATCTCTAACAGGGTCTGTCTCTGACAGGGTCTGTCTGACAGGGTCTGTCTCTAACAGGGTCTGTCTCTGACAGGGTCTGTCTCTGACAGGGACTATCTCTAACAGGGTCTATCTATAACAGGCTCTGTCTATAACAGGGTCTATCTCTAACAGGGTCTGTCTCTGACAGGGTCTGTCTGACAGGGTCTGTCTCTGACAGGGTCTATCTCTAACAGGGTCTATCTCTAACAGGGTCTGTCTCTATCAGGGTCTGTGTGATAGGGTCTGTCTCTGACAGGGTCTGTCTCTGACAGGGTCTATGTCTAACATAGTCTGTCTCTGACAGGTTCTATCTCTAACAGGGTCTATCTCTGACAGGGTCTGTCTCTGACAGGGTCTATCTCTGACAGGGTCTATCTCTAACATGGTCTGTCTCTGACAGGGTCTATCTCTGATAGGGTCTATCTCTAACAGGTTCTATCTCTAACAGGGTCTGTCTATGACAGGGTCTATCTCTGACAGGTTATATCTCTAACAGGGTCTATCTCTAACAGGGTCTGTCTCTGACAGGGTCTATCTCTGACAGGGTCTATCTCTAACAGGTTCTATCTCTAACAGGGTCTGTCTATGACAGGGTCTATCTCTGACAGGTTCTATCTCAAACAGGGTCTATCTCTAACAGGGTCTGTCTCTGACAGTGTCTATCTCTGACAGTTTCTATCTCTAACAGGGTCTATCTCTAACAGGGTCTGTCTCTGACAGGGTCTGTCTCTGACAGGGTCTATCTCTAACAGGTTCTGTCTCTAACAGGGTCTATCTCTAACAGGGTCTGTCTCTAACAGGGTCTATCTCTAACAGGGTCTGTCTTGACAGGGTCTGTCTGACACGGTCTGTCTCTGACAGGGTCTATCTCTAACAGGGTCTATCTCTAACAGGGTCGGTCGTTATCAGGGTCTGTGTGACAGGGTCTGTCTCTGACAGGGTCTGTCTCTGACAGGGTCTGTCTCTGACAGGGTCTATCTCTATCAGGGTCTGTCTCTGACAGGTTCTATCTCTAACAGGGTCTATCTATAACAGGCTCTGTCTCTAATAGGGTCTATCTCTAACAGGGTCTGTCTCTGACAGGGTCTGTCTGACAGGGTCTGTCTCTAACAGGGTCTGTCTCTGACAGGGTCTGTCTCTGACAGGGACTATCTCTAACAGGGTCTATCTATAACAGGCTCTGTCTATAACAGGGTCTATCTCTAACAGGGTCTGTCTCTGACAGGGTCTGTCTGACAGGGTCTGTCTCTGACAGGGTCTATCTCTAACAGGGTCTATCTCTAACAGGGTCTGTCTCTATCAGGGTCTGTGTGATAGGGTCTGTCTCTGACAGGGTCTGTCTCTGACAGGGTCTATGTCTAACATAGTCTGTCTCTGACAGGTTCTATCTCTAACAGGGTCTATCTCTGACAGGGTCTGTCTCTGACAGGGTCTATCTCTGACAGGGTCTATCTCTAACATGGTCTGTCTCTGACAGGGTCTATCTCTGATAGGGTCTATCTCTAACAGGTTCTATCTCTAACAGGGTCTGTCTATGACAGGGTCTATCTCTGACAGGTTATATCTCTAACAGGGTCTATCTCTAACAGGGTCTGTCTCTGACAGGGTCTATCTCTGACAGGGTCTATCTCTAACAGGTTCTATCTCTAACAGGGTCTGTCTATGACAGGGTCTATCTCTGACAGGTTCTATCTCAAACAGGGTCTATCTCTAACAGGGTCTGTCTCTGACAGTGTCTATCTCTGACAGTTTCTATCTCTAACAGGGTCTATCTCTAACAGGGTCTGTCTCTGACAGGGTCTGTCTCTGACAGGGTCTATCTCTAACAGGTTCTGTCTCTAACAGGGTCTATCTCTAACAGGGTCTGTCTCTAACAGGGTCTATCTCTAACAGGGTCTGTCTTGACAGGGTCTGTCTGACACGGTCTGTCTCTGACAGGGTCTATCTCTAACAGGGTCTATCTCTAACAGGGTCGGTCGTTATCAGGGTCTGTGTGACAGGGTCTGTCTCTGACAGGGTCTGTCTCTGACAGGGTCTGTCTCTGACAGGGTCTATCTCTATCAGGGTCTGTCTCTGACAGGTTCTATCTCTAACAGGGTCTATCTATAACAGGCTCTGTCTCTAATAGGGTCTATCTCTAACAGGGTCTGTCTCTGACAGGGTCTGTCTGACAGGGTCTGTCTCTAACAGGGTCTGTCTCTGACAGGGTCTGTCTCTGACAGGGACTATCTCTAACAGGGTCTATCTATAACAGGCTCTGTCTATAACAGGGTCTATCTCTAACGGGGTCTGTCTCTGACAGGGTCTGTCTGACAGGGTCTGTCTCTGACAGGGTCTATCTCTAACAGGGTCTATCTCTAACAGGGTCTGTCTCTATCAGGGTCTGTGTGATAGGGTCTGTCTCTGACAGGGTCTGTCTCTGACAGGGTCTATGTCTAACATAGTCTGTCTCTGACAGGTTCTATCTCTAACAGGGTCTATCTCTGACAGGGTCTGTCTCTGACAGGGTCTATCTCTGACAGGGTCTATCTCTAACATGGTCTGTCTCTGACAGGGTCTATCTCTGATAGGGTCTATCTCTAACAGGTTCTATCTCTAACAGGGTCTGTCTATGACAGGGTCTATCTCTGACAGGTTCTATCTCAAACAGGGTCTATCTCTAACAGGGTCTGTCTCTGACAGTGTCTATCTCTGACAGTTTCTATCTCTAACAGGGTCTATCTCTAACAGGGTCTGTCTCTGACAGGGTCTGTCTCTGACAGGGTCTATCTCTAACAGGTTCTGTCTCTAACAGGGTCTATCTCTAACAGGGTCTGTCTCTAACAGGGTCTATCTCTAACAGGGTCTGTCTTGACAGGGTCTGTCTGACACGGTCTGTCTCTGACAGGGTCTATCTCTAACAGGGTCTATCTCTAACAGGGTCGGTCGTTATCAGGGTCTGTGTGACAGGGTCTGTCTCTGACAGGGTCTGTCTCTGACAGGGTCTGTCTCTGACAGGGTCTATCTCTATCAGGGTCTGTCTCTGACAGGTTCTATCTCTAACAGGGTCTATCTATAACAGGCTCTGTCTCTAATAGGGTCTATCTCTAACAGGGTCTGTCTCTGACAGGGTCTGTCTGACAGGGTCTGTCTCTAACAGGGTCTGTCTCTGACAGGGTCTGTCTCTGACAGGGACTATCTCTAACAGGGTCTATCTATAACAGGCTCTGTCTATAACAGGGTCTATCTCTAACGGGGTCTGTCTCTGACAGGGTCTGTCTGACAGGGTCTGTCTCTGACAGGGTCTATCTCTAACAGGGTCTATCTCTAACAGGGTCTGTCTCTATCAGGGTCTGTGTGATAGGGTCTGTCTCTGACAGGGTCTGTCTCTGACAGGGTCTATGTCTAACATAGTCTGTCTCTGACAGGTTCTATCTCTAACAGGGTCTATCTCTGACAGGGTCTGTCTCTGACAGGGTCTATCTCTGACAGGGTCTATCTCTAACATGGTCTGTCTCTGACAGGGTCTATCTCTGATAGGGTCTATCTCTAACAGGTTCTATCTCTAACAGGGTCTGTCTATGACAGGGTCTATCTCTGACAGGTTCTATCTCAAACAGGGTCTATCTCTAACAGGGTCTGTCTCTGACAGTGTCTATCTCTGACAGTTTCTATCTCTAACAGGGTCTATCTCTAACAGGGTCTGTCTCTGACAGGGTCTGTCTCTGACAGGGTCTATCTCTAACAGGTTCTGTCTCTAACAGGGTCTATCTCTAACAGGGTCTGTCTCTAACAGGGTCTATCTCTAACAGGGTCTGTCTTGACAGGGTCTGTCTGACACGGTCTGTCTCTGACAGGGTCTATCTCTAACAGGGTCTATCTCTAACAGGGTCGGTCGTTATCAGGGTCTGTGTGACAGGGTCTGTCTCTGACAGGGTCTGTCTCTGACAGGGTCTGTCTCTGACAGGGTCTATCTCTATCAGGGTCTGTCTCTGACAGGTTCTATCTCTAACAGGGTCTATCTATAACAGGCTCTGTCTCTAATAGGGTCTATCTCTAACAGGGTCTGTCTCTGACAGGGTCTGTCTGACAGGGTCTGTCTCTAACAGGGTCTGTCTCTGACAGGGTCTGTCTCTGACAGGGACTATCTCTAACAGGGTCTATCTATAACAGGCTCTGTCTATAACAGGGTCTATCTCTAACAGGGTCTGTCTCTGACAGGGTCTGTCTGACAGGGTCTGTCTCTGACAGGGTCTATCTCTAACAGGGTCTATCTCTAACAGGGTCTGTCTCTATCAGGGTCTGTGTGATAGGGTCTGTCTCTGACAGGGTCTGTCTCTGACAGGGTCTATGTCTAACATAGTCTGTCTCTGACAGGTTCTATCTCTAACAGGGTCTATCTCTGACAGGGTCTGTCTCTGACAGGGTCTATCTCTGACAGGGTCTATCTCTAACATGGTCTGTCTCTGACAGGGTCTATCTCTGATAGGGTCTATCTCTAACAGGTTCTATCTCTAACAGGGTCTGTCTATGACAGGGTCTATCTCTGACAGGTTATATCTCTAACAGGGTCTATCTCTAACAGGGTCTGTCTCTGACAGGGTCTATCTCTGACAGGGTATATCTCTAACAGGTTCTATCTCTAACAGGGTCTGTCTCTGACAGGGTCTATCTCTAACAGGTTCTGTCTCTAACAGGGTCTATCTCTAACAGGGTCTGTCTCTAACAGGGTCTATCTCTAACAGGGTCTGTCTCTGACAGGGTCTGTCTGACACGGTCTTTCTCTGACAGGGTCTATCTCTAATAGGGTCTATCTGTAACAGGGTCTGTCTTTATCAGGGTCTGTGTGACAGGGTCTGTCTCTGACAGGGTCTGTCTCTGACAGGGTCTATCTCTAACGTGGTCTGTCTCTGACAGGTTCTATTTCTAACAGGGTCTATCTCTAACAGGGTCTGTCTCTGACAGGGTCTATCTCTGACAGGGTCTATCTCTAACATGGTCTGTCTCTGACAGGGTCTATCTCTGACAGTGTCTATCTATAACAGGCTCTGTCTCTAATAGGGTCTATCTCTAACAGGGTCTGTCTCTGACAGGGTCTGTCTGACAGGGTCTGTCTCTAACAGGGTCTGTCTCTGACAGGGTCTGTCTCTGACAGGGACTATCTCTAACAGGGTCTATCTATAACAGGCTCTGTCTATAACAGGGTCTATCTCTAACGGGGTCTGTCTCTGACAGGGTCTGTCTGACAGGGTCTGTCTCTGACAGGGTCTATCTCTAACAGGGTCTATCTCTAACAGGGTCTGTCTCTATCAGGGTCTGTGTGATAGGGTCTGTCTCTGACAGGGTCTGTCTCTGACAGGGTCTATGTCTAACATAGTCTGTCTCTGACAGGTTCTATCTCTAACAGGGTCTATCTCTGACAGGGTCTGTCTCTGACAGGGTCTATCTCTGACAGGGTCTATCTCTAACATGGTCTGTCTCTGACAGGGTCTATCTCTGATAGGGTCTATCTCTAACAGGTTCTATCTCTAACAGGGTCTGTCTATGACAGGGTCTATCTCTGACAGGTTCTATCTCAAACAGGGTCTATCTCTAACAGGGTCTGTCTCTGACAGTGTCTATCTCTGACAGTTTCTATCTCTAACAGGGTCTATCTCTAACAGGGTCTGTCTCTGACAGGGTCTGTCTCTGACAGGGTCTATCTCTAACAGGTTCTGTCTCTAACAGGGTCTATCTCTAACAGGGTCTGTCTCTAACAGGGTCTATCTCTAACAGGGTCTGTCTTGACAGGGTCTGTCTGACACGGTCTGTCTCTGACAGGGTCTATCTCTAACAGGGTCTATCTCTAACAGGGTCGGTCGTTATCAGGGTCTGTGTGACAGGGTCTGTCTCTGACAGGGTCTGTCTCTGACAGGGTCTGTCTCTGACAGGGTCTATCTCTATCAGGGTCTGTCTCTGACAGGTTCTATCTCTAACAGGGTCTATCTATAACAGGCTCTGTCTCTAATAGGGTCTATCTCTAACAGGGTCTGTCTCTGACAGGGTCTGTCTGACAGGGTCTGTCTCTAACAGGGTCTGTCTCTGACAGGGTCTGTCTCTGACAGGGACTATCTCTAACAGGGTCTATCTATAACAGGCTCTGTCTATAACAGGGTCTATCTCTAACAGGGTCTGTCTCTGACAGGGTCTGTCTGACAGGGTCTGTCTCTGACAGGGTCTATCTCTAACAGGGTCTATCTCTAACAGGGTCTGTCTCTATCAGGGTCTGTGTGATAGGGTCTGTCTCTGACAGGGTCTGTCTCTGACAGGGTCTATGTCTAACATAGTCTGTCTCTGACAGGTTCTATCTCTAACAGGGTCTATCTCTGACAGGGTCTGTCTCTGACAGGGTCTATCTCTGACAGGGTCTATCTCTAACATGGTCTGTCTCTGACAGGGTCTATCTCTGATAGGGTCTATCTCTAACAGGTTCTATCTCTAACAGGGTCTGTCTATGACAGGGTCTATCTCTGACAGGTTATATCTCTAACAGGGTCTATCTCTAACAGGGTCTGTCTCTGACAGGGTCTATCTCTGACAGGGTATATCTCTAACAGGTTCTATCTCTAACAGGGTCTGTCTCTGACAGGGTCTATCTCTAACAGGTTCTGTCTCTAACAGGGTCTATCTCTAACAGGGTCTGTCTCTAACAGGGTCTATCTCTAACAGGGTCTGTCTCTGACAGGGTCTGTCTGACACGGTCTTTCTCTGACAGGGTCTATCTCTAATAGGGTCTATCTGTAACAGGGTCTGTCTTTATCAGGGTCTGTGTGACAGGGTCTGTCTCTGACAGGGTCTGTCTCTGACAGGGTCTATCTCTAACGTGGTCTGTCTCTGACAGGTTCTATTTCTAACAGGGTCTATCTCTAACAGGGTCTGTCTCTGACAGGGTCTATCTCTGACAGGGTCTATCTCTAACATGGTCTGTCTCTGACAGGGTCTATCTCTGACAGTGTCTATCTCTAACAGGTTCTATCTCTAACAGGGTCTGTCTATGACAGGGTCTATCTCTGACAGGTTCTATATCTAACAGGGTCTATCTCTAACAGGGTCTGTCTCTGACAGGGTCTATCTCTGACAGTTTCTATCTCTAACAGGGTCTATCTCTAACAGGGTCTGTCTCTGACAGGGTCTATCTCTGACAGGTTCTATCTCTAACAGGGTCTATCTATAACAGGGTCTGTCTCTAACAGGGTCTATCTCTAACAGGGTCTGTCTCTGACAGGGTCTGTCTGACAGGGTCTGTCTCTGACAGGGTCTATCTCTAACAGGGTCTATCTCTAACAGGGTCTGTCTCTATCAGGGTCTGTGTGACAGGGTCTGTCTCTGACAGGGTCTGTCTCTGACAGGGTCTATCTCTGACAAGGTCTATCTCTAACATGGTCTGTCTCTGACAGGTTCTATCTCTAACAGGGTCTGTCTCTGAAAGGGTCTATCTCTGACAGGGTCTGTCTCTAACAGGGTATGTCTCTGACAGGGTCTATCTCTAACAGGGTCTGTCTCTGACAGGGTCTATCTCTGACAGGTTCTATCTCTAATAGGGTCTATCTCTAATAGGGTCTATCTCTGACAGGTTCTATCTCTAATAGGGTCTATCTCTAATAGGGTCTATCTCTAACAGGGTCTGTCTCTGACAGGGTCTGTCTGACACGGTCTTTCTCTGACAGGGTCTATCTCTAATAGGGTCTATCTGTAACAGGGTCTGTCTTTATCAGGGTCTGTGTGACAGGGTCTGTCTCTGACAGGGTCTGTCTCTGACAGGGTCTATCTCTAACGTGGTCTGTCTCTGACAGGTTCTATTTCTAACAGGGTCTATCTCTAACAGGGTCTGTCTCTGACAGGGTCTATCTCTGACAGGGTCTATCTCTAACATGGTCTGTCTCTGACAGGGTCTATCTCTGACAGTGTCTATCTCTAACAGGTTCTATCTCTAACAGGGTCTGTCTATGACAGGGTCTATCTCTGACAGGTTCTATATCTAACAGGGTCTATCTCTAACAGGGTCTGTCTCTGACAGGGTCTATCTCTGACAGTTTCTATCTCTAACAGGGTCTATCTCTAACAGGGTCTGTCTCTGACAGGGTCTATCTCTGACAGGTTCTATCTCTAACAGGGTCTATCTATAACAGGGTCTGTCTCTAACAGGGTCTATCTCTAACAGGGTCTGTCTCTGACAGGGTCTGTCTGACAGGGTCTGTCTCTGACAGGGTCTATCTCTAACAGGGTCTATCTCTAACAGGGTCTGTCTCTATCAGGGTCTGTGTGACAGGGTCTGTCTCTGACAGGGTCTGTCTCTGACAGGGTCTATCTCTGACAAGGTATATCTCTAACATGGTCTGTCTCTGACAGGTTCTATCTCTAACAGGGTCTGTCTCTGAAAGGGTCTATCTCTGACAGGGTCTGTCTCTAACAGGGTATGTCTCTGACAGGGTCTATCTCTAACAGGGTCTGTCTCTGACAGGGTCTATCTCTGACAGGTTCTATCTCTAATAGGGTCTATCTCTAACAGGGTCTATCTCTAACAGGGTCTGTCTCTGACAGGGTCTATCTCTGACAGGTTCTATCTCTAACAGGATCTTTCTCTAACAGGGTCTGTCTCTAACAGGGTCTATCTCTAACAGCGTCTATCTCTAACAGGGTCTGTCTCTGACAGGTTCTATCTCTAATAGGGACTATCTCTAACAGGGTCTATCTCTAACAGGGTCTGTCTCTGACAGGGTCTATCTCTGACAGGTTCTATCTCTAACAGGATCTTTCTCTAACAGAGTCTGTCTCTGACAGGGTCTATCTCTGACAGGGTCTATCTCTAACATGGTCTGTCTCCGACAGGTTTTTATCTCTAACAGGGTCTGTCTCTGACAGGGTCTGTCTCTGACAGGGTCTATCTCTGACAGGGTCTATCTCTAACATGGTCTGTCTCTGACAGGGTCTATCTCTGACAGGGTCTATCTCTAACAGGTTCTATCTCTAAAAGGGTCTGTCTATGACAGGGTCTATCTCTGACAGGTTCTATCTCAAACAGGGTCTATCTCTAACAGGGTCTGTCTCTGACAGGGTCTATCTCTGACAGTTTCTATCTCTAACAGGGTCTATCTCTAACAGGGTCTGTCTCTGACAGGGTCTATCTCTGACAGGTTCTATCTCTAACAGGGTCTATCTCTAACAGGGTCTGTCTCTAACAGGGTCTATCTCTAACAGGGTCTGTCTCTGACAGGGTCTGTCTGACACGGTCTGTCTCTGACAGGGTCTATCTCTAACAGGGTCTATCTCTAACAGGGTCTGTCTCTATCAGGGTCTGTGTGACAGGGTCTATATCTGACAGGGTCTGTCTCTGACAGGGTCTATCTCTAACATGGTCTGTCTCTGACAGGTTCTATCTCTAACAGGGTCTATCTCTAACAGGCTCTATCTCTAACAGGATCTGTCTCTGACAGGGTCTATCTCTTACAGGGTATATCTCTAACATGGTCTGTCTCTGACAGGGTCTATCTCTGACAGGTTCTATCTCTAACAGGTTCTATCTCTAACAGGGTCTGTCTCTGACAGGGTCTATCTCTATAAGGTTCTGTCTCTAACAGGGTCTATCTCTAACAGGGTCTGTCTCTAACAGGGTCTATCTCTAACAGGGTCTGTCTTGACAGGGTCTGTCTGACACGGTCTGTCTCTGACAGGGTCTATCTCTAACAGGGTCTATCTCTGACAGGGTCTGTCTTTATCAGGGTCTGTGTGACAGGGTCTGTCTCTGACAGGGTCTGTCTCTGACAGGGTCTGTCTCTGACAGGGTCTATCTCTAACGTGGTCTGTCTCTGACAGGTTCTATCTCTAACAGGGTCTATCTCTAACAGGGTCTATCTCTAACAGGGTCTGTCTCTGACAGGGTCTATCTCTGACAGGGTCTATCTCTAACATGGTCTGTCTCTGACAGGGTCTATCTCTGACAGTGTCTATCTCTAACAGGTTCTATCTCTATCAGGGTCTGTCTATGACAGGGTCTATCTCTGATAGGTTCTATCTCTAACAGGGTCAATCTCTAACAGGTTCTGTCTCTAACAGGGTCTGTCTCTGACAGGGTTTGTCTCTAACAGGGTCTGTCTCTGACAGGGTCTGTCTGACAGGGTCTATCTCTGACAGGGTCTATCTCTAACATGGTCTGTCTCTGACAGCGTCTGTCTCTGACTGGTTATATCTCTAATATGGTCTATCTCTAACAGGGTCTATCTCTAACAGGGTCTGTCTCTGACAGGTTCTATCTCTGACAGGTTCTATCTCTAACGGGATCTTTCTCTAACAGGGTCTGTCTCTGACAGGGTCTATCTCTGACAGGGTCTATCTCTAACATGGTCTGTCTCCGACAGGTTTTATCTCTAACAGGGTCTGTCTCTGACAGGGTCTGTCTCTGACAGGGTCTATCTCTGACAGGGTCTATCTCTAACAGGGTCTATCTCTGACAGGGTCTATCTCTAACAGGGTCTGTCTCTGACAGGGTCTGTCTGACAGGGTCTGTCTCTGACAGGTTCTATCTCTAACAGGGTCTGTCTCTGACAGGGTCTATCTCTGACAGGGTCTGTCTCTGACAGGGTCTATCTCTGACAGGGTCTGTCTCTGACAGGGTCTGTCTGACAGGTTCTATCTCTGACAGGGTCTGTCTCTGACAGGGTCTTTCTGACAGGTTCTGTTTCTAACAGGGTCTGTCGCTGACAGGGTTTGTCTCTAACAGGGTCTGTCTCTGACAGGGTCTGTCTGACAGGGTCTATCTCTGACGGGGTTTGTCTCTAACATGGTCTGTCTCTGACAGGGTCTGTCTCTGACAGGGACTATCTCTGACAGTTTCTATCTCTAACAGCGTCTATCTCTAAAAGGGTCTGTCTCTGACAGGTTCTATCTCTAATAGGGTCTATCTCTAACAGGGTCTATCTCTAACAGGGTCTGTCTCTGACAGGGTGTATCTCTGAGAGGTTCTATCTCTAACAGGATCTTTCTCTAACAGGGTCTGTCTCTGACAGGGTCTATCTCTAACAGGGTCTATCTCTAACAGGGTCTGTCTCTGACAGGGTCTGTCTCTGACAGGGTCTATCTCTAACAGGGTCTGTCTCTGACAGGGTCTGTCTGACACGGTCTTTCTCTGACAGGGTCTATCTCTAATAGGGTCTATCTGTAACAGGGTCTGTCTTTATCAGGGTCTGTGTGACAGGGTCTGTCTCTGACAGGGTCTGTCTCTGACAGGGTCTATCTCTAACGTGGTCTGTCTCTGACAGGTTCTATTTCTAACAGGGTCTATCTCTAACAGGGTCTGTCTCTGACAGGGTCTATCTCTGACAGGGTCTATCTCTAACATGGTCTGTCTCTGACAGGGTCTATCTCTGACAGTGTCTATCTCTAACAGGTTCTATCTCTAACAGGGTCTGTCTATGACAGGGTCTATCTCTGACAGGTTCTATATCTAACAGGGTCTATCTCTAACAGGGTCTGTCTCTGACAGGGTCTATCTCTGACAGTTTCTATCTCTAACAGGGTCTATCTCTAACAGGGTCTGTCTCTGACAGGGTCTATCTCTGACAGGTTCTATCTCTAACAGGGTCTATCTATAACAGGGTCTGTCTCTAACAGGGTCTATCTCTAACAGGGTCTGTCTCTGACAGGGTCTGTCTGACAGGGTCTGTCTCTGACAGGGTCTATCTCTAACAGGGTCTATCTCTAACAGGGTCTGTCTCTATCAGGGTCTGTGTGACAGGGTCTGTCTCTGACAGGGTCTGTCTCTGACAGGGTCTATCTCTGACAAGGTCTATCTCTAACATGGTCTGTCTCTGACAGGTTCTATCTCTAACAGGGTCTGTCTCTGAAAGGGTCTATCTCTGACAGGGTCTGTCTCTAACAGGGTATGTCTCTGACAGGGTCTATCTCTAACAGGGTCTGTCTCTGACAGGGTCTATCTCTGACAGGTTCTATCTCTAATAGGGTCTATCTCTAACAGGGTCTATCTCTAACAGGGTCTGTCTCTGACAGGGTCTATCTCTGACAGGTTCTATCTCTAACAGGATCTTTCTCTAACAGGGTCTGTCTCTAACAGGGTCTATCTCTAACAGCGTCTATCTCTAACAGGGTCTGTCTCTGACAGGTTCTATCTCTAATAGGGTCTATCTCTAACAGGGTCTATCTCTAACAGGGTCTGTCTCTGACAGGGTCTATCTCTGACAGGTTCTATCTCTAACAGGATCTTTCTCTAACAGAGTCTGTCTCTGACAGGGTCTATCTCTGACAGGGTCTATCTCTAACATGGTCTGTCTCCGACAGGTTTTTATCTCTAACAGGGTCTGTCTCTGACAGGGTCTGTCTCTGACAGGGTCTATCTCTGACAGGGTCTATCTCTAACATGGTCTGTCTCTGACAGGGTCTATCTCTGACAGGGTCTATCTCTAACAGGTTCTATCTCTAAAAGGGTCTGTCTATGACAGGGTCTATCTCTGACAGGTTCTATCTCAAACAGGGTCTATCTCTAACAGGGTCTGTCTCTGACAGGGTCTATCTCTGACAGTTTCTATCTCTAACAGGGTCTATCTCTAACAGGGTCTGTCTCTGACAGGGTCTATCTCTGACAGGTTCTATCTCTAACAGGGTCTATCTCTAACAGGGTCTGTCTCTAACAGGGTCTATCTCTAACAGGGTCTGTCTCTGACAGGGTCTGTCTGACACGGTCTGTCTCTGACAGGGTCTATCTCTAACAGGGTCTATCTCTAACAGGGTCTGTCTCTATCAGGGTCTGTGTGACAGGGTCTATATCTGACAGGGTCTGTCTCTGACAGGGTCTATCTCTAACATGGTCTGTCTCTGACAGGTTCTATCTCTAACAGGGTCTATCTCTAACAGGCTCTATCTCTAACAGGATCTGTCTCTGACAGGGTCTATTTCTTACAGGGTATATCTCTAACATGGTCTGTCTCTGACAGGGTCTATCTCTGACAGGTTCTATCTCTAACAGGTTCTATCTCTAACAGGGTCTGTCTCTGACAGGGTCTATCTCTAACAGGTTCTGTCTCTAACAGGGTCTATCTCTAACAGGGTCTGTCTCTAACAGGGTCTATCTCTAACAGGGTCTGTCTTGACAGGGTCTGTCTGACACGGTCTGTCTCTGACAGGGTCTATCTCTAACAGGGTCTATCTCTGACAGGGTCTGTCTTTATCAGGGTCTGTGTGACAGGGTCTGTCTCTGACAGGGTCTGTCTCTGACAGGGTCTGTCTCTGACAGGGTCTATCTCTAACGTGGTCTGTCTCTGACAGGTTCTATCTCTAACAGGGTCTATCTCTAACAGGGTCTATCTCTAACAGGGTCTGTCTCTGACAGGGTCTATCTCTGACAGGGTCTATCTCTAACATGGTCTGTCTCTGACAGGGTCTATCTCTGACAGTGTCTATCTCTAACAGGTTCTATCTCTATCAGGGTCTGTCTATGACAGGGTCTATCTCTGATAGGTTCTATCTCTAACAGGGTCAATCTCTAACAGGTTCTGTCTCTAACAGGGTCTGTCTCTGACAGGGTTTGTCTCTAACAGGGTCTGTCTCTGACAGGGTCTGTCTGACAGGGTCTATCTCTGACAGGGTCTATCTCTAACATGGTCTGTCTCTGACAGGGTCTGTCTCTGACTGGTTCTATCTCTAATATGGTCTATCTCTAACAGGGTCTATCTCTAACAGGGTCTGTCTCTGACAGGTTCTATCTCTGACAGGTTCTATCTCTAACGGGATCTTTCTCTAACAGGGTCTGTCTCTGACAGGGTCTATCTCTGACAGGGTCTATCTCTAACATGGTCTGTCTCCGACAGGTTTTATCTCTAACAGGTCTGTCTCTGACAGGGTCTGTCTCTGACAGGGTCTATCTCTGACAGGGTCTATCTCTAACAGGGTCTATCTCTGACAGGGTCTATCTCTAACAGGGTCTGTCTCTGACAGGGTCTGTCTGACAGGGTCTGTCTCTGACAGGTTCTATCTCTAACAGGGTCTGTCTCTGACAGGGTCTATCTCTGACAGGGTCTGTCTCTGACAGGGTCTATCTCTGACAGGGTCTGTCTCTGACAGGGTCTGTCTGACAGGTTCTATCTCTGACAGGGTCTGTCTCTGACAGGGTCTGTCTGACAGGTTCTGTTTCTAACAGGGTCTGTCGCTGACAGGGTTTGTCTCTAACAGGGTCTGTCTCTGACAGGGTCTGTCTGACAGGGTCTATCTCTGACAGGGTTTGTCTCTAACATGGTCTGTCTCTGACAGGGTCTGTCTCTGACAGGGACTATCTCTGACAGTTTCTATCTCTAACAGCGTCTATCTCTAAAAGGGTCTGTCTCTGACAGGTTCTATCTCTAATAGGGTCTATCTCTAACAGGGTCTATCTCTAACAGGGTCTGTCTCTGACAGGGTGTATCTCTGAGAGGTTCTATCTCTAACAGGATCTTTCTCTAACAGGGTCTGTCTCTGACAGGGTCTATCTCTGACAGGGTCTATCTCTAACATGGTCTGTCTCCGACAGGTTTTATCTCTAACAGGGTCTGTCTCTGACAGGGTCTGTCTCTGACAGGGTCTATCTCTGACAGGGTCTATCTCTAACATGGTCTGTCTATGACAGGGTCTATCTCTGACAGGGTCTATCTCTAACAGGTTCTATCTCTAACAGGGTCTGTCTATGACAGGGTCTATCTCTGACAGGTTCTATCTCAAACAGGGTCTATCTCTAACAGGGTCTGTCTCTGACAGGGTCTATCTCTGACAGTTTCTATCTCTAACAGGGTCTATCTCTAACAGGGTCTGTCTCTGACAGGGTCTATCTCTGACAGGTTCTATCTCTAACAGGGTCTATCTCTAACAGGGTCTGTCTCTAACAGGGTCTATCTCTAACATGGTCTATCTCTTACAGGTTCTATCTCTAACAGGGTCTGTCTCTAACATGGTCTATCTCTTACAGGTTCTATCTCTAACAGGGTCTGTCTCTGACAGGGTCTGTCTGACAGGGTCTCTGACAGGGTCTATCTCTAACATGGTCTGTCTCTGACAGGTTCTATCTCTAACAGGGTCTGTCTCTGAAAGGGTCTATTTCTGACAGGGTCTGTCTCTAACAGGGTATGTCTCTGACAGGGTCTATCTCTAACAGGGTCTGTATCTGACAGGGTCTATCTCTGACAGGTTCTATCTCTAATAGGGTCTATCTCTAACAGGGTCTATATCTAACAGGGTCTGTCTCTGACAGGGTCTATCTCTGACAGGGTCTATCTCTAACATGGTGTGTTTCTGACAGGGTCTATCTCTGACAGGGTCTATCTCTAACAGGTTCTATCTCTAACAGGGTCTGTCTATGACAGGGTCTATCTCTGACAGGTTCTATCTCTAACAGGGTCTATCTCTAACAGGGTCTGTCTCTGACAGGGTCTATCTCTGACAGTTTCTATCTCTAACAGGGTCTATGTCTAACAGGGTCTGTCTCTGACAGGGTCTATCTCTGACAGGTTCTATCTCTAACAGGGTCTATCTCTAACAGGGTCTATCTCCAACAGGGTCTGTCTCTGACAGGGTCTGTCTGACAGGGTCTGTCTCTGACAGGGTCTATCTCTAACAGGGTCTATCTCTAACAGGGTCTGTCTCTATCAGGGTCTGTGTGACAGGGTCTGTCTCTGACACGGTCTATCTCTGACAGGGTCTATCTCTAACATGGTCTGTCTCTGACAGGTTCTATCTCTAACAGGGTCTATCTCTAACAGGGTCTATCTCTGACAGGGTCTGTCTCTGACAGGGTCTGTCTGACAGGGTCTGTCTCTGACAGGTTCTATCTCTAACAGGGTCTGTCTCTGACAGGGTCTGTCTCTGACAGGGTCTGTCTGTGACAGGTCTATCTCTGACAGGGTCTATCTCTGACAGGGTCTGTCTCTGACAGGGTCTGTCTGACAGGTTCTATCTCTGACAGGGTCTGTCTCTGACAGGGTCTGTCTGACAGGTTCTGTCTCTAACAGGGTATGTCTCTGACAGGGTCTATCTCTGACAGGTTCTATCTCTAACAGGGCCTATCTCTAACAGGGTCTGTCTCTGACAGGGTTTGTCTCTAACAGGGTCTGTCTCTGACAGGGTCTGTCTGACAGGGTCTATCTCTGACAGGGTCTATCTCTAACATGGTCTGTCTCTGACAGGGTCTGTCTCTGACTGGTTCTATCTCTAATATGGTCTATCTCTAACAGGGTCTATCTCTAACATGGTCTGTCTCTGACAGGTTCTATCTCTGACAGGTTCTATCTCTAACGGGATCTTTCTCTAACAGGGTCTGTCTCTGACAGGGTCTATCTCTGACAGGGTCTATCTCTAACATGGTCTGTCTCCGACAGGTTTTATCTCTAACAGGGTCTGTCTCTGACAGGGTCTGTCTCTGACAGGGTCTATCTCTGACAGGGTCTGTCTCTGACAGGGTCTGTCTGACAGGTTCTATCTCTGACAGGGTCTGTCTCTGACAGGGTCTTTCTGACAGGTTCTGTTTCTAACAGGGTCTGTCGCTGACAGGGTTTGTCTCTAACAGGGTCTGTCTCTGACAGGGTCTGTCTGACAGGGTCTATCTCTGACGGGGTTTGTCTCTAACATGGTCTGTCTCTGACAGGGTCTGTCTCTGACAGGGACTATCTCTGACAGTTTCTATCTCTAACAGCGTCTATCTCTAAAAGGGTCTGTCTCTGACAGGTTCTATCTCTAATAGGGTCTATCTCTAACAGGGTCTATCTCTAACAGGGTCTGTCTCTGACAGGGTGTATCTCTGAGAGGTTCTATCTCTAACAGGATCTTTCTCTAACAGGGTCTGTCTCTGACAGGGTCTATCTCTAACAGGGTCTATCTCTAACAGGGTCTGTCTCTGACAGGGTCTGTCTCTGACAGGGTCTATCTCTAACAGGGTCTGTCTCTGACAGGGTCTGTCTGACACGGTCTTTCTCTGACAGGGTCTATCTCTAATAGGGTCTATCTGTAACAGGGTCTGTCTTTATCAGGGTCTGTGTGACAGGGTCTGTCTCTGACAGGGTCTGTCTCTGACAGGGTCTATCTCTAACGTGGTCTGTCTCTGACAGGTTCTATTTCTAACAGGGTCTATCTCTAACAGGGTCTGTCTCTGACAGGGTCTATCTCTGACAGGGTCTATCTCTAACATGGTCTGTCTCTGACAGGGTCTATCTCTGACAGTGTCTATCTCTAACAGGTTCTATCTCTAACAGGGTCTGTCTATGACAGGGTCTATCTCTGACAGGTTCTATATCTAACAGGGTCTATCTCTAACAGGGTCTGTCTCTGACAGGGTCTATCTCTGACAGTTTCTATCTCTAACAGGGTCTATCTCTAACAGGGTCTGTCTCTGACAGGGTCTATCTCTGACAGGTTCTATCTCTAACAGGGTCTATCTATAACAGGGTCTGTCTCTAACAGGGTCTATCTCTAACAGGGTCTGTCTCTGACAGGGTCTGTCTGACAGGGTCTGTCTCTGACAGGGTCTATCTCTAACAGGGTCTATCTCTAACAGGGTCTGTCTCTATCAGGGTCTGTGTGACAGGGTCTGTCTCTGACAGGGTCTGTCTCTGACAGGGTCTATCTCTGACAAGGTCTATCTCTAACATGGTCTGTCTCTGACAGGTTCTATCTCTAACAGGGTCTGTCTCTGAAAGGGTCTATCTCTGACAGGGTCTGTCTCTAACAGGGTATGTCTCTGACAGGGTCTATCTCTAACAGGGTCTGTCTCTGACAGGGTCTATCTCTGACAGGTTCTATCTCTAATAGGGTCTATCTCTAACAGGGTCTATCTCTAACAGGGTCTGTCTCTGACAGGGTCTATCTCTGACAGGTTCTATCTCTAACAGGATCTTTCTCTAACAGGGTCTGTCTCTAACAGGGTCTATCTCTAACAGCGTCTATCTCTAACAGGGTCTGTCTCTGACAGGTTCTATCTCTAATAGGGTCTATCTCTAACAGGGTCTATCTCTAACAGGGTCTGTCTCTGACAGGGTCTATCTCTGACAGGTTCTATCTCTAACAGGATCTTTCTCTAACAGAGTCTGTCTCTGACAGGGTCTATCTCTGACAGGGTCTATCTCTAACATGGTCTGTCTCCGACAGGTTTTTATCTCTAACAGGGTCTGTCTCTGACAGGGTCTGTCTCTGACAGGGTCTATCTCTGACAGGGTCTATCTCTAACATGGTCTGTCTCTGACAGGGTCTATCTCTGACAGGGTCTATCTCTAACAGGTTCTATCTCTAAAAGGGTCTGTCTATGACAGGGTCTATCTCTGACAGGTTCTATCTCAAACAGGGTCTATCTCTAACAGGGTCTGTCTCTGACAGGGTCTATCTCTGACAGTTTCTATCTCTAACAGGGTCTATCTCTAACAGGGTCTGTCTCTGACAGGGTCTATCTCTGACAGGTTCTATCTCTAACAGGGTCTATCTCTAACAGGGTCTGTCTCTAACAGGGTCTATCTCTAACAGGGTCTGTCTCTGACAGGGTCTGTCTGACACGGTCTGTCTCTGACAGGGTCTATCTCTAACAGGGTCTATCTCTAACAGGGTCTGTCTCTATCAGGGTCTGTGTGACAGGGTCTATATCTGACAGGGTCTGTCTCTGACAGGGTCTATCTCTAACATGGTCTGTCTCTGACAGGTTCTATCTCTAACAGGGTCTATCTCTAACAGGCTCTATCTCTAACAGGATCTGTCTCTGACAGGGTCTATTTCTTACAGGGTATATCTCTAACATGGTCTGTCTCTGACAGGGTCTATCTCTGACAGGTTCTATCTCTAACAGGTTCTATCTCTAACAGGGTCTGTCTCTGACAGGGTCTATCTCTAACAGGTTCTGTCTCTAACAGGGTCTATCTCTAACAGGGTCTGTCTCTAACAGGGTCTATCTCTAACAGGGTCTGTCTTGACAGGGTCTGTCTGACACGGTCTGTCTCTGACAGGGTCTATCTCTAACAGGGTCTATCTCTGACAGGGTCTGTCTTTATCAGGGTCTGTGTGACAGGGTCTGTCTCTGACAGGGTCTGTCTCTGACAGGGTCTGTCTCTGACAGGGTCTATCTCTAACGTGGTCTGTCTCTGACAGGTTCTATCTCTAACAGGGTCTATCTCTAACAGGGTCTATCTCTAACAGGGTCTGTCTCTGACAGGGTCTATCTCTGACAGGGTCTATCTCTAACATGGTCTGTCTCTGACAGGGTCTATCTCTGACAGTGTCTATCTCTAACAGGTTCTATCTCTATCAGGGTCTGTCTATGACAGGGTCTATCTCTGATAGGTTCTATCTCTAACAGGGTCAATCTCTAACAGGTTCTGTCTCTAACAGGGTCTGTCTCTGACAGGGTTTGTCTCTAACAGGGTCTGTCTCTGACAGGGTCTGTCTGACAGGGTCTATCTCTGACAGGGTCTATCTCTAACATGGTCTGTCTCTGACAGGGTCTGTCTCTGACTGGTTCTATCTCTAATATGGTCTATCTCTAACAGGGTCTATCTCTAACAGGGTCTGTCTCTGACAGGTTCTATCTCTGACAGGTTCTATCTCTAACGGGATCTTTCTCTAACAGGGTCTGTCTCTGACAGGGTCTATCTCTGACAGGGTCTATCTCTAACATGGTCTGTCTCCGACAGGTTTTATCTCTAACAGGTCTGTCTCTGACAGGGTCTGTCTCTGACAGGGTCTATCTCTGACAGGGTCTATCTCTAACAGGGTCTATCTCTGACAGGGTCTATCTCTAACAGGGTCTGTCTCTGACAGGGTCTGTCTGACAGGGTCTGTCTCTGACAGGTTCTATCTCTAACAGGGTCTGTCTCTGACAGGGTCTATCTCTGACAGGGTCTGTCTCTGACAGGGTCTATCTCTGACAGGGTCTGTCTCTGACAGGGTCTGTCTGACAGGTTCTATCTCTGACAGGGTCTGTCTCTGACAGGGTCTGTCTGACAGGTTCTGTTTCTAACAGGGTCTGTCGCTGACAGGGTTTGTCTCTAACAGGGTCTGTCTCTGACAGGGTCTGTCTGACAGGGTCTATCTCTGACAGGGTTTGTCTCTAACATGGTCTGTCTCTGACAGGGTCTGTCTCTGACAGGGACTATCTCTGACAGTTTCTATCTCTAACAGCGTCTATCTCTAAAAGGGTCTGTCTCTGACAGGTTCTATCTCTAATAGGGTCTATCTCTAACAGGGTCTATCTCTAACAGGGTCTGTCTCTGACAGGGTGTATCTCTGAGAGGTTCTATCTCTAACAGGATCTTTCTCTAACAGGGTCTGTCTCTGACAGGGTCTATCTCTGACAGGGTCTATCTCTAACATGGTCTGTCTCCGACAGGTTTTATCTCTAACAGGGTCTGTCTCTGACAGGGTCTGTCTCTGACAGGGTCTATCTCTGACAGGGTCTATCTCTAACATGGTCTGTCTATGACAGGGTCTATCTCTGACAGGGTCTATCTCTAACAGGTTCTATCTCTAACAGGGTCTGTCTATGACAGGGTCTATCTCTGACAGGTTCTATCTCAAACAGGGTCTATCTCTAACAGGGTCTGTCTCTGACAGGGTCTATCTCTGACAGTTTCTATCTCTAACAGGGTCTATCTCTAACAGGGTCTGTCTCTGACAGGGTCTATCTCTGACAGGTTCTATCTCTAACAGGGTCTATCTCTAACAGGGTCTGTCTCTAACAGGGTCTATCTCTAACATGGTCTATCTCTTACAGGTTCTATCTCTAACAGGGTCTGTCTCTAACATGGTCTATCTCTTACAGGTTCTATCTCTAACAGGGTCTGTCTCTGACAGGGTCTGTCTGACAGGGTCTCTGACAGGGTCTATCTCTAACATGGTCTGTCTCTGACAGGTTCTATCTCTAACAGGGTCTGTCTCTGAAAGGGTCTATTTCTGACAGGGTCTGTCTCTAACAGGGTATGTCTCTGACAGGGTCTATCTCTAACAGGGTCTGTATCTGACAGGGTCTATCTCTGACAGGTTCTATCTCTAATAGGGTCTATCTCTAACAGGGTCTATATCTAACAGGGTCTGTCTCTGACAGGGTCTATCTCTGACAGGGTCTATCTCTAACATGGTGTGTTTCTGACAGGGTCTATCTCTGACAGGGTCTATCTCTAACAGGTTCTATCTCTAACAGGGTCTGTCTATGACAGGGTCTATCTCTGACAGGTTCTATCTCTAACAGGGTCTATCTCTAACAGGGTCTGTCTCTGACAGGGTCTATCTCTGACAGTTTCTATCTCTAACAGGGTCTATGTCTAACAGGGTCTGTCTCTGACAGGGTCTATCTCTGACAGGTTCTATCTCTAACAGGGTCTATCTCTAACAGGGTCTATCTCCAACAGGGTCTGTCTCTGACAGGGTCTGTCTGACAGGGTCTGTCTCTGACAGGGTCTATCTCTAACAGGGTCTATCTCTAACAGGGTCTGTCTCTATCAGGGTCTGTGTGACAGGGTCTGTCTCTGACACGGTCTATCTCTGACAGGGTCTATCTCTAACATGGTCTGTCTCTGACAGGTTCTATCTCTAACAGGGTCTATCTCTAACAGGGTCTATCTCTGACAGGGTCTGTCTCTGACAGGGTCTGTCTGACAGGGTCTGTCTCTGACAGGTTCTATCTCTAACAGGGTCTGTCTCTGACAGGGTCTGTCTCTGACAGGGTCTGTCTGTGACAGGTCTATCTCTGACAGGGTCTATCTCTGACAGGGTCTGTCTCTGACAGGGTCTGTCTGACAGGTTCTATCTCTGACAGGGTCTGTCTCTGACAGGGTCTGTCTGACAGGTTCTGTCTCTAACAGGGTATGTCTCTGACAGGGTCTATCTCTGACAGGTTCTATCTCTAACAGGGCCTATCTCTAACAGGGTCTGTCTCTGACAGGGTTTGTCTCTAACAGGGTCTGTCTCTGACAGGGTCTGTCTGACAGGGTCTATCTCTGACAGGGTCTATCTCTAACATGGTCTGTCTCTGACAGGGTCTGTCTCTGACTGGTTCTATCTCTAATATGGTCTATCTCTAACAGGGTCTATCTCTAACATGGTCTGTCTCTGACAGGTTCTATCTCTGACAGGTTCTATCTCTAACGGGATCTTTCTCTAACAGGGTCTGTCTCTGACAGGGTCTATCTCTGACAGGGTCTATCTCTAACATGGTCTGTCTCCGACAGGTTTTATCTCTAACAGGGTCTGTCTCTGACAGGGTCTGTCTCTGACAGGGTCTATCTCTGACAGGGTCTATCTCTAACAGGGTCTATCTCTGACAGGGTCTATCTCTAACAGGGTCTGTCTCTGACAGGGTCTGTCTGACAGGGTCTGTCTCTGACAGGTTCTATCTCTAACAGGGTCTGTCTCTGACAGGGTCTATCTCTGACAGGGTATGTCTCTGACAGGGTCTATCTCTGACAGGGTCTGTCTCTGACAGGGTCTGTCTGACAGGTTCTATCTCTGACAGGGTCTGTCTCTGACAGGGTCTGTCTGACAGGTTCTGTTTCTAACAGGGTCTGTCGCTGACAGGGTTTGTCTCTAACAGGGTCTGTCTCTGACAGGGTCTGTCTGAAAGGGGCTATCTCTGACAGGGTTTGTCTCTAACATGGTCTGTCTCTGACAGGGTCTGTCTGACAGGGTCTATCTCTGACAGGGTCTATCTCTAACAGGGTCTATCTCTGACAGGGTCTATCTCTAACATGGTCTGTCTATGACAGGGTCTATCTCTGACAGGGTCTATCTCTAACAGGTTCTATCTCTAACAGGGTCTGTCTATGACAGGGTCTATCTCTGACAGGTTCTATCTCAAACAGGGTCTATCTCTAACAGGGTCTGTCTCTGACAGGGTCTATCTCTGACAGTTTCTATCTCTAACAGGGTCTATCTCTAACAGGGTCTGTCTCTGACAGGGTCTATCTCTGACAGGTTCTATCTCTAACAGGGTCTATCTCTAACAGGGTCTGTCTCTAACAGGGTCTATCTCTAACATGGTCTATCTCTTACAGGTTCTATCTCTAACAGGGTCTGTCTCTAACATGGTCTATCTCTTACAGGTTCTATCTCTAACAGGGTCTGTCTCTGACAGGGTCTGTCTGACAGGGTCTCTGACAGGGTCTATCTCTAACATGGTCTATCTCTGACAGGGTCTATCTCTAACAGGTTCTATCTCTAACAGGGTCTGTCTATGACAGGGTCTATCTCTGACAGGTTCTATCTCAAACAGGGTCTATCTCTAACAGGGTCTGTCTCTGACAGTGTCTATCTCTGACAGTTTCTATCTCTAACAGGGTCTATCTCTAACAGGGTCTGTCTCTGACAGGGTCTGTCTCTGACAGGGTCTATCTCTAACAGGTTCTGTCTCTAACAGGGTCTATCTCTAACAGGGTCTGTCTCTAACAGGGTCTATCTCTAACAGGGTCTGTCTTGACAGGGTCTGTCTGACAGGGTCTATCTCTAACAGGTTCTATCTCTAACAGGGTCTGTCTATGACAGGGTCTATCTCTGACAGTTTCTATCTCTAACAGGATCTATCTCTAACAGGGTCTGTCTCTGACAGGGTCTGTCTCTGACAGGGTCTATCTCTAACAGGTTCTGTCTCTAACAGGGTCTATCTCTAACAGGGTCTGTCTCTAACAGGGTCTATCTCTAACAGGGTCTGTCTTGACAGGGTCTGTCTGACACGGTCTGTCTCTGACAGGGTCTATCTCTAACAGGGTCTATCTCTAACAGGGTCGGTCTTTATCAGGGTCTGTGTGACAGGGTCTGTCTCTGACAGGGTCTGTCTCTGACAGGGTCTGTCTCTGACAGGGTCTATCTCTATCAGGGTCTGTCTCTGACAGGTTCTATCTCTAACAGGGTCTATCTATAACAGGCTCTGTCTCTAACAGGGTCTATCTCTAACAGGGTCTGTCTCTGACAGGGTCTGTCTGACAGGGTCTGTCTCTAACAGGGTCTGTCTCTGACAGGGTCTGTCTCTGACAGGGACTATCTCTAACAGGGTCTATCTATAACAGGCTCTGTCTCTAACAGGGTCTATCTCTAACAGGGTCTGTCTCTGACAGGGTCTGTCTGACAGGGTCTGTCTCTGACAGGGTCTATCTCTAACAGGGTCTATCTCTAACAGGGTCTGTCTCTATCAGGGTCTGTGTGATAGGGTCTGTCTCTGACAGGGTCTGTCTCTGACAGGGTCTATGTCTAACATAGTCTGTCTCTGACAGGTTCTATCTCTAACAGGGTCTATCTCTGACAGGGTCTGTCTCTGACAGGGTCTATCTCTGACAGGGTCTATCTCTAACATGGTCTGTCTCTGACAGGGTGTATCTCTGATAGGGTCTGTCTGACACGGTCTTTCTCTGACAGTTTCTATCTCTAACAGCGTCTATCTCTAACAGGGTCGGTCTCTGACAGGTTCTATCTCTAATAGGGTCTATCTCTAACAGGGTCTATCTCTAACAGGGTCTGTCTCTGACAGGGTCTATCTCTGACAGGGTCTGTCTGACAGGTTCTGTCTCTAACAGGGTCTGTCTCTGACAGGGTTTGTCTCTAACAGGGTCTGTCTCTGACAGGGTCTGTCTGACAGGGTCTATCTCTAACAGGTTCTATCTCTAACAGGGTCTGTCTATGACAGGGTCTATCTCTGACAGTTTCTATCTCTAACAGGATCTATCTCTAACAGGGTCTGTCTCTGACAGGGTCTGTCTCTGACAGGGTCTATCTCTAACAGGTTCTGTCTCTAACAGGGTCTATCTCTAACAGGGTCTGTCTCTAACAGGGTCTATCTCTAACAGGGTCTGTCTTGACAGGGTCTGTCTGACACGGTCTGTCTCTGACAGGGTCTATCTCTAACAGGGTCTATCTCTAACAGGGTCGGTCTTTATCAGGGTCTGTGTGACAGGGTCTGTCTCTGACAGGGTCTGTCTCTGACAGGGTCTATCTCTATCAGGGTCTGTCTCTGACAGGTTCTATCTCTAACAGGGTCTATCTATAACAGGCTCTGTCTCTAACAGGGTCTATCTCTAACAGGGTCTGTCTCTGACAGGGTCTGTCTGACAGGGTCTGTCTCTAACAGGGTCTCTCTCTGACAGGGTCTGTCTCTGACAGGGACTATCTCTAACAGGGTCTATCTATAACAGGCTCTGTCTCTAACAGGGTCTATCTCTAACAGGGTCTGTCTCTGACAGGGTCTGTCTGACAGGGTCTGTCTCTGACAGGGTCTATCTCTAACAGGGTCTATCTCTAACAGGGTCTGTCTCTATCAGGGTCTGTGTGATAGGGTCTGTCTCTGACAGGGTCTGTCTCTGACAGGGTCTATGTCTAACATAGTCTGTCTCTGACAGGTTCTATCTCTAACAGGGTCTATCTCTGACAGGGTCTGTCTCTGACAGGGTCTATCTCTGACAGGGTCTATCTCTAACATGGTCTGTCTCTGACAGGGTGTATCTCTGATAGGGTCTATCTCTAACAGGTTCTATCTCTAACAGGGTCTGTCTATGACAGGGTCTATCTCTGACAGGTTATATCTCTAACAGGGTCTATCTCTAACAGGGTCTGTCTCTGACAGGGTCTATCTCTGACAGGGTATATCTCTAACAGGTTCTATCTCTAACAGGGTCTGTCTCTGACAGGGTCTATCTCTAACAGGTTCTGTCTCTAACAGGGTATATCTCTAACAGGGTCTGTCTCTAACAGGGTCTATCTCTAACAGGGTCTGTCTCTGACAGGGTCTGTCTGACACGGTCTTTCTCTGACAGTTTCTATCTCTAACAGCGTCTATCTCTAACAGGGTCGGTCTCTGACAGGTTCTATCTCTAATAGGGTCTATCTCTAACAGGGTCTATCTCTAACAGGGTCTGTCTCTGACAGGGTCTATCTCTGACAGGGTCTGTCTGACAGGTTCTGTCTCTAACAGGGTCTGTCTCTGACAGGGTTTGTCTCTAACAGGGTCTGTCTCTGACAGGGTCTGTCTGACAGGGTCTATCTCTGACAGGGTCTATCTCTAACATGGTCTGTCTCTGACAGGGTCTGTCTCTGACAGGGTCTATCTCTGACAGTTTCTATCTCTAACAGCGTCTATCTCTAACAGGGTCGGTCTCTGACAGGTTCTATCTCTAATAGGGTCTATCTCTAACAGGGTCTATCTCTAAAAGGGTCTGTCTCTGACAGGGTCTATCTCTGACAGGTTCTATCTCTAACAGGATCTTTCTCTAACAGGGTCTGTCTCTGACAGGGTCTATCTCTGACAGGGTCTATCTCTAACATGGTCTGTCTCCGACAGGTTTTATCTCTAACAGGGTCTGTCTCTGACAGGGTCTATCTCTAACAGGTTCTGTCTCTAACAGGGTCTATCTCTAACAGGGTCTGTCTCTAACAGGGTCTATCTCTAACAGGGTCTGTCTCTGACAGGGTCTGTCTGACACGGTCTTTCTCTGACAGTTTCTATCTCTAACAGCGTCTATCTCTAACAGGGTCGGTCTCTGACAGGTTCTATCTCTAATAGGGTCTATCTCTAACAGGGTCTATCTCTAACAGGGTCTGTCTCTGACAGGGTCTATCTCTGACAGGGTCTGTCTGACAGGTTCTGTCTCTAACAGGGTCTGTCTCTGACAGGGTTTGTCTCTAACAGGGTCTGTCTCTGACAGGGTCTGTCTGACAGGGTCTATCTCTGACAGGGTCTATCTCTAACATGGTCTGTCTCTGACAGGGTCTGTCTCTGACAGGGTCTATCTCTGACAGTTTCTATCTCTAACAGCGTCTATCTCTAACAGGGTCGGTCTCTGACAGGTTCTATCTCTAATAGGGTCTATCTCTAACAGGGTCTATCTCTAAAAGGGTCTGTCTCTGACAGGGTCTATCTCTGACAGGTTCTATCTCTAACAGGATCTTTCTCTAACAGGGTCTGTCTCTGACAGGGTCTATCTCTGACAGGGTCTATCTCTAACATGGTCTGTCTCCGACAGGTTTTATCTCTAACAGGGTCTGTCTCTGACAGGGTCTGTCTCTGACAGGGTCTATCTCTGACAGGGTCTATCTCTAACATGGTCTGTCTCTGACAGGGTCTATCTCTGACAGGGTCTATCTCTAACAGGTTCTATCTCTAACAGGGTCTGTCTATGACAGGGTCTATCTCTGACAGGTTCTATCTCAAATAGGGTCTATCTCTAACAGGGTCTGTCTCTGACAGTGTCTATCTCTGACAGTTTCTATCTCTAACAGGGTCTATCTCTAACAGGGTCTGTCTCTGACAGGGTCTATCTCTGACAGGTTCTATCTCTAACAGGGTCTATCTCTAACAGGGTCTGTCTCTAACAGGGTCTGTCTCTGACAGGGTCTGTCTGACACGGTCTGTCTCTGACAGGGTCTATCTCTAACAGGGTCTATCTCTAACAGGGTCTGTCTCTATCAGGGTCTGTGTGACAGGGTCTGTATCTGACAGGGTCTGTCTCTGACAGGGTCTATCTCTAACATGGTCTGTCTCTGACAGGTTCTATCTCTAACAGGGTCTATCTCTAACAGGGTCTATCTCTAACAGGATCTGTCTCTGACAGGGTCTATCTCTTACAGGGTATATCTCTAACATGGTCTGTCTCTGACAGGGTCTATCTCTGACAGGTTCTATCTCTAACAGGTTCTATCTCTAACAGGGTCTGTCTCTGACAGGGTCTATCTCTAACAGGGTCTATCTCTAACATGGTCTGTCTCTGACAGGGTCTATCTCTGACAGGGTCTATCTCTAACAGGTTCTATCTCTAACAGGGTCTGTCTATGACAGGGTCTATCTCTGACAGGTTCTATCTCAAACAGGGTCTATCTCTAACAGGGACTGTCTCTGACAGTGTCTATCTCTGACAGTTTCTATCTCTAACAGGGTCTATCTCTAACAGGGTCTGTCTCTGACAGGGTCTGTCTCTGACAGGGTCTATCTCTAACAGGTTCTGTCTCTAACAGGGTCTATCTCTAACAGGGTCTGTCTCTAACAGGGTCTATCTCTAACAGGGTCTGTCTTGACAGGGTCTGTCTGACACGGTCTGTCTCTGACAGGGTCTATCTCTAACAGGGTCTATCTCTAACAGGGTCGGTCGTTATCAGGGTCTGTGTGACAGGGTCTGTCTCTGACAGGGTCTGTCTCTGACAGGGTCTGTCTCTGACAGGGTCTATCTCTATCAGGGTCTGTCTCTGACAGGTTCTATCTCTAACAGGGTCTATCTATAACAGGCTCTGTCTCTAATAGGGTCTATCTCTAACAGGGTCTGTCTCTGACAGGGTCTGTCTGACAGGGTCTGTCTCTAACAGGGTCTGTCTCTGACAGGGTCTGTCTCTGACAGGGACTATCTCTAACAGGGTCTATCTATAACAGGCTCTGTCTATAACAGGGTCTATCTCTAACAGGGTCTGTCTCTGACAGGGTCTGTCTGACAGGGTCTGTCTCTGACAGGGTCTATCTCTAACAGGGTCTATCTCTAACAGGGTCTGTCTCTATCAGGGTCTGTGTGATAGGGTCTGTCTCTGACAGGGTCTGTCTCTGACAGGGTCTATGTCTAACATAGTCTGTCTCTGACAGGTTCTATCTCTAACAGGGTCTATCTCTGACAGGGTCTGTCTCTGACAGGGTCTATCTCTGACAGGGTCTATCTCTAACATGGTCTGTCTCTGACAGGGTCTATCTCTGATAGGGTCTATCTCTAACAGGTTCTATCTCTAACAGGGTCTGTCTATGACAGGGTCTATCTCTGACAGGTTATATCTCTAACAGGGTCTATCTCTAACAGGGTCTGTCTCTGACAGGGTCTATCTCTGACAGGGTATATCTCTAACAGGTTCTATCTCTAACAGGGTCTGTCTCTGACAGGGTCTATCTCTAACAGGTTCTGTCTCTAACAGGGTCTATCTCTAACAGGGTCTATCTCTGACAAGGTCTATCTCTAACATGGTCTGTCTCTGACAGGTTCTATCTCTAACAGGGTCTGTCTCTGAAAGGGTCTATCTCTGACAGGGTCTGTCTCTAACAGGGTATGTCTCTGACAGGGTCTATCTCTAACAGGGTCTGTCTCT
The DNA here is from genome assembly GCF_964263955.1 of Coregonus lavaretus. NCBI lineage: Eukaryota > Metazoa > Chordata > Actinopteri > Salmoniformes > Salmonidae > Coregonus > Coregonus lavaretus. The sequence goes on from NW_028165296.1 coordinate 223,845, forward strand.
GACAGGGTCTATCTCTGACAGGTTCTATCTCTAATAGGGTCTATCTCTAATAGGGTCTATCTCTGACAGGTTCTATCTCTAATAGGGTCTATCTCTAATAGGGTCTATCTCTAACAGGGTCTGTCTCTGACAGGGTCTGTCTGACACGGTCTTTCTCTGACAGGGTCTATCTCTAATTGGGTCTATCTGTAACAGGGTCTGTCTTTATCAGGGTCTGTGTGACAGGGTCTGTCTCTGACAGGGTCTGTCTCTGACAGGGTCTATCTCTAACGTGGTCTGTCTCTGACAGGTTCTATTTCTAACAGGGTCTATCTCTAACAGGGTCTGTCTCTGACAGGGTCTATCTCTGACAGGGTCTATCTCTAACATGGTCTGTCTCTGACAGGGTCTATCTCTGACAGTGTCTATCTCTAACAGGTTCTATCTCTAACAGGGTCTGTCTATGACAGGGTCTATCTCTGACAGGTTCTATATCTAACAGGGTCTATCTCTAACAGGGTCTGTCTCTGACAGGGTCTATCTCTGACAGTTTCTATCTCTAACAGGGTCTATCTCTAACAGGGTCTGTCTCTGACAGGGTCTATCTCTGACAGGTTCTATCTCTAACAGGGTCTATCTATAACAGGGTCTGTCTCTAACAGGGTCTATCTCTAACAGGGTCTGTCTCTGACAGGGTCTGTCTGACAGGGTCTGTCTCTGACAGGGTCTATCTCTAACAGGGTCTATCTCTAACAGGGTCTGTCTCTATCAGGGTCTGTGTGACAGGGTCTGTCTCTGACAGGGTCTGTCTCTGACAGGGTCTATCTCTAACGTGGTCTGTCTCTGACAGGTTCTATTTCTAACAGGGTCTATCTCTAACAGGGTCTGTCTCTGACAGGGTCTATCTCTGACAGGGTCTATCTCTAACATGGTCTGTCTCTGACAGGGTCTATCTCTGACAGTGTCTATCTCTAACAGGTTCTATCTCTAACAGGGTCTGTCTATGACAGGGTCTATCTCTGACAGGTTCTATATCTAACAGGGTCTATCTCTAATAGGGTCTGTCTCTGACAGGGTCTATCTCTGACAGTTTCTATCTCTAACAGGGTCTATCTCTAACAGGGTCTGTCTCTGACAGGGTCTATCTCTGACAGGTTCTATCTCTAACAGGGTCTATCTATAACAGGGTCTGTCTCTAACAGGGTCTATCTCTAACAGGGTCTGTCTCTGACAGGGTCTGTCTGACAGGGTCTGTCTCTGACAGGGTCTATCTCTAACAGGGTCTATCTCTAACAGGGTCTGTCTCTATCAAGGTCTGTGTGACAGGGTCTGTCTCTGACAGGGTCTGTCCCTGACAGGGTCTATCTCTGACAAGGTCTATCTCTAACATGGTCTGTCTCTGACAGGTTCTATCTCTAACAGGGTCTGTCTCTGAAAGGGTCTATCTCTGACAGGGTCTGTCTCTAACAGGGTATGTCTCTGACAGGGTCTATCTCTAACAGGGTCTGTCTCTGACAGGGTCTATCTCTGACAGGGTCTGTGTGACAGGGTCTGTCTCTGACAGGGTCTGTCTCTGACAGGGTCTATCTCTGACAAGGTCTATCTCTGACAGTTTCTATCTCTAACAGGGTCTATCTCTAACAGGGTCTGTCTCTGACAGGGTCTATCTCTGACAGGTTCTATCTCTAACAGGGTCTATCTATAACAGGGTCTGTCTCTAACAGGGTCTATCTCTAACAGGGTCTGTCTCTGACAGGGTCTGTCTGACAGGGTCTGTCTCTGACAGGGTCTATCTCTAACAGGGTCTATCTCTAACAGGGTCTGTCTCTATCAGGGTCTGTGTGACAGGGTCTGTCTCTGACAGGGTCTGTCTCTGACAGGGTCTATCTCTGACAAGGTCTATCTCTAACATGGTCTGTCTCTGACAGGTTCTATCTCTAACAGGGTCTGTCTCTGAAAGGGTCTATCTCTGACAGGGTCTGTCTCTAACAGGGTATGTCTCTGACAGGGTCTATCTCTAACAGGGTCTGTCTCTGACAGGGTCTATCTCTGACAGGTTCTATCTCTAATAGGGTCTATCTCTAATAGGGTCTATCTCTGACAGGTTCTATCTCTAATAGGGTCTATCTCTAATAGGGTCTATCTCTAACAGGGTCTGTCTCTGACAGGGTCTGTCTGACACGGTCTTTCTCTGACAGGGTCTATCTCTAATTGGGTCTATCTGTAACAGGGTCTGTCTTTATCAGGGTCTGTGTGACAGGGTCTGTCTCTGACAGGGTCTGTCTCTGACAGGGTCTATCTCTAACGTGGTCTGTCTCTGACAGGTTCTATTTCTAACAGGGTCTATCTCTAACAGGGTCTGTCTCTGACAGGGTCTATCTCTGACAGGGTCTATCTCTAACATGGTCTGTCTCTGACAGGGTCTATCTCTGACAGTGTCTATCTCTAACAGGTTCTATCTCTAACAGGGTCTGTCTATGACAGGGTCTATCTCTGACAGGTTCTATATCTAACAGGGTCTATCTCTAACAGGGTCTGTCTCTGACAGGGTCTATCTCTGACAGTTTCTATCTCTAACAGGGTCTATCTCTAACAGGGTCTGTCTCTGACAGGGTCTATCTCTGACAGGTTCTATCTCTAACAGGGTCTATCTATAACAGGGTCTGTCTCTAACAGGGTCTATCTCTAACAGGGTCTGTCTCTGACAGGGTCTGTCTGACAGGGTCTGTCTCTGACAGGGTCTATCTCTAACAGGGTCTATCTCTAACAGGGTCTGTCTCTATCAGGGTCTGTGTGACAGGGTCTGTCTCTGACAGGGTCTGTCTCTGACAGGGTCTATCTCTAACGTGGTCTGTCTCTGACAGGTTCTATTTCTAACAGGGTCTATCTCTAACAGGGTCTGTCTCTGACAGGGTCTATCTCTGACAGGGTCTATCTCTAACATGGTCTGTCTCTGACAGGGTCTATCTCTGACAGTGTCTATCTCTAACAGGTTCTATCTCTAACAGGGTCTGTCTATGACAGGGTCTATCTCTGACAGGTTCTATATCTAACAGGGTCTATCTCTAATAGGGTCTGTCTCTGACAGGGTCTATCTCTGACAGTTTCTATCTCTAACAGGGTCTATCTCTAACAGGGTCTGTCTCTGACAGGGTCTATCTCTGACAGGTTCTATCTCTAACAGGGTCTATCTATAACAGGGTCTGTCTCTAACAGGGTCTATCTCTAACAGGGTCTGTCTCTGACAGGGTCTGTCTGACAGGGTCTGTCTCTGACAGGGTCTATCTCTAACAGGGTCTATCTCTAACAGGGTCTGTCTCTATCAGGGTCTGTGTGACAGGGTCTGTCTCTGACAGGGTCTGTCTCTGACAGGGTCTATCTCTAACAAGGTCTATCTCTAACATGGTCTGTCTCTGACAGGTTCTATCTCTAACAGGGTCTGTCTCTGAAAGGGTCTATCTCTGACAGGGTCTGTCTCTAACAGGGTATGTCTCTGACAGGGTCTATCTCTAACAGGGTCTGTCTCTGACAGGGTCTATCTCTGACAGGTTCTATCTCTAATAGGGTCTATCTCTAATAGGGTCTATCTCTGACAGGTTCTATCTCTAATAGGGTCTATCTCTAATAGGGTCTATCTCTAACAGGGTCTGTCTCTGACAGGGTCTGTCTGACACGGTCTTTCTCTGACAGGGTCTATCTCTAATAGGGTCTATCTGTAACAGGGTCTGTCTTTATCAGGGTCTGTGTGACAGGGTCTGTCTCTGACAGGGTCTGTCTCTGACAGGGTCTATCTCTAACGTGGTCTGTCTCTGACAGGTTCTATTTCTAACAGGGTCTATCTCTAACAGGGTCTGTCTCTGACAGGGTCTATCTCTGACAGGGTCTATCTCTAACATGGTCTGTCTCTGACAGGGTCTATCTCTGACAGTGTCTATCTCTAACAGGTTCTATCTCTAACAGGGTCTGTCTATGACAGGGTCTATCTCTGACAGGTTCTATATCTAACAGGGTCTATCTCTAACAGGGTCTGTCTCTGACAGGGTCTATCTCTGACAGTTTCTATCTCTAACAGGGTCTATCTCTAACAGGGTCTGTCTCTGACAGGGTCTATCTCTGACAGGTTCTATCTCTAACAGGGTCTATCTATAACAGGGTCTGTCTCTAACAGGGTCTATCTCTAACAGGGTCTGTCTCTGACAGGGTCTGTCTGACAGGGTCTGTCTCTGACAGGGTCTATCTCTAACAGGGTCTATCTCTAACAGGGTCTGTCTCTATCAGGGTCTGTGTGACAGGGTCTGTCTCTGACAGGGTCTGTCTCTGACAGGGTCTATCTCTAACGTGGTCTGTCTCTGACAGGTTCTATTTCTAACAGGGTCTATCTCTAACAGGGTCTGTCTCTGACAGGGTCTATCTCTGACAGGGTCTATCTCTAACATGGTCTGTCTCTGACAGGGTCTATCTCTGACAGTGTCTATCTCTAACAGGTTCTATCTCTAACAGGGTCTGTCTATGACAGGGTCTATCTCTGACAGGTTCTATATCTAACAGGGTCTAACTCTAACAGGGTCTGTCTCTGACAGGGTCTATCTCTGACAGTTTCTATCTCTAACAGGGTCTATCTCTAACAGGGTCTGTCTCTGACAGGGTCTATCTCTGACAGGTTCTATCTCTAACAGGGTCTATCTATAACAGGGTCTGTCTCTAACAGGGTCTATCTCTAACAGGGTCTGTCTCTGACAGGGTCTGTCTGACAGGGTCTGTCTCTGACAGGGTCTATCTCTAACAGGGTCTATCTCTAACAGGGTCTGTCTCTATCAGGGTCTGTGTGACAGGGTCTGTCTCTGACAGGGTCTGTCTCTGACAGGGTCTATCTCTGACAAGGTCTATCTCTAACATGGTCTGTCTCTGACAGGTTCTATCTCTAACAGGGTCTGTCTCTGAAAGGGTCTATCTCTGACAGGGTCTGTCTCTAACAGGGTATGTCTCTGACAGGGTCTATCTCTAACAGGGTCTGTCTCTGACAGGGTCTATCTCTGACAGGTTCTATCTCTAATAGGGTCTATCTCTAACAGGGTCTATCTCTAACAGGGTCTGTCTCTGACAGGGTCTATCTCTGACAGGTTCTATCTCTAACAGGATCTTTCTCTAACAGGGTCTGTCTCTAACAGGGTCTATCTCTAACAGCGTCTATCTCTAACAGGGTCTGTCTCTGACAGGTTCTATCTCTAATAGGGTCTATCTCTAACAGGGTCTATCTCTAACAGGGTCTGTCTCTGACAGGGTCTATCTCTGACAGGTTCTATCTCTAACAGGATCTTTCTCTAACAGAGTCTGTCTCTGACAGGGTCTATCTCTGACAGGGTCTATCTCTAACATGGTCTGTCTCCGACAGGTTTTTATCTCTAACAGGGTCTGTCTCTGACAGGGTCTGTCTCTGACAGGGTCTATCTCTGACAGGGTCTATCTCTAACATCGTCTGTCTCTGACAGGGTCTATCTCTGACAGGGTCTATCTCTAACAGGTTCTATCTCTAAAAGGGTCTGTCTATGACAGGGTCTATCTCTGACAGGTTCTATCTCAAACAGGGTCTATTTCTAACAGGGTCTGTCTCTGACAGGGTCTATCTCTGACAGTTTCTATCTCTAACAGGGTCTATCTCTAACAGGGTCTGTCTCTGACAGGGTCTATCTCTGACAGGTTCTATCTCTAACAGGGTCTATCTCTAACAGGGTCTGTCTCTAACAGGGTCTATCTCTAACAGGGTCTGTCTCTGACAGGGTCTGTCTGACACGGTCTGTCTCTGACAGGGTCTATCTCTAACAGGGTCTATCTCTAACAGGGTCTGTCTCTATCAGGGTCTGTGTGACAGGGTCTATATCTGACAGGGTCTGTCTCTGACAGGGTCTATCTCTAACATGGTCTGTCTCTGACAGGTTCTATCTCTAACAGGGTCTATCTCTAACAGGCTCTATCTCTAACAGGATCTGTCTCTGACAGGGTCTATCTCTTACAGGGTATATCTCTAACATGGTCTGTCTCTGACAGGGTCTATCTCTGACAGGTTCTATCTCTAACAGGTTCTATCTCTAACAGGGTCTGTCTCTGACAGGGTCTATCTCTAACAGGTTCTGTCTCTAACAGGGTCTATCTCTAACAGGGTCTGTCTCTAACAGGGTCTATCTCTAACAGGGTCTGTCTTGACAGGGTCTGTCTGACACGGTCTGTCTCTGACAGGGTCTATCTCTAACAGGGTCTATCTCTGACAGGGTCTGTCTTTATCAGGGTCTGTGTGACAGGGTCTGTCTCTGACAGGGTCTGTCTCTGACAGGGTCTGTCTCTGACAGGGTCTATCTCTAACGTGGTCTGTCTCTGACAGGTTCTATCTCTAACAGGGTCTATCTCTAACAGGGTCTATCTCTAACAGGGTCTGTCTCTGACAGGGTCTATCTCTGACAGGGTCTATCTCTAACATGGTCTGTCTCTGACAGGGTCTATCTCTGACAGTGTCTATCTCTAACAGGTTCTATCTCTATCAGGGTCTGTCTATGACAGGGTCTATCTCTGATAGGTTCTATCTCTAACAGGGTCAATCTCTAACAGGTTCTGTCTCTAACAGGGTCTGTCTCTGACAGGGTTTGTCTCTAACAGGGTCTGTCTCTGACAGGGTCTGTCTGACAGGGTCTATCTCTGACAGGGTCTATCTCTAACATGGTCTGTCTCTGACAGGGTCTGTCTCTGACTGGTTCTATCTCTAATATGGTCTATCTCTAACAGGGTCTATCTCTAACAGGGTCTGTCTCTGACAGGTTCTATCTCTGACAGGTTCTATCTCTAACGGGATCTTTCTCTAACAGGGTCTGTCTCTGACAGGGTCTATCTCTGACAGGGTCTATCTCTAACATGGTCTGTCTCCGACAGGTTTTATCTCTAACAGGGTCTGTCTCTGACAGGGTCTGTCTCTGACAGGGTCTATCTCTGACAGGGTCTATCTCTAACAGGGTCTATCTCTGACAGGGTCTATCTCTAACAGGGTCTGTCTCTGACAGGGTCTGTCTGACAGGGTCTGTCTCTGACAGGTTCTATCTCTAACAGGGTCTGTCTCTGACAGGGTCTATCTCTGACAGGGTCTGTCTCTGACAGGGTCTATCTCTGACAGGGTCTGTCTCTGACAGGGTCTGTCTGACAGGTTCTATCTCTGACAGGGTCTGTCTCTGACAGGGTCTGTCTGACAGGTTCTGTTTCTAACAGGGTCTGTCGCTGACAGGGTTTGTCTCTAACAGGGTCTGTCTCTGACAGGGTCTGTCTGACAGGGTCTATCTCTGACAGGGTTTGTCTCTAACATGGTCTGTCTCTGACAGGGTCTGTCTCTGACAGGGACTATCTCTGACAGTTTCTATCTCTAACAGCGTCTATCTCTAAAAGGGTCTGTCTCTGACAGGTTCTATCTCTAATAGGGTCTATCTCTAACAGGGTCTATCTCTAACAGGGTCTGTCTCTGACAGGGTGTATCTCTGAGAGGTTCTATCTCTAACAGGATCTTTCTCTAACAGGGTCTGTCTCTGACAGGGTCTATCTCTGACAGGGTCTATCTCTAACATGGTCTGTCTCCGACAGGTTTTATCTCTAACAGGGTCTGTCTCTGACAGGGTCTGTCTCTGACAGGGTCTATCTCTGACAGGGTCTATCTCTAACAGGTTCTATCTCTAACAGGGTCTGTCTATGACAGGGTCTATCTCTGACAGGTTCTATCTCAAACAGGGTCTATCTCTAACAGGGTCTGTCTCTGACAGGGTCTATCTCTGACAGTTTCTATCTCTAACAGGGTCTATCTCTAACAGGGTCTGTCTCTGACAGGGTCTATCTCTGACAGGTTCTATCTCTAACAGGGTCTATCTCTAACAGGGTCTGTCTCTAACAGGGTCTATCTCTAACATGGTCTATCTCTTACAGGTTCTATCTCTAACAGGGTCTGTCTCTAACATGGTCTATCTCTTACAGGTTCTATCTCTAACAGGGTCTGTCTCTGACAGGGTCTGTCTGACAGGGTCTCTGACAGGGTCTATCTCTAACATGGTCTGTCTCTGACAGGTTCTATCTCTAACAGGGTCTGTCTCTGAAAGGGTCTATCTCTGACAGGGTCTGTCTCTAACAGGGTATGTCTCTGACAGGGTCTATCTCTAACAGGGTCTGTATCTGACAGGGTCTATCTCTGACAGGTTCTATCTCTAATAGGGTCTATCTCTAACAGGGTCTATATCTAACAGGGTCTGTCTCTGACAGGGTCTATCTCTGACAGGGTCTATCTCTAACATGGTGTGTTTCTGACAGGGTCTATCTCTGACAGGGTCTATCTCTAACAGGTTCTATCTCTAACAGGGTCTGTCTATGACAGGGTCTATCTCTGACAGGTTCTATCTCTAACAGGGTCTATCTCTAACAGGGTCTGTCTCTGACAGGGTCTATCTCTGACAGTTTCTATCTCTAACAGGGTCTATGTCTAACAGGGTCTGTCTCTGACAGGGTCTATCTCTGACAGGTTCTATCTCTAACAGGGTCTATCTCTAACAGGGTCTATCTCCAACAGGGTCTGTCTCTGACAGGGTCTGTCTGACAGGGTCTGTCTCTGACAGGGTGTATCTCTAACAGGGTCTATCTCTAACAGGGTCTGTCTCTATCAGGGTCTGTGTGACAGGGTCTGTCTCTGACACGGTCTATCTCTGACAGGGTCTATCTCTAACATGGTCTGTCTCTGACAGGTTCTATCTCTAACAGGGTCTATCTCTAACAGGGTCTATCTCTGACAGGGTCTGTCTCTGACAGGGTCTGTCTGACAGGGTCTGTCTCTGACAGGTTCTATCTCTAACAGGGTCTGTCTCTGACAGGGTCTGTCTCTGACAGGGTCTGTCTGTGACAGGTCTATCTCTGACAGGGTCTATCTCTGACAGGGTCTGTCTCTGACAGGGTCTGTCTGACAGGTTCTATCTCTGACAGGGTCTGTCTCTGACAGGGTCTGTCTGACAGGTTCTGTCTCTAACAGGGTATGTCTCTGACAGGGTCTATCTCTGACAGGTTCTATCTCTAACAGGGCCTATCTCTAACAGGGTCTGTCTCTGACAGGGTTTGTCTCTAACAGGGTCTGTCTCTGACAGGGTCTGTCTGACAGGGTCTATCTCTGACAGGGTCTATCTCTAACATGGTCTGTCTCTGACAGGGTCTGTCTCTGACTGGTTCTATCTCTAATATGGTCTATCTCTAACAGGGTCTATCTCTAACAGGGTCTGTCTCTGACAGGTTCTATCTCTGACAGGTTCTATCTCTAACGGGATCTTTCTCTAACAGGGTCTGTCTCTGACAGGGTCTATCTCTGACAGGGTCTATCTCTAACATGGTCTGTCTCCGACAGGTTTTATCTCTAACAGGGTCTGTCTCTGACAGGGTCTGTCTCTGACAGGGTCTATCTCTGACAGGGTCTATCTCTAACAGGGTCTATCTCTGACAGGGTCTATCTCTAACAGGGTCTGTCTCTGACAGGGTCTGTCTGACAGGGTCTGTCTCTGACAGGTTCTATCTCTAACAGGGTCTGTCTCTGACAGGGTCTATCTCTGACAGGGTCTGTCTCTGACAGGGTCTATCTCTGACAGGGTCTGTCTCTGACAGGGTCTGTCTGACAGGTTCTATCTCTGACAGGGTCTGTCTCTGACAGGGTCTGTCTGACAGGTTCTGTTTCTAACAGGGTCTGTCGCTGACAGGGTTTGTCTCTAACAGGGTCTGTCTCTGACAGGGTCTGTCTGACAAGGTCTATCTCTGACAGGGTTTGTCTCTAACATGGTCTGTCTCTGACAGGGTCTGTCTCTGACAGGGACTATCTCTGACAGTTTCTATCTCTAACAGCGTCTATCTCTATAAGGGTCTGTCTCTGACAGGTTCTATCTCTAATAGGGTCTATCTCTAACAGGGTCTATCTCTAACAGGGTCTGTCTCTGACAGGGTGTATCTCTGAGAGGTTCTATCTCTAACAGGATCTTTCTCTAACAGGGTCTGTCTCTGACAGGGTCTATCTCTGACAGGGTCTATCTCTAACATGGTCTGTCTCCGACAGGTTTTATCTCTAACAGGGTCTGTCTCTGACAGGGCCTGTCTCTGACAGGGTCTATCTCTGACAGGGTCTATCTCTAACATGGTCTGTCTATGACAGGGTCTATCTCTGACAGGGTCTATCTCTAACAGGTTCTATCTCTAACAGGGTCTGTCTATGACAGGGTCTATCTCTGACAGGTTCTATCTCAAACAGGGTCTATCTCTAACAGGGTCTGTCTCTGACAGGGTCTATCTCTGACAGTTTCTATCTCTAACAGGGTCTATCTCTAACAGGGTCTGTCTCTGACAGGGTCTATCTCTGACAGGTTCTATCTCTAACAGGGTCTATCTCTAACAGGGTCTGTCTCTAACAGGGTCTATCTCTAACATGGTCTATCTCTTACAGGTTCTATCTCTAACAGGGTCTGTCTCTAACATGGTCTATCTCTTACAGGTTCTATCTCTAACAGGGTCTGTCTCTGACAGGGTCTGTCTGACAGGGTCTCTGACAGGGTCTATCTCTAACATGGTCTGTCTCTGACAGGTTCTATCTCTAACAGGGTCTGTCTCTGAAAGGGTCTATCTCTGACAGGGTCTGTCTCTAACAGGGTATGTCTCTGACAGGGTCTATCTCTAACAGGGTCTGTATCTGACAGGGTCTATCTCTGACAGGTTCTATCTCTAATAGGGTCTATCTCTAACAGGGTCTATATCTAACAGGGTCTGTCTCTGACAGGGTCTATCTCTGACAGGGTCTATCTCTAACATGGTGTGTTTCTGACAGGGTCTATCTCTGACAGGGTCTATCTCTAACAGGTTCTATCTCTAACAGGGTCTTTCTATGACAGGGTCTATCTCTGACAGGTTCTATCTCTAACAGGGTCTATCTCTAACAGGGTCTGTCTCTGACAGGGTCTATCTCTGACAGTTTCTATCTCTAACAGGGTCTATGTCTAACAGGGTCTGTCTCTGACAGGGTCTATCTCTGACAGGTTCTATCTCTAACAGGGTCTATCTCTAACAGGGTCTATCTCCAACAGGGTCTGTCTCTAACAGGGTCTGTCTGACAGGGTCTGTCTCTGACAGGGTCTATCTCTAACAGGGTCTATCTCTAACAGGGTCTGTCTCTATCAGGGTCTGTGTGACAGGGTCTGTCTCTGACACGGTCTATCTCTGACAGGGTCTATCTCTAACATGGTCTGTCTCTGACAGGTTCTATCTCTAACAGGGTCTATCTCTAACAGGGTCTATCTCTGACAGGGTCTGTCTCTGACAGGGTCTGTCTGACAGGGTCTGTCTCTGACAGGTTCTATCTCTAACAGGGTCTGTCTCTGACAGGGTCTGTCTCTGACAGGGTCTGTCTGTGACAGGTCTATCTCTGACAGGGTCTATCTCTGACAGGGTCTGTCTCTGACAGGGTCTGTCTGACAGGTTCTATCTCTGACAGGGTCTGTCTCTGACAGGGTCTGTCTGACAGGTTCTGTCTCTAACAGGGTATGTCTCTGACAGGGTCTATCTCTGACAGGTTCTATCTCTAACAGGGCCTATCTCTAACAGGGTCTGTCTCTGAAGGGGTCTATCTCTGACATTTTCTATCTCTAACAGGGTCTATCTCTAACATGGTCTGTCTCTGACTGGTTCTATCTCTAATATGGTCTATCTCTAACAGGGTCTATCTCTAACAGGGTCTGTCTCTGACAGGGTCTATCTCTGACAGGTTCTATCTCTAACGGGATCTTTCTCTAACAGGGTCTGTCTCTGACAGGGTCAATCTCTGACAGGGTCTATCTCTAACATGGTCTGTCTCCGACAGGTTTTATCTCTAACAGGGTCTGTCTCTGACAGGGTCTGTCTCTGACAGGTTCTATCTCAAACAGGGTCTATCTCTAACAGGGTCTGTCTCTGACAGGGTCTATCTCTGACAGTTTCTATCTCTAACAGGGTCTATCTCTAACAGGGTCTGTCTCTGACAGGGTCTATCTCTGACAGGTTCTATCTCTAACAGGGTCTATCTCTAACAGGGTCTGTCTCTAACAGGGTCTATCTCTAACATGGTCTATTCTTACAGGTTCTATCTCTAACAGGGTCTGTCTCTAACATGGTCTATCTCTTACAGGTTCTATCTCTAACAGGGTCTGTCTCTGACAGGGTCTGTCTGACAGGGTCTCTGACAGGGTCTATCTCTAACATGGTCTGTCTCTGACAGGTTCTATCTCTAACAGGGTCTGTCTCTGAAAGGGTCTATCTCTGACAGGGTCTGTCTCTAACAGGGTATGTCTCTGACAGGGTCTATCTCTAACAGGGTCTGTATCTGACAGGGTCTATCTCTGACAGGTTCTATCTCTAATAGGGTCTATCTCTAACAGGGTCTATATCTAACAGGGTCTGTCTCTGACAGGGTCTATCTCTGACAGGGTCTATCTCTAACATGGTGTGTTTCTGACAGGGTCTATCTCTGACAGGGTCTATCTCTAACAGGTTCTATCTCTAACAGGGTCTGTCTATGACAGGGTCTATCTCTGACAGGTTCTATCTCTAACAGGGTCTATCTCTAACAGGGTCTGTCTCTGAAAGGGTCTATCTCTGACAGTTTCTATCTCTAACAGGGTCTATGTCTAACAGGGTCTGTCTCTGACAGGGTCTATCTCTGACAGGTTCTATCTCTAACAGGGTCTATCTCTAACAGGGTCTATCTCCAACAGGGTCTGTCTCTGACAGGGTCTGTCTGACAGGGTCTGTCTCTGACAGGGTCTATCTCTAACAGGGTCTATCTCTAACAGGGTCTGTCTCTATCAGGGTCTGTGTGACAGGGTCTGTCTCTGACACGGTCTATCTCTGACAGGGTCTATCTCTAACATGGTCTGTCTCTGACAGGTTCTATCTCTAACAGGGTCTATCTCTAACAGGGTCTATCTCTAACAGGGTCTGTCTCTGACAGGGTCTGTCTCTGACAGGGTCTGTGTGTGACAGGTCTATCTCTGACAGGGTCTATCTCTGACAGGGTCTGTCTCTGACAGGGTCTGTCTGACAGGTTCTATCTCTGACAGGGTCTGTCTCTGACAGGGTATGTCTCTGACAGGGTCTATCTCTGACAGGTTCTATCTCTAACAGGGCCTATCTCTAACAGGGTCTGTCTCTGAAGGGGTCTATCTCTGACAGTTTCTATCTCTAACAGGGTCTATCTCTAACATGGTCTGTCTCTGACTGGTTCTATCTCTAATATGGTCTATCTCTTACAGGTTCTATCTCTAACAGGGTCTGTCTCTGACAGGGTCTGTCTGACAGGGTCTCTGACAGGGTCTATCTCTAACATGGTCTGTCTCTGACAGGTTCTATCTCTAACAGGGTCTGTCTCTGAAAGGGTCTATCTCTGACAGGGTCTGTCTCTAACAGGGTATGTCTCTGACAGGGTCTATCTCTAACAGGGTCTGTATCTGACAGGGTCTATCTCTGACAGGTTCTATCTCTAATAGGGTCTATCTCTAACAGGGTCTATATCTAACAGGGTCTGTCTCTGACAGGGTCTATCTCTGACAGGGTCTATCTCTAACATGGTGTGTTTCTGACAGGGTCTATCTCTGACAGGGTCTATCTCTAACAGGTTCTATCTCTAACAGGGTCTGTCTATGACAGGGTCTATCTCTGACAGGTTCTATCTCTAACAGGGTCTATCTCTAACAGGGTCTGTCTCTGAAAGGGTCTATCTCTGACAGTTTCTATCTCTAACAGGGTCTATGTCTAACAGGGTCTGTCTCTGACAGGGTCTATCTCTGACAGGTTCTATCTCTAACAGGGTCTATCTCTAACAGGGTCTATCTCCAACAGGGTCTGTCTCTGACAGGGTCTGTCTGACAGGGTCTGTCTCTGACAGGGTCTATCTCTAACAGGGTCTATCTCTAACAGGGTCTGTCTCTATCAGGGTCTGTGTGACAGGGTCTGTCTCTGACACGGTCTATCTCTGACAGGGTCTATCTCTAACATGGTCTGTCTCTGACAGGTTCTATCTCTAACAGGGTCTATCTCTAACAGGGTCTATCTCTAACAGGGTCTGTCTCTGACAGGGTCTGTCTCTGACAGGGTCTGTGTGTGACAGGTCTATCTCTGACAGGGTCTATCTCTGACAGGGTCTGTCTCTGACAGGGTCTGTCTGACAGGTTCTATCTCTGACAGGGTCTGTCTCTGACAGGGTATGTCTCTGACAGGGTCTATCTCTGACAGGTTCTATCTCTAACAGGGCCTATCTCTAACAGGGTCTGTCTCTGAAGGGGTCTATCTCTGACAGTTTCTATCTCTAACAGGGTCTATCTCTAACATGGTCTGTCTCTGACTGGTTCTATCTCTAATATGGTCTATCTCTAACAGGGTCTATCTCTAACAGGGTCTGTCTCTGACAGGGTCTATCTCTGACAGGTTCTATCTCTAACGGGATCTTTCTCTAACAGGGTCTGTCTCTGACAGGGTCTATCTCTGACAGGGTCTATCTCTAACATGGTCTGTCTCCGACAGGTTTTATCTCTAACAGGGTCTGTCTCTGACAGGGTCTGTCTCTGACAGGGTCTATCTCTGACAGGGTCTATCTCTAACAGGGTCTGTCTCTGACAGGGTCTGTCTGACAGGGTCTGTCTCTGACAGGTTCTATCTCTAACAGGGTCTGTCTCTGACAGGGTCTATCTCTGACAGGGTCTATCTCTGACAGGGTCTGTCTCTGACAGGGTCTATCTCTGACAGGGTCTGTCTCTGACAGGGTCTGTCTCTGACAGGTTCTATCTCTAACAGGATCTATCTCTAACAGGGTATATCTCTAACATGGTCTGTCTCTGACAGGGTCTGTCTGACAGGGTCTGTCTCTGACAGGTTCTATCTCTAACAGGGTCTGTCTCTGACAGGGTCTGTCTCTGACAGGGTCTGTCTGTGACAGGTCTATCTCTGACAGGGTCTATCTCTGACAGGGTCTGTCTCTGACAGGGTCTGTCTGACAGGTTCTATCTCTGACAGGGTCTGTCTCTGACAGGGTCTGTCTGACAGGTTCTGTCTCTAACAGGGTATGTCTCTGACAGGGTCTATCTCTGACAGGTTCTATCTCTAACAGGGCCTATCTCTAACAGGGTCTGTCTCTGAAGGGGTCTATCTCTGACAGTTTCTATCTCTAACAGGGTCTATCTCTAACATGGTCTGTCTCTGACTGGTTCTATCTCTAATATGGTCTATCTCTAACAGGGTCTATCTCTAACAGGGTCTGTCTCTGACAGGTTCTATCTCTGACAGGTTCTATCTCTAACGGGATCTTTCTCTAACAGGGTCTGTCTCTGACAGGGTCTATCTCTGACAGGGTCTATCTCTAACATGGTCTGTCTCCGACAGGTTTTATCTCTAACAGGGTCTGTCTCTGACAGGGTCTGTCTCTGACAGGGTCTATCTCTGACAGGGTCTATCTCTAACAGGGTCTATCTCTGACAGGGTCTATCTCTAACAGGGTCTGTCTCTGACAGGGTCTGTCTGACAGGGTCTGTCTCTGACAGGTTCTATCTCTAACAGGGTCTGTCTCTGACAGGGTCTATCTCTGACAGGGTCTGTCTCTGACAGGGTCTATCTCTGACAGGGTCTGTCTCTGACAGGGTCTGTCTGACAGGTTCTATCTCTGACAGGGTCTGTCTCTAACAGCGTCTATCTCTAAAAGGGTCTGTCTCTGACAGCGTCTATCTCTAAAAGGGTCTGTCTCTGACAGGTTCTATCTCTAATAGGGTCTATCTCTAACAGGGTCTATCTCTAACAGGGTCTGTCTCTGACAGGGTGTATCTCTGAGAGGTTCTATCTCTATCAGGATCTTTCTCTAACAGGGTCTGTCTCTGACAGGGTCTATCTCTGACAGGGTCTATCTCTAACATGGTCTGTCTCCGACAGGTTTTATCTCTAACAGGGTCTGTCTCTGACAGGGTCTGTCTCTGACAGGGTCTATCTCTGACAGGGTCTATCTCTAACATGGTCTGTCTATGACAGGGTCTATCTCTGACAGGGTCTATCTCTAACAGGTTCTATCTCTAACAGGGTCTGTCTATGACAGGGTCTATCTCTGACAGGTTCTATCTCAAACAGGGTCTATCTCTAACAGGGTCTGTCTCTGACAGGGTCTATCTCTGACAGTTTCTATCTCTAACAGGGTCTATCTCTAACAGGGTCTGTCTCTGACAGGGTCTATCTCTGACAGGTTCTATCTCTAACAGGGTCTATCTCTAACAGGGTCTGTCTCTAACAGGGTCTATCTCTAACATGGTCTATCTCTTACAGGTTCTATCTCTAACAGGGTCTGTCTCTAACATGGTCTATCTCTTACAGGTTCTATCTCTAACAGGGTCTGTCTCTGACAGGGTCTGTCTGACAGGGTCTCTGACAGGGTCTATCTCTAACATGGTCTGTCTCTGACAGGTTCTATCTCTAACAGGGTCTGTCTCTGAAAGGGTCTATCTCTGACAGGGTCTGTCTCTAACAGGGTATGTCTCTGACAGGGTCTATCTCTAACAGGGTCTGTATCTGACAGGGTCTATCTCTGACAGGTTCTATCTCTAATAGGGTCTATCTCTAACAGGGTCTATATCTAACAGGGTCTGTCTCTGACAGGGTCTATCTCTGACAGGGTCTATCTCTAACATGGTGTGTTTCTGACAGGGTCTGTCTGACAGGTTCTATCTCTGACAGGGTCTGTCTCTGACAGGGTCTGTCTGACAGGTTCTGTCTCTAACAGGGTATGTCTCTGACAGGGTCTATCTCTGAAAGGTTCTATCTCTAACAGGGCCTATCTCTAACAGGGTCTGTCTCTGAAGGGGTCTATCTCTGACAGTTTCTATCTCTAACAGGGTCTATCTCTAACATGGTCTGTCTCTGACTGGTTCTATCTCTAATATGGTCTATCTCTAACAGGGTCTATCTCTAACAGGGTCTGTCTCTGACAGGTTCTATCTCTGACAGGTTCTATCTCTAACGGGATCTTTCTCTAACAGGGTCTGTCTCTGACAGGGTCTATCTCTGACAGGGTCTATCTCTAACATGGTCTGTCTCCGACAGGTTTTATCTCTAACAGGGTCTGTCTCTGACAGGGTCTGTCTCTGACAGGGTCTATCTCTGACAGGGTCTATCTCTAACAGGGTCTATCTCTGACAGGGTCTATCTCTAACAGGGTCTGTCTCTGACAGGGTCTGTCTGACAGGGTCTGTCTCTGACAGGTTCTATCTCTAACAGGGTCTGTCTCTGACAGGGTCTATCTCTGACAGGGTCTGTCTCTGACAGGGTCTATCTCTGACAGGGTCTGTCTCTGACAGGGTCTGTCTGACAGGTTCTATCTCTGACAGGGTCTGTCTCTGACAGGGTCTGTCTGACAGGTTCTGTTTCTAACAGGGTCTGTCGCTGACAGGGTTTGTCTCTAACAGGGTCTGTCTCTGACAGGGTCTGTCTGACAGGGTCTATCTCTGACAGGGTTTGTCTCTAACATGGTCTGTCTCTGACAGGGTCTGTCTCTGACAGGGACTATCTCTGACAGTTTCTATCTCTAACAGCGTCTATCTCTAAAAGGGTCTGTCTCTGACAGGTTCTATCTCTAATAGGGTCTATCTCTAACAGGGTCTATCTCTAACAGGGTCTGTCTCTGACAGGGTGTATCTCTGAGAGGTTCTATCTCTAACAGGATCTTTCTCTAACAGGGTCTGTCTCTGACAGGGTCTATCTCTGACAGGGTCTATCTCTAACATGGTCTGTCTCCGACAGGTTTTATCTCTAACAGGGTCTGTCTCTGACAGGGTCTGTCTCTGACAGGGTCTATCTCTGACAGGGTCTATCTCTAACATGGTCTGTCTATGACAGGGTCTATCTCTGACAGGGTCTATCTCTAACAGGTTCTATCTCTAACAGGGTCTGTCTATGACAGGGTCTATCTCTGACAGGTTCTATCTCAAACAGGGTCTATCTCTAACAGGGTCTGTCTCTGACAGGGTCTATCTCTGACAGTTTCTATCTCTAACAGGGTCTATCTCTAACAGGGTCTGTCTCTGACAGGGTCTATCTCTGACAGGTTCTATCTCTAACAGGGTCTATCTCTAACAGGGTCTGTCTCTAACAGGGTCTATCTCTAACATGGTCTATCTCTTACAGGTTCTATCTCTAACAGGGTCTGTCTCTAACATGGTCTATCTCTTACAGGTTCTATCTCTAACAGGGTCTGTCTCTGACAGGGTCTGTCTGACAGGGTCTCTGACAGGGTCTATCTCTAACATGGTCTGTCTCTGACAGGTTCTATCTCTAACAGGGTCTGTCTCTGAAAGGGTCTATCTCTGACAGGGTCTGTCTCTAACAGGGTATGTCTCTGACAGGGTCTATCTCTAACAGGGTCTGTATCTGACAGGGTCTATCTCTGACAGGTTCTATCTCTAATAGGGTCTATCTCTAACAGGGTCTATATCTAACAGGGTCTGTCTCTGACAGGGTCTATCTCTGACAGGGTCTATCTCTAACATGGTGTGTTTCTGACAGGGTCTATCTCTGACAGGGTCTATCTCTAACAGGTTCTATCTCTAACAGGGTCTGTCTATGACAGGGTCTATCTCTGACAGGTTCTATCTCTAACAGGGTCTATCTCTAACAGGGTCTGTCTCTGAAAGGGTCTATCTCTGACAGTTTCTATCTCTAACAGGGTCTATGTCTAACAGGGTCTGTCTCTGACAGGGTCTATCTCTGACAGGTTCTATCTCTAACAGGGTCTATCTCTAACAGGGTCTATCTCCAACAGGGTCTGTCTCTGACAGGGTCTGTCTGACAGGGTCTGTCTCTGACAGGGTCTATCTCTAACAGGGTCTATCTCTAACAGGGTCTGTCTCTATCAGGGTCTGTGTGACAGGGTCTGTCTCTGACACGGTCTATCTCTGACAGGGTCTATCTCTAACATGGTCTGTCTCTGACAGGTTCTATCTCTAACAGGGTCTATCTCTAACAGGGTCTATCTCTAACAGGGTCTGTCTCTGACAGGGTCTGTCTCTGACAGGGTCTGTGTGTGACAGGTCTATCTCTGACAGGGTCTATCTCTGACAGGGTCTGTCTCTGACAGGGTCTGTCTGACAGGTTCTATCTCTGACAGGGTCTGTCTCTGACAGGGTATGTCTCTGACAGGGTCTATCTCTGACAGGTTCTATCTCTAACAGGGCCTATCTCTAACAGGGTCTGTCTCTGAAGGGGTCTATCTCTGACAGTTTCTATCTCTAACAGGGTCTATCTCTAACATGGTCTGTCTCTGACTGGTTCTATCTCTAATATGGTCTATCTCTAACAGGGTCTATCTCTAACAGGGTCTGTCTCTAACAGGGTCTATCTCTGACAGGTTCTATCTCTAACGGGATCTTTCTCTAACAGGGTCTGTCTCTGACAGGGTCTATCTCTGACAGGGTCTATCTCTAACATGGTCTGTCTCCGACAGGTTTTATCTCTAACAGGGTCTGTCTCTGACAGGGTCTGTCTCTGACAGGGTCTATCTCTGACAGGGTCTATCTCTAACAGGGTCTGTCTCTGACAGGGTCTGTCTGACAGGGTCTGTCTCTGACAGGTTCTATCTCTAACAGGGTCTGTCTCTGACAGGTTCTATCTCTAACAGGGTCTATCTCTAACAGGGTCTATCTCTAACAGGGTCTGTCTCTGACAGGGTCTGTCTCTGACAGGGTCTGTGTGTGACAGGTCTATCTCTGACAGGGTCTATCTCTGACAGGGTCTGTCTCTGACAGGGTCTGTCTGACAGGTTCTATCTCTGACAGGGTCTGTCTCTGACAGGGTATGTCTCTGACAGGGTCTATCTCTGACAGGTTCTATCTCTAACAGGGCCTATCTCTAACAGGGTCTGTCTCTGAAGGGGTCTATCTCTGACAGTTTCTATCTCTAACAGGGTCTATCTCTAACATGGTCTGTCTCTGACTGGTTCTATCTCTAATATGGTCTATCTCTAACAGGGTCTATCTCTAACAGGGTCTGTCTCTAACAGGGTCTATCTCTGACAGGTTCTATCTCTAACGGGATCTTTCTCTAACAGGGTCTGTCTCTGACAGGGTCTATCTCTGACAGGGTCTATCTCTAACATGGTCTGTCTCCGACAGGTTTTATCTCTAACAGGGTCTGTCTCTGACAGGGTCTGTCTCTGACAGGGTCTATCTCTGACAGGGTCTATCTCTAACAGGGTCTGTCTCTGACAGGGTCTGTCTGACAGGGTCTGTCTCTGACAGGTTCTATCTCTAACAGGGTCTGTCTCTGACAGGGTCTATCTCTGACAGGGTCTATCTCTGACAGGGTCTGTCTCTGACAAGGTCTATCTCTGACAGGGTCTGTCTCTGACAGGGTCTGTCTCTGACAGGTTCTATCTCTAACAGGGTCTATCTCTAACAGGGTATATCTCTAACATGGTCTGTCTCTGACAGGGTCTGTCTGACAGGGTCTGTCTCTGACAGGTTCTATCTCTAACAGGGTCTGTCTCTGACAGGGTCTGTCTCTGACAGGGTCTGTCTGTGACAGGTCTATCTCTGACAGGGTCTATCTCTGACAGGGTCTGTCTCTGACAGGGTCTGTCTGACAGGTTCTATCTCTGACAGGGTCTGTCTCTGACAGGGTCTGTCTGACAGGTTCTGTCTCTAACAGGGTATGTCTCTGACAGGGTCTATCTCTGACAGGTTCTATCTCTAACAGGGCCTATCTCTAACAGGGTCTGTCTCTGAAGGGGTCTATCTCTGACAGTTTCTATCTCTAACAGGGTCTATCTCTAACATGGTCTGTCTCTGACTGGTTCTATCTCTAATATGGTCTATCTCTAACAGGGTATATCTCTAACAGGGTCTGTCTCTGACAGGGTCTGTCTCTGACAGGGTCTGTCTGTGACAGGTCTATCTCTGACAGGGTCTATCTCTGACAGGGTCTGTCTCTGACAGGGTCTGTCTGACAGGTTCTATCTCTGACAGGGTCTGTCTCTGACAGGGTCTGTCTGACAGGTTCTGTCTCTAACAGGGTATGTCTCTGACAGGGTCTATCTCTGACAGGTTCTATCTCTAACAGGGCCTATCTCTAACAGGGTCTGTCTCTGAAGGGGTCTATCTCTGACATTTTCTATCTCTAACAGGGTCTATCTCTAACATGGTCTGTCTCTGACTGGTTCTATCTCTAATATGGTCTATCTCTAACAGGGTCTATCTCTAACAGGGTCTGTCTCTGACAGGGTCTATCTCTGACAGGTTCTATCTCTAACGGGATCTTTCTCTAACAGGGTCTGTCTCTGACAGGGTCAATCTCTGACAGGGTCTATCTCTAACATGGTCTGTCTCCGACAGGTTTTATCTCTAACAGGGTCTGTCTCTGACAGGGTCTGTCTCTGACAGGTTCTATCTCAAACAGGTTCTATCTCTAACAGGGTCTGTCTCTGACAGGGTCTATCTCTGACAGTTTCTATCTCTAACAGGGTCTATCTCTAACAGGGTCTGTCTCTGACAGGGTCTATCTCTGACAGGTTCTATCTCTAACAGGGTCTATCTCTAACAGGGTCTGTCTCTGACAGGGTCTATCTCTGACAGGTTCTATCTCTAACAGGGTCTATCTCTAACAGGGTCTGTCTCTAACAGGGTCTATCTCTAACATGGTCTATCTCTTACAGGTTCTATCTCTAACAGGGTCTGTCTCTAACATGGTCTATCTCTTACAGGTTCTATCTCTAACAGGGTCTGTCTCTGACAGGGTCTGTCTGACAGGGTCTCTGACAGGGTCTATCTCTAACATGGTCTGTCTCTGACAGGTTCTATCTCTAACAGGGTCTGTCTCTGAAAGGGTCTATCTCTGACAGGGTCTGTCTCTAACAGGGTATGTCTCTGACAGGGTCTATCTCTAACAGGGTCTGTATCTGACAGGGTCTATCTCTGACAGGTTCTATCTCTAATAGGGTCTATCTCTAACAGGGTCTATATCTAACAGGGTCTGTCTCTGACAGGGTCTATCTCTGACAGGGTCTATCTCTAACATGGTGTGTTTCTGACAGGGTCTATCTCTGACAGGGTCTATCTCTAACAGGTTCTATCTCTAACAGGGTCTGTCTATGACAGGGTCTATCTCTGACAGGTTCTATCTCTAACAGGGTCTATCTCTAACAGGGTCTGTCTCTGAAAGGGTCTATCTCTGACAGTTTCTATCTCTAACAGGGTCTATGTCTAACAGGGTCTGTCTCTGACAGGGTCTATCTCTGACAGGTTCTATCTCTAACAGGGTCTATCTCTAACAGGGTCTATCTCCAACAGGGTCTGTCTCTGACAGGGTCTGTCTGACAGGGTCTGTCTCTGACAGGGTCTATCTCTAACAGGGTCTATCTCTAACAGGGTCTGTCTCTATCAGGGTCTGTGTGACAGGGTCTGTCTCTGACACGGTCTATCTCTGACAGGGTCTATCTCTAACATGGTCTGTCTCTGACAGGTTCTATCTCTAACAGGGTCTATCTCTAACAGGGTCTATCTCTAACAGGGTCTGTCTCTGACAGGGTCTGTCTCTGACAGGGTCTGTGTGTGACAGGTCTATCTCTGACAGGGTCTATCTCTGACAGGGTCTGTCTCTGACAGGGTCTGTCTGACAGGTTCTATCTCTGACAGGGTCTGTCTCTGACAGGGTATGTCTCTGACAGGGTCTATCTCTGACAGGTTCTATCTCTAACAGGGCCTATCTCTAACAGGGTCTGTCTCTGAAGGGGTCTATCTCTGACAGTTTCTATCTCTAACAGGGTCTATCTCTAACATGGTCTGTCTCTGACTGGTTCTATCTCTAATATGGTCTATCTCTAACAGGGTCTATCTCTAACAGGGTCTGTCTCTAACAGGGTCTATCTCTGACAGGTTCTATCTCTAACGGGATCTTTCTCTAACAGGGTCTGTCTCTGACAGGGTCTATCTCTGACAGGGTCTATCTCTAACATGGTCTGTCTCCGACAGGTTTTATCTCTAACAGGGTCTGTCTCTGACAGGGTCTGTCTCTGACAGGGTCTATCTCTGACAGGGTCTATCTCTAACAGGGTCTGTCTCTGACAGGGTCTGTCTGACAGGGTCTGTCTCTGACAGGTTCTATCTCTAACAGGGTCTGTCTCTGACAGGTTCTATCTCTAACAGGGTCTATCTCTAACAGGGTCTATCTCTAACAGGGTCTGTCTCTGACAGGGTCTGTCTCTGACAGGGTCTGTGTGTGACAGGTCTATCTCTGACAGGGTCTATCTCTGACAGGGTCTGTCTCTGACAGGGTCTGTCTGACAGGTTCTATCTCTGACAGGGTCTGTCTCTGACAGGGTATGTCTCTGACAGGGTCTATCTCTGACAGGTTCTATCTCTAACAGGGCCTATCTCTAACAGGGTCTGTCTCTGAAGGGGTCTATCTCTGACAGTTTCTATCTCTAACAGGGTCTATCTCTAACATGGTCTGTCTCTGACTGGTTCTATCTCTAATATGGTCTATCTCTAACAGGGTCTATCTCTAACAGGGTCTGTCTCTAACAGGGTCTATCTCTGACAGGTTCTATCTCTAACGGGATCTTTCTCTAACAGGGTCTGTCTCTGACAGGGTCTATCTCTGACAGGGTCTATCTCTAACATGGTCTGTCTCCGACAGGTTTTATCTCTAACAGGGTCTGTCTCTGACAGGGTCTGTCTCTGACAGGGTCTATCTCTGACAGGGTCTATCTCTAACAGGGTCTGTCTCTGACAGGGTCTGTCTGACAGGGTCTGTCTCTGACAGGTTCTATCTCTAACAGGGTCTGTCTCTGACAGGGTCTATCTCTGACAGGGTCTATCTCTGACAGGGTCTGTCTCTGACAAGGTCTATCTCTGACAGGGTCTGTCTCTGACAGGGTCTGTCTCTGACAGGTTCTATCTCTAACAGGGTCTATCTCTAACAGGGTATATCTCTAACATGGTCTGTCTCTGACAGGGTCTGTCTGACAGGGTCTGTCTCTGACAGGTTCTATCTCTAACAGGGTCTGTCTCTGACAGGGTCTGTCTCTGACAGGGTCTGTCTGTGACAGGTCTATCTCTGACAGGGTCTATCTCTGACAGGGTCTGTCTCTGACAGGGTCTGTCTGACAGGTTCTATCTCTGACAGGGTCTGTCTCTGACAGGGTCTGTCTGACAGGTTCTGTCTCTAACAGGGTATGTCTCTGACAGGGTCTATCTCTGACAGGTTCTATCTCTAACAGGGCCTATCTCTAACAGGGTCTGTCTCTGAAGGGGTCTATCTCTGACAGTTTCTATCTCTAACAGGGTCTATCTCTAACATGGTCTGTCTCTGACTGGTTCTATCTCTAATATGGTCTATCTCTAACAGGGTATATCTCTAACAGGGTCTGTCTCTGACAGGGTCTGTCTCTGACAGGGTCTGTCTGTGACAGGTCTATCTCTGACAGGGTCTATCTCTGACAGGGTCTGTCTCTGACAGGGTCTGTCTGACAGGTTCTATCTCTGACAGGGTCTGTCTCTGACAGGGTCTGTCTGACAGGTTCTGTCTCTAACAGGGTATGTCTCTGACAGGGTCTATCTCTGACAGGTTCTATCTCTAACAGGGCCTATCTCTAACAGGGTCTGTCTCTGAAGGGGTCTATCTCTGACATTTTCTATCTCTAACAGGGTCTATCTCTAACATGGTCTGTCTCTGACTGGTTCTATCTCTAATATGGTCTATCTCTAACAGGGTCTATCTCTAACAGGGTCTGTCTCTGACAGGGTCTATCTCTGACAGGTTCTATCTCTAACGGGATCTTTCTCTAACAGGGTCTGTCTCTGACAGGGTCAATCTCTGACAGGGTCTATCTCTAACATGGTCTGTCTCCGACAGGTTTTATCTCTAACAGGGTCTGTCTCTGACAGGGTCTGTCTCTGACAGGTTCTATCTCAAACAGGTTCTATCTCTAACAGGGTCTGTCTCTGACAGGGTCTATCTCTGACAGTTTCTATCTCTAACAGGGTCTATCTCTAACAGGGTCTGTCTCTGACAGGGTCTATCTCTGACAGGTTCTATCTCTAACAGGGTCTATCTCTAACAGGGTCTGTCTCTAACAGGGTCTATCTCTAACATGGTCTATTCTTACAGGTTCTATCTCTAACAGGGTCTGTCTCTAACATGGTCTATCTCTTACAGGTTCTATCTCTAACAGGGTCTGTCTCTGACAGGGTCTGTCTGACAGGGTCTCTGACAGGGTCTATCTCTAACATGGTCTGTCTCTGACAGGTTCTATCTCTAACAGGGTCTGTCTCTGAAAGGGTCTATCTCTGACAGGGTCTGTCTCTAACAGGGTATGTCTCTGACAGGGTCTATCTCTAACAGGGTCTGTATCTGACAGGGTCTATCTCTGACAGGTTCTATCTCTAATAGGGTCTATCTCTAACAGGGTCTATATCTAACAGGGTCTGTCTCTGACAGGGTCTATCTCTGACAGGGTCTATCTCTAACATGGTGTGTTTCTGACAGGGTCTATCTCTGACAGGGTCTATCTCTAACAGGTTCTATCTCTAACAGGGTCTGTCTATGACAGGGTCTATCTCTGACAGGTTCTATCTCTAACAGGGTCTATCTCTAACAGGGTCTGTCTCTGAAAGGGTCTATCTCTGACAGTTTCTATCTCTAACAGGTTCTATGTCTAACAGGGTCTGTCTCTGACAGGGTCTATCTCTGACAGGTTCTATCTCTAACAGGGTCTATCTCTAACAGGGTCTATCTCCAACAGGGTCTGTCTCTGACAGGGTCTGTCTGACAGGGTCTGTCTCTGACAGGGTCTATCTCTAACAGGGTCTATCTCTAACAGGGTCTGTCTCTATCAGGGTCTGTGTGACAGGGTCTGTCTCTGACACGGTCTATCTCTGACAGGGTCTATCTCTAACATGGTCTGTCTCTGACAGGTTCTATCTCTAACAGGGTCTATCTCTAACAGGGTCTATCTCTAACAGGGTCTGTCTCTGACAGGGTCTGTCTCTGACAGGGTCTGTGTGTGACAGGTCTATCTCTGACAGGGTCTATCTCTGACAGGGTCTGTCTCTGACAGGGTCTGTCTGACAGGTTCTATCTCTGACAGGGTCTGTCTCTGACAGGGTATGTCTCTGACAGGGTCTATCTCTGACAGGTTCTATCTCTAACAGGGCCTATCTCTAACAGGGTCTGTCTCTGAAGGGGTCTATCTCTGACATTTTCTATCTCTAACAGGGTCTATCTCTAACATGGTCTGTCTCTGACTGGTTCTATCTCTAATATGGTCTATCTCTAACAGGGTCTATCTCTAACAGGGTCTGTCTCTGACAGGGTCTATCTCTGACAGGTTCTATCTCTAACGGGATCTTTCTCTAACAGGGTCTGTCTCTGACAGGGTCTATCTCTGACAGGGTCTATCTCTAACATGGTCTGTCTCCGACAGGTTTTATCTCTAACAGGGTCTGTCTCTGACAGGGTCTGTCTCTGACAGGGTCTATCTCTGACAGGGTCTATCTCTAACAGGGTCTGTCTCTGACAGGGTCTGTCTGACAGGGTCTGTCTCTGACAGGTTCTATCTCTAACAGGGTCTGTCTCTGACAGGGTCTATCTCTGACAGGGTCTATCTCTGACAGGGTCTGTCTCTGACAGGGTCTATCTCTGACAGGGTCTGTCTCTGACAGGGTCTGTCTCTGACAGGTTCTATCTCTAACAGGGTCTATCTCTAACAGGGTATATCTCTAACATGGTCTGTCTCTGACAGGGTCTGTCTGACAGGGTCTGTCTCTGACAGGTTCTATCTCTAACAGGGTCTGTCTCTGACAGGGTCTGTCTCTGACAGGGTCTGTCTGTGACAGGTCTATCTCTGACAGGGTCTATCTCTGACAGGGTCTGTCTCTGACAGGGTCTGTCTGACAGGTTCTATCTCTGACAGGGTCTGTCTCTGACAGGGTCTGTCTGACAGGTTCTGTCTCTAACAGGGTATGTCTCTGACAGGGTCTATCTCTGACAGGTTATATCTCTAACAGGGCCTATCTCTAACAGGGTCTGTCTCTGAAGGGGTCTATCTCTGACAGTTTCTATCTCTAACAGGGTCTATCTCTAACATGGTCTGTCTCTGACTGGTTCTATCTCTAATATGGTCTATCTCTAACAGGGTCTATCTCTAACAGGGTCTGTCTCTGACAGGGTCTATCTCTGACAGGTTCTATCTCTAACGGGATCTTTCTCTAACAGGGTCTGTCTCTGACAGGGTCTATCTCTGACAGGGTCTATCTCTAACATGGTCTGTCTCCGACAGGTTTTATCTCTAACAGGGTCTGTCTCTGACAGGGTCTGTCTCTGACAGGGTCTATCTCTGACAGGGTCTATCTCTAACAGGGTCTGTCTCTGACAGGGTGTGTCTGACAGGGTCTGTCTCTGACAGGTTCTATCTCTAACAGGGTCTGTCTCTGACAGGGTCTATCTCTGACAGGGTCTATCTCTGACAGGGTCTGTCTCTGACAGGGTCTATCTCTGACAGGGTCTGTCTCTGACAGGGTCTGTCTCTGACAGGTTCTATCTCTAACAGGGTCTATCTCTAACAGGGTATTTCTCTAACATGGTCTGTCTCTGACAGGGTCTGTCTGACAGGGTCTGTCTCTGACAGGTTCTATCTCTAACAGGGTCTGTCTCTGACAGGGTCTGTCTCTGACAGGGTCTGTCTGTGACAGGTCTATCTCTGACAGGGTCTATCTCTGACAGGGTCTGTCTCTGACAGGGTCTGTCTGACAGGTTCTATCTCTGACAGGGTCTGTCTCTGACAGGGTCCGTCTGACAGGTTCTGTCTCTAACAGGGTATGTCTCTGACAGGGTCTATCTCTGACAGGTTCTATCTCTAACAGGGCCTATCTCTAACAGGGTCTGTCTCTGAAGGGGTCTATCTCTGACAGTTTCTATCTCTAACAGGGTCTATCTCTAACATGGTCTGTCTCTGACTGGTTCTATCTCTAATATGGTCTATCTCTAACAGGGTCTATCTCTAACAGGGTCTGTCTCTGACAGGGTCTATCTCTGACAGGTTCTATCTCTAACGGGATCTTTCTCTAACAGGGTCTGTCACTGACAGGGTCTATCTCTGACAGGGTCTATCTCTAACATGGTCTGTCTCCGACAGGTTTTATCTCTAACAGGGTCTGTCTCTGACAGGGTCTGTCTGACAGGGTCTGTCTCTGACAGGTTCTATCTCTAACAGGGTCTGTCTCTGACAGGGTCTATCTCTGACAGGGTCTATCTCTGACAGGGTCTGTCTCTGACAGGGTCTATCTCTGACAGGGTCTGTCTCTGACAGGGTCTATCTCTGACAAGGTCTGTCTCTGACAGGGTCTGTCTGACAGGTTCTATCTCTGACAGGGTCTGTCTCTGACAGGGTCTGACTGACAGGTTCTGTCTCTGACAGGGTCTGTCTGACAGGTTCTGTCTCTAACAGGGTATGTCTCTGACAGGGTCTATCTCTGACAGGTTCTATCTCTAACAGGGCCTATCTCTAACAGGGTCTGTCTCTGAAGGGGTCTATCTCTGACAGTTTCTATCTCTAACAGGGTCTATCTCTAACATGGTCTGTCTCTGACTGGTTCTATCTCTAATATGGTCTATCTCTAACAGGGTCTATCTCTAACAGGGTCTGTCTCTGACAGGGTCTATCTCTGACAGGTTCTATCTCTAACGGGATCTTTCTCTAACAGGGTCTGTCACTGACAGGGTCTATCTCTGACAGGGTCTATCTCTAACATGGTCTGTCTCCGACAGGTTTTATCTCTAACAGGGTCTGTCTCTGACAGGGTCTGTCTCTGACAGGGTCTATCTCTGACAGGGTCTATCTCTAACAGGGTCTGTCTCTGACAGGGTCTGTCTGACAGGGTCTGTCTCTGACAGGTTCTATCTCTAACAGGGTCTGTCTCTGACAGGGTCTATCTCTGACAGGGTCGATCTCTGACAGGGTCTGTCTCTGACAGGGTCTATCTCTGACAGGGTCTGTCTCTGACAGGGTCTATCTCTGACAAGGTCTGTCTCTGACAGGGTCTGTCTGACAGGTTCTATCTCTGACAGGGTCTGTCTCTGACAGGGTCTGTCTGACAGGTTCTGTCTCTAACAGGGTCTGTCTCTGACAGGGTTTGTCTCTCACAGGGTCTGTCTCTGACAGGGTCTGTCTGACAGGGTCTATCTCTGACAGGGTCTATCTCTAACATGGTCTGTCTCTGACAGGTTCTGTCTCTGACAGGGTCTATCTCTGACAGTTTCTATCTCTAACAGCGTCTATCTCTAACAGGGTCGGTCTCTGACAGGTTCTATCTCTAACAGGGTCTATCTCTAACAGGGTATATCTCTAACATGGTCTGTCTCTGACAGGGTCTGTCTGACAGGGTCTGTCTCTGACAGGTTCTATCTCTAACAGGGTCTGTCTCTGACAGGGTCTGTCTCTGACAGGGTCTGTCTGTGACAGGTCTATCTCTGACAGGGTCTATCTCTGACAGGGTCTGTCTCTGACAGGGTCTGTCTGACAGGTTCTATCTCTGACAGGGTCTGTCTCTGACAGGGTCTGTCTGACAGGTTCTGTCTCTAACAGGGTATGTCTCTGACAGGGTCTATCTCTGACAGGTTCTATCTCTAACAGGGCCTATCTCTAACAGGGTCTGTTTCTGAAGGGGTCTATCTCTGACAGTTTCTATCTCTAACAGGGTCTATCTCTAACATGGTCTGTCTCTGACTGGTTCTATCTCTAATATGGTCTATCTCTAACAGGGTCTATCTCTAACAGGGTCTGTCTCTGACAGGGTCTATCTCTGACAGGTTCTATCTCTAACGGGATCTTTCTCTAACAGGGTCTGTCTCTGACAGGGTCTATCTCTGACAGGGTCTATCTCTAACATGGTCTGTCTCCGACAGGTTTTATCTCTAACAGGGTCTGTCTCTGACAGGGTCTGTCTCTGACAGGGTCTATCTCTGACAGGGTCTATCTCTAACAGGGTCTGTCTCTGACAGGGTGTGTCTGACAGGGTCTGTCTCTGACATGTTCTATCTCTAACAGGGTCTATCTCTGACAGGGTCTATCTCTGACAGGGTCTGTCTCTGACAGGGTCTATCTCTGACAGGGTCTGTCTCTGACAGGGTCTGTCTCTGACAGGTTCTATCTCTAACAGGGTCTATCTCTAACAGGGTATATCTCTAACATGGTCTGTCTCTGACAGGTTCTGTCTGACAGGGTCTGTCTCTGACAGGTTCTATCTCTAACAGGGTCTGTCTCTGACAGGGTCTGTCTCTGACAGGGTCTGTCTGTGACAGGTCTATCTCTGACAGGGTCTATCTCTGACAGGGTCTGTCTCTGACAGGGTCTGTCTGACAGGTTCTATCTCTGACAGGGTCTGTCTCTGACAGGGTCTGTCTGACAGGTTCTGTCTCTAACAGGGTATGTCTCTGACAGGGTCTATCTCTGACAGGTTCTATCTCTAACAGGGCCTATCTCTAACAGGGTCTGTCTCTGAAGGGGTCTATCTCTGACAGTTTCTATCTCTAACAGGGTCTATCTCTAACATGGTCTGTCTCTGACTGGTTCTATCTCTAATATGGTCTATCTCTAACAGGGTCTATCTCTAACAGGGTCTGTCTCTGACAGGGTCTATCTCTGACAGGTTCTATCTCTAACGGGATCTTTCTCTAACAGGGTCTGTCACTGACAGGGTCTATCTCTGACAGGGTCTATCTCTAACATGGTCTGTCTCCGACAGGTTTTATCTCTAACAGGGTCTGTCTCTGACAGGGTCTGTCTCTGACAGGGTCTATCTCTGACAGGGTCTATCTCTAACAGGGTCTGTCTCTGACAGGGTCTGTCTGACAGGGTCTGTCTCTGACAGGTTCTATCTCTAACAGGGTCTGTCTCTGACAGGGTCTATCTCTGACAGGGTCTATCTCTGACAGGGTCTGTCTCTGACAGGGTCTATCTCTGACAGGGTCTGTCTCTGACAGGGTCTATCTCTGACAAGGTCTGTCTCTTGACAGGGTCTGTCTGACAGGTTCTATCTCTGACAGGGTCTGTCTCTGACAGGGTCTGTCTGACAGGTTCTGTCTCTAACAGGGTCTGTCTCTGACAGGGTTTGTCTCTAACAGGGTCTGTCTCTGACAGGGTCTGTCTGACAGGGTCTATCTCTGACAGGGTCTATCTCTAACATGGTCTGTCTCTGACAGGTTCTGTCTCTGACAGGGTCTATCTCTGACAGTTTCTATCTCTAACAGCGTCTATCTCTAACAGGGTCGGTCTCTGACAGGTTCTATCTCTAATAGGGTCTATCTCTAACATGGTCTATCTCTGACAGGGTCTGTCTCTGACAGGGTCTATCTCTGACAAGGTCTGTCTCTGACAGGGTCTGTCTGACAGGTTCTATCTCTGACAGGGTCTGTCTCTGACAGGGTCTGTCTGACAGGTTCTGTCTCTAACAGGGTCTGTCTCTGACAGGGTTTGTCTCTAACAGGGTCTGTCTCTGACAGGGTCTGTCTGACAGGGTCTATCTCTGACAGGGTCTATCTCTAACATGGTCTGTCTCTGACAGGTTCTGTCTCTGACAGGGTCTATCTCTGACAGTTTCTATCTCTAACAGCGTCTATCTCTAACAGGGTCGGTCTCTGACAGGTTCTATCTCTAATAGTGTCTATCTCTAACAGGGTCTATCTCTAACAGGGTCTGTCTCTGACAGGGTCTATCTCTGACAGGGTCTGTCTGACAGGTTCTGTCTCTAACAGGGTCTGTCTCTGACAGGGTTTGTCTCTAACAGGGTCTGTCTCTGACAGGGTTTGTCTGACAGGGTTTATCTCTGACAGGGTCTATCTCTGACAGTTTCTATCTCTAACAGCGTCTATCTCTAACAGCGTCTATCTCTAACAGGGTCGGTCTCTGACAGGTTCTATCTCTAATAGGGTCTATCTCTAACAGGGTCTATCTCTAACAGGGTCTGTCTCTGACAGGGTCTATCTCTGACAGGTTCTATCTCTAACAGGATCTTTCTCTAACAGGGTCTGTCTCTGACAGGGTCTATCTCTGACAGGGTCTATCTCTAACATGGTCTGTCTCCGACAGGTTTTATCTCTAACAGGGTCTGTCTCTGACAGGGTCTGTCTCTGACAGGGTCTATCTCTGACAGGGTCTATCTCTAACATGGTCTGTCTCTGACAGGGTCTATCTCTGACAGGGTCTATCTCTAACAGGTTCTATCTCTAACAGGGTCTGTCTATGACAGGGTCTATCTCTGACTGGTTCTATCTCAAACAGGGTCTATCTCTAACAGGGTCTGTCTCTGACAGTGTCTATCTCTGACAGTTTCTATCTCTAACAGGGTCTATCTCTAACAGGGTCTGTCTCTGACAGGGTCTATCTCTGACAGGTTCTATCTCTAACAGGGTCTATCTCTAACAGGGTCTGTCTCTAACAGGGTCTGTCTCTGACAGGGTCTGTCTGACACGGTCTGTCTCTGACAGGGTCTATCTCTAACAGGGTCTATCTCTAACAGGGTCTGTCTCTATCAGGGTCTGTGTGACAGGGTCTGTATCTGACAGGGTCTGTCTCTGACAGGGTCTATCTCTAACATGGTCTGTCTCTGACAGGTTCTATCTCTAACAGGGTCTATCTCTAACAGGGTCTATCTCTAACAGGATCTGTCTCTGACAGGGTCTATCTCTTACAGGGTATATCTCTAACATGGTCTGTCTCTGACAGGGTCTATCTCTGACAGGTTCTATCTCTAACAGGTTCTATCTCTAACAGGGTCTGTCTCTGACAGGGTCTAT
Source organism: Coregonus lavaretus (assembly GCF_964263955.1). Taxonomy (NCBI): domain Eukaryota; kingdom Metazoa; phylum Chordata; class Actinopteri; order Salmoniformes; family Salmonidae; genus Coregonus; species Coregonus lavaretus. The sequence continues at coordinate 256,698 of NW_028165296.1, forward strand.
CTCTAACAGGGTCTATCTCTAACATGGTCTGTCTCTGACAGGGTCTATCTCTGACAGATCTATCTCTAACAGGTTCTATCTCTAACAGGGTCTGTCTATGACAGGGTCTATCTCTGACAACTTCTATCTCAAACAGGGTCTATCTCTAACAGGGTCTGTTTCTGACAGTGTCTATCTCTGACAGTTTCTATCTCTAACAGGGTCTATCTCTAACAGGGTCTGTCTCTGACAGGGTCTGTCTCTTACAGGGTCTATCTCTAACAGGTTCTGTCTCTAACAGGGTCTATCTCTAACAGGGTCTGTCTCTAACAGGGTCTATCTCTAACAGGGTCTGTCTTGACAGGGTCTGTCTGACACGGTCTGTCTCTGACAGGGTCTATCTCTAACAGGGTCTATCTCTAACAGGGTCGGTCTTTATCAGGGTCTGTGTGACAGGGTCTGTCTCTGACAGGGTCTGTCTCTGACAGGGTCTATCTCTATCAGGGTCTGTCTCTGACAGGTTCTATCTCTAACAGGGTCTATCTATAACAGGCTCTGTCTCTAACAGGGTCTATCTCTAACAGGGTCTGTCTCTGACAGGGTCTGTCTGACAGGGTCTGTCTCTAACAGGGTCTGTCTCTGACAGGGTCTGTCTCTGACAGGTTCTATCTCTAACAGGGTCTATCTATAACAGGCTCTGTCTCTAACAGGGTCTATCTCTAACAGGGTCTGTCTCTGACAGGGTCTGTCTGGCAGGGTCTGTCTCTGACAGGGTTTATCTCTAACAGGGTCTATCTCTAACAGGGTCTGTCTCTATCAGGGTCTGTGTGATAGGGTCTGTCTCTGACAGGGTCTGTCTCTGACAGGGTCTATGTCTAACATAGTCTGTCTCTGACAGGTTCTTTCTCTAACAGGGTCTATCTCTAACAGGGTCTGTCTCTGACAGGGTCTGTCTCTTACAGGGTCTATCTCTAACAGGTTCTGTCTCTAACAGGGTCTATCTCTAACAGGGTCTGTCTCTAACAGGGTCTATCTCTAACATGGTCTGTCTCTGACAGGGTCTATCTCTGACAGATCTATCTCTAACAGGTTCTATCTCTAACAGGGTCTGTCTATGACAGGGTCTATCTCTGACAGGTTCTATCTCAAACAGGGTCTATCTCTAACAGGGTCTGTTTCTGACAGTGTCTATCTCTGACAGTTTCTATCTCTAACAGGGTCTATCTCTAACAGGGTCTGTCTCTGACAGGGTCTGTCTCTTACAGGGTCTATCTCTAACAGGTTCTGTCTCTAACAGGGTCTATCTCTAACAGGGTCTGTCTCTAACAGGGTCTATCTCTAACAGGGTCTGTCTTGACAGGGTCTGTCTGACACGGTCTGTCTCTGACAGGGTCTATCTCTAACAGGGTCTATCTCTAACAGGGTCGGTCTTTATCAGGGTCTGTGTGACAGGGTCTGTCTCTGACAGGGTCTGTCTCTGACAGGGTCTATCTCTATCAGGGTCTGTCTCTGACAGGTTCTATCTCTAACAGGGTCTATCTATAACAGGCTCTTTCTCTAACAGGGTCTATCTCTAACAGGGTCTGTCTCTGACAGGGTCTGTCTGACAGGGTCTGTCTCTAACAGGGTCTGTCTCTGACAGGGTCTGTCTCTGACAGGTTCTATCTCTAACAGGGTCTATCTATAACAGGCTCTGTCTCTAACAGGGTCTATCTCTAACAGGGTCTGTCTCTGACAGGGTCTGTCTGGCAGGGTCTGTCTCTGACAGGGTTTATCTCTAACAGGGTCTATCTCTAACAGGGTCTGTCTCTATCAGGGTCTGTGTGATAGGGTCTGTCTCTGACAGGGTCTGTCTCTGACAGGGTCTATGTCTAACATAGTCTGTCTCTGACAGGTTCTTTCTCTAACAGGGTCTATCTCTGACAGGGTCTGTCTCTGACAGGGTCTATCTCTGACAGGGTCTATCTCTAACATGGTCTGTCTCTGACAGGGTCTATCTCTGACAGGGTCTATCTCTAACAGGTTCTATCTCTAACAGGGTCTGTCTATGACAGGGTCTATCTCTGACAGGTTATATCTCTAACAGGGTCTATCTCTAACAGGGTCTGTCTCTGACAGGGTCTATCTCTGACAGGGTATATCTCTAACAGGTTCTATCTCTAACAGGGTCTGTCTCTGACAGGGTCTATCTCTAACAGGTTCTGTCTCTAACAGGTTCTATCTCTAACAGGGTCTGTCTCTAACAGGGTCTATCTCTAACAGGGTCTGTCTCTGACAGGGTCTGTCTGACACGGTCTTTCTCTGACAGGGTCTATCTCTAACAGGGTCTATCTGTAACAGGGTCTGTCTTTATCAGGGTCTGTGTGACAGGGTCTGTCTCTGACAGGGTCTGTCTCTGACAGGGTCTATCTCTAACGTGGTCTGTCTCTGAAAGGTTCTATTTCTAACAGGGTCTATCTCTAACAGGGTCTGTCTCTGACAGGGTCTATCTCTGACAGGGTCTATCTCTAACATGGTCTGTCTCTGACAGGGTCTATCTCTGACAGTGTCTATCTCTAACAGGTTCTATCTCTAACAGGGTCTGTCTATGACAGGGTCTATCTCTGACAGGTTCTATATCTAACAGGGTCTATCTCTAACAGGGTCTGTCTCTGACAGGGTCTATCTCTGACAGTTTCTATCTCTAACAGGGTCTATCTCTAACAGGGTCTGTCTCTGACAGGGTCTATCTCTGACAGGTTCTATCTCTAACAGGGTCTATCTCTAACAGGGTCTGTCTCTAACAGGGTCTGTCTCTGACAGGGTCTGTCTGACACGGTCTGTCTCTGACAGGGTCTATCTCTAACAGGGTCTATCTCTAACAGGGTCTGTCTCTATCAGGGTCTGTGTGACAGGGTCTGTATCTGACAGGGTCTGTCTCTGACAGGGTCTATCTCTAACATGGTCTGTCTCTGACAGGTTCTATCTCTAACAGGGTCTATCTCTAACAGGGTCTATCTCTAACAGGATCTGTCTCTGACAGGGACTATCTCTTACAGGGTATATCTCTAACATGGTCTGTCTCTGACAGGGTCTATCTCTGACAGGTTCTATCTCTAACAGGTTCTATCTCTAACAGGGTCTGTCTCTGACAGGGTCTATCTCTAACAGGGTCTATCTCTAACATGGTCTGTCTCTGACAGGGTCTATCTCTGACAGATCTATCTCTAACAGGTTCTATCTCTAACAGGGTCTGTCTATGACAGGGTCTATCTCTGACAGGTTCTATCTCAAACAGGGTCTATCTCTAACAGGGTCTTTTTCTGACAGTGTCTATCTCTGACAGTTTCTATCTCTAACAGGGTCTATCTCTAACAGGGTCTGTCTCTGACAGGGTCTGTCTCTTACAGGGTCTATCTCTAACAGGTTCTGTCTCTAACAGGGTCTATCTCTAACAGGGTCTGTCTCTAACAGGGTCTATCTCTAACAGGGTCTGTCTTGACAGGGTCTGTCTGACACGGTCTGTCTCTGACAGGGTCTATCTCTAACAGGGTCTATCTCTAACAGGGTCGGTCTTTATCAGGGTCTGTGTGACAGGGTCTGTCTCTGACAGGGTCTGTCTCTGACAGGGTCTATCTCTATCAGGGTCTGTCTCTGACAGGTTCTATCTCTAACAGGGTCTATCTATAACAGGCTCTGTCTCTAACAGGGTCTATCTCTAACAGGGTCTGTCTCTGACAGGGTCTGTCTGACAGGGTCTGTCTCTAACAGGGTCTGTCTCTGACAGGGTCTGTCTCTGACAGGTTCTATCTCTAACAGGGTCTATCTATAACAGGCTCTGTCTCTAACAGGGTCTATCTCTAACAGGGTCTGTCTCTGACAGGGTCTGTCTGGCAGGGTCTGTCTCTGACAGGGTTTATCTCTAACAGGGTCTATCTCTAACAGGGTCTGTCTCTATCAGGGTCTGTGTGATAGGGTCTGTCTCTGACAGGGTCTGTCTCTGACAGGGTCTATGTCTAACATAGTCTGTCTCTGACAGGTTCTTTCTCTAACAGGGTCTATCTCTGACAGGGTCTGTCTCTGACAGGGTCTATCTCTGACAGGGTCTATCTCTAACATGGTCTGTCTCTGACAGGGTCTATCTCTGACAGGGTCTATCTCTAACAGGTTCTATCTCTAACAGGGTCTGTCTATGACAGGTTCTATCTCTGACAGGTTATATCTCTAACAGGGTCTATCTCTAACAGGGTCTGTCTCTGACAGGGTCTATCTCTGACAGGGTATATCTCTAACAGGTTCTATCTCTAACAGGGTCTGTCTCTGACAGGGTCTATCTCTAACAGGTTCTGTCTCTAACAGGTTCTATCTCTAACAGGGTCTGTCTCTAACAGGGTCTATCTCTAACAGGGTCTGTCTCTGACAGGGTCTGTCTGACACGGTCTTTCTCTGACAGGGTCTATCTCTAACAGGGTCTATCTGTAACAGGGTCTGTCTTTATCAGGGTCTGTGTGACAGGGTCTGTCTCTGACAGGGTCTGTCTCTGACAGGGTCTATCTCTAACGTGGTCTGTCTCTGAAAGGTTCTATTTCTAACAGGGTCTATCTCTAACAGGGTCTGTCTCTGACAGGGTCTATCTCTGACAGGGTCTATCTCTAACATGGTCTGTCTCTGACAGGGTCTATCTCTGACAGTGTCTATCTCTAACAGGTTCTATCTCTAACAGGGTCTGTCTATGACAGGGTCTATCTCTGACAGGTTCTATATCTAACAGGGTCTATCTCTAACAGGGTCTGTCTCTGACAGGGTCTATCTCTGACAGTTTCTATCTCTAACAGGGTCTATCTCTAACAGGGTCTGTCTCTGACAGGGTCTATCTCTGACAGGTTCTATCTCTAACAGGGTCTATCTATAACAGGGTCTGTCTCTAACAGGGTCTATCACTAACAGGGTCTGTCTCTGACAGGGTCTGTCTGACAGGGTCTGTCTCTGACAGGGTCTATCTCTAACAGGGTCTATCTCTAACAGGGTCTGTCTCTATCAGGGTCTGTGTGACAGGGTCTGTCTCTGACAGGGTCTGTCTCTGACAGGGTCTATCTCTGACAAGGTCTATCTCTAACATGGTCTGTCTCTGACAGGTTCTATCTCTAACAGGGTCTGTCTCTGAAAGGGTCTATCTCTGACAGGGTCTGTCTCTAACAGGGTATGTCTCTGACAGGGTCTATCTCTAACAGGGTCTGTCTCTGACAGGGTCTATCTCTGACAGGTTCTATCTCTGACAGGGTCTATCTCTTACAGGGTATATCTCTAACATGGTCTGTCTCTGACAGGGTCTATCTCTGACAGGTTCTATCTCTAACAGGTTCTATCTCTAACAGGGTCTGTCTCTGACAGGGTCTATCTCTAACAGGGTCTATCTCTAACATGGTCTGTCTCTGACAGGGTCTATCTCTGACAGGGTCTATCTCTAACAGGTTCTATCTCTAACAGGGTCTGTCTATGACAGGGTCTATCTCTGACAGGTTCTATCTCAAACAAGGTCTATCTCTAACAGGGTCTGTCTCTGACAGTGTCTATCTCTGACAGTTTCTATCTCTAACAGGGTCTATCTCTAACAGGGTCTGTCTCTGACAGGGTCTGTCTCTGACAGGGTCTATCTCTAACAGGTTCTGTCTCTAACAGGGTCTATCTCTAACAGGGTCTGTCTCTAACAGGGTCTATCTCTAACAGGGTCTGTCTCTGACAGGGTCTGTCTCTGACAGGGTCTATCTCTAACAGGTTCTGTCTCGAACAGGGTCTATCTCTAACATGGTCTGTCTCTGACAGGTTCTGTCTCTGACAGGGTCTATCTCTGACAGTTTCTATCTCTAACAGCGTCTATCTCTAACAGGGTCGGTCTCTGACAGGTTCTATCTCTAATAGGGTCTATCTCTAACATGGTCTATCTCTGACAGGGTCTGTCTCTGACAGGGTCTATCTCTGACAAGGTCTGTCTCTGACAGGGTCTGTCTGACAGGTTCTATCTCTGACAGGGTCTGTCTCTGACAGGGTCTGTCTGACAAGTTCTGTCTCTAACAGGGTCTGTCTCTGACAGGGTTTGTCTCTAACAGGGTCTGTCTCTGACAGGGTCTGTCTGACAGGGTCTATCTCTGACAGGGTCTATCTCTAACATGGTCTGTCTCTGACAGGTTCTGTCTCTGACAGGGTCTATCTCTGACAGTTTCTATCTCTAACAGCGTCTATCTCTAACAGGGTCGGTCTCTGACAGGTTCTATCTCTAATAGGGTCTATCTCTAACAGGGTCTATCTCTAACAGGGTCTGTCTCTGACAGGGTCTATCTCTGACAGGGTCTGTCTGACAGGTTCTGTCTCTAACAGGGTCTGTCTCTGACAGGGTTTGTCTCTAACAGGGTCTGTCTCTGACAGGGTTTGTCTGACAGGGTTTATCTCTGACAGGGTCTATCTCTGACAGTTTCTATCTCTAACAGCGTCTATCTCTAACAGCGTCTATCTCTAACAGGGTCGGTCTCTGACAGGTTCTATCTCTAATAGGGTCTATCTCTAACAGGGTCTATCTCTAACAGGGTCTGTCTCTGACAGGGTCTATCTCTGACAGGTTCTATCTCTAACAGGATCTTTCTCTAACAGGGTCTGTCTCTGACAGGGTCTATCTCTGACAGGGTCTATCTCTAACATGGTCTGTCTCCGACAGGTTTTATCTCTAACAGGGTCTGTCTCTGACAGGGTCTGTCTCTGACAGGGTCTATCTCTGACAGGGTCTATCTCTAACATGGTCTGTCTCTGACAGGGTCTATCTCTGACAGGGTCTATCTCTAACAGGTTCTATCTCTAACAGGGTCTGTCTATGACAGGGTCTATCTCTGACTGGTTCTATCTCAAACAGGGTCTATCTCTAACAGGGTCTGTCTCTGACAGTGTCTATCTCTGACAGTTTCTATCTCTAACAGGGTCTATCTCTAACAGGGTCTGTCTCTGACAGGGTCTATCTCTGACAGGGTCTATCTCTAACAGGTTCTATCTCTAACAGGGTCTGTCTATGACAGGGTCTATCTCTGACAGGTTATATCTCTAACAGGGTCTATCTCTAACAGGGTCTGTCTCTGACAGGGTCTATCTCTGACAGGGTATATCTCTAACAGGTTCTATCTCTAACAGGGTCTGTCTCTGACAGGGTCTATCTCTAACAGGTTCTGTCTCTAACAGGTTCTATCTCTAACAGGGTCTGTCTCTAACAGGGTCTATCTCTAACAGGGTCTGTCTCTGACAGGGTCTGTCTGACACGGTCTTTCTCTGACAGGGTCTATCTCTAACAGGGTCTATCTGTAACAGGGTCTGTCTTTATCAGGGTCTGTGTGACAGGGTCTGTCTCTGACAGGGTCTGTCTCTGACAGGGTCTATCTCTAACGTGGTCTGTCTCTGAAAGGTTCTATTTCTAACAGGGTCTATCTCTAACAGGGTCTGTCTCTGACAGGGTCTATCTCTGACAGGGTCTATCTCTAACATGGTCTGTCTCTGACAGGGTCTATCTCTGACAGTGTCTATCTCTAACAGGTTCTATCTCTAACAGGGTCTGTCTATGACAGGGTCTATCTCTGACAGGTTCTATATCTAACAGGGTCTATCTCTAACAGGGTCTGTCTCTGACAGGGTCTATCTCTGACAGTTTCTATCTCTAACAGGGTCTATCTCTAACAGGGTCTGTCTCTGACAGGGTCTATCTCTGACAGGTTCTATCTCTAACAGGGTCTATCTCTAACAGGGTCTGTCTCTAACAGGGTCTGTCTCTGACAGGGTCTGTCTGACACGGTCTGTCTCTGACAGGGTCTATCTCTAACAGGGTCTATCTCTAACAGGGTCTGTCTCTATCAGGGTCTGTGTGACAGGGTCTGTATCTGACAGGGTCTGTCTCTGACAGGGTCTATCTCTAACATTGTCTGTCTCTGACAGGTTCTATCTCTAACAGGGTCTATCTCTAACAGGGTCTATCTCTAACAGGATCTGTCTCTGACAGGGTCTATCTCTTACAGGGTATATCTCTAACATGGTCTGTCTCTGACAGGGTCTATCTCTGACAGGTTCTATCTCTAACAGGTTCTATCTCTAACAGGGTCTGTCTCTGACAGGGTCTATCTCTAACAGGGTCTATCTCTAACATGGTCTGTCTCTGACAGGGTCTATCTCTGACAGATCTATCTCTAACAGGTTCTATCTCTAACAGGGTCTGTCTATGACAGGGTCTATCTCTGACAGGTTCTATCTCAAACAGGGTCTATCTCTAACAGGGTCTTTTTCTGACAGTGTCTATCTCTGACAGTTTCTATCTCTAACAGGGTCTATCTCTAACAGGGTCTGTCTCTGACAGGGTCTGTCTCTTACAGGGTCTATCTCTAACAGGTTCTGTCTCTAACAGGGTCTATCTCTAACAGGGTCTGTCTCTAACAGGGTCTATCTCTAACAGGGTCTGTCTTGACAGGGTCTGTCTGACACGGTCTGTCTCTGACAGGGTCTATCTCTAACAGGGTCTATCTCTAACAGGGTCAGTCTTTATCAGGGTCTGTGTGACAGGGTCTGTCTTTGACAGGGTCTGTCTCTGACAGGGTCTATCTCTATCAGGGTCTGTCTCTGACAGGTTCTATCTCTAACAGGGTCTATCTATAACAGGCTCTGTCTCTAACAGGGTCTATCTCTAACAGGGTCTGTCTCTGACAGGGTCTGTCTGACAGGGTCTGTCTTAACAGGGTCTGTCTCTGACAGGGTCTGTCTCTGACAGGTTCTATCTCTAACAGGGTCTATCTATAACAGGCTCTGTCTCTAACAGGGTCTATCTCTAACAGGGTCTGTCTCTGACAGGGTCTGTCTGGCAGGGTCTGTCTCTGACAGGGTTTATCTCTAACAGGGTCTATCTCTAACAGGGTCTGTCTCTATCAGGGTCTGTGTGATAGGGTCTGTCTCTGACAGGGTCTGTCTCTGACAGGGTCTATGTCTAACATAGTCTGTCTCTGACAGGTTCTTTCTCTAACAGGGTCTATCTCTGACAGGGTCTGTCTCTGACAGGGTCTATCTCTGACAGGGTCTATCTCTAACATGGTCTGTCTCTGACAGGGTCTATCTCTGACAGGGTCTATCTCTAACAGGTTCTATCTCTAACAGGGTCTGTCTATGACAGGGTCTATCTCTGACAGGTTATATCTCTAACAGGGTCTATCTCTAACAGGGTCTGTCTCTGACAGGGTCTATCTCTGACAGGGTATATCTCTAACAGGTTCTATCTCTAACAGGGTCTGTCTCTGACAGGGTCTATCTCTAACAGGTTCTGTCTCTAACAGGTTCTATCTCTAACAGGGTCTGTCTCTAACAGGGTCTATCTCTAACAGGGTCTGTCTCTGACAGGGTCTGTCTGACACGGTCTTTCTCTGACAGGGTCTATCTCTAACAGGGTCTATCTGTAACAGGGTCTGTCTTTATCAGGGTCTGTGTGACAGGGTCTGTCTCTGACAGGGTCTGTCTCTGACAGGGTCTATCTCTAACGTGGTCTGTCTCTGAAAGGTTCTATTTCTAACAGGGTCTATCTCTAACAGGGTCTGTCTCTGACAGGGTCTATCTCTGACAGGGTCTATCTCTAACATGGTCTGTCTCTGACAGGGTCTATCTCTGACAGTGTCTATCTCTAACAGGTTCTATCTCTAACAGGGTCTGTCTATGACAGGGTCTATCTCTGACAGGTTCTATATCTAACAGGGTCTATCTCTAACAGGGTCTGTCTCTGACAGGGTCTATCTCTGACAGTTTCTATCTCTAACAGGGTCTATCTCTAACAGGGTCTGTCTCTGACAGGGTCTATCTCTGACAGGTTCTATCTCTAACAGGGTCTATCTATAACAGGGTCTGTCTCTAACAGGGTCTATCTCTAACAGGGTCTGTCTCTGACAGGGTCTGTCTGACAGGGTCTGTCTCTGACAGGGTCTATCTCTAACAGGGTCTATCTCTAACAGGGTCTGTCTCTATCAGGGTCTGTGTGACAGGGTCTGTCTCTGACAGGGTCTGTCTCTGACAGGGTCTATCTCTGACAAGGTCTATCTCTAACATGGTCTGTCTCTGACAGGTTCTATCTCTAACAGGGTCTGTCTCTGAAAGGGTCTATCTCTGACAGGGTCTGTCTCTAACAGGGTATGTCTCTGACAGGGTCTATCTCTAACAGGGTCTGTCTCTGACAGGGTCTATCTCTGACAGGTTCTATCTCTGACAGGGTCTATCTCTTACAGGGTATATCTCTAACATGGTCTGTCTCTGACAGGGTCTATCTCTGACAGGTTCTATCTCTAACAGGTTCTATCTCTAACAGGGTCTGTCTCTGACAGGGTCTATCTCTAACAGGGTCTATCTCTAACATGGTCTGTCTCTGACAGGGTCTATCTCTGACAGGGTCTATCTCTAACAGGTTCTATCTCTAACAGGGTCTGTCTATGACAGGGTCTATCTCTGACAGGTTCTATCTCAAACAAGGTCTATCTCTAACAGGGTCTGTCTCTGACAGTGTCTATCTCTGACAGTTTCTATCTCTAACAGGGTCTATCTCTAACAGGGTCTGTCTCTGACAGGGTCTGTCTCTGACAGGGTCTATCTCTAACAGGTTCTGTCTCTAACAGGGTCTATCTCTAACAGGGTATGTCTCTAACAGGGTCTATCTCTAACAGGGTCTGTCTCTGACAGGGTCTGTCTCTGACAGGGTCTATCTCTAACAGGTTCTGTCTCTAACAGGGTCTATCTCTAACATGGTCTGTCTCTGACACGTTCTGTCTCTGACAGGGTCTATCTCTGACAGTTTCTATCTCTAACAGCGTCTATCTCTAACAGGGTCGGTCTCTGACAGGTTCTATCTCTAATAGGGTCTATCTCTAACATGGTCTATCTCTGACAGGGTCTGTCTCTGACAGGGTCTATCTCTGACAAGGTCTGTCTCTGACAGGGTCTGTCTGACAGGTTCTATCTCTGACAGGGTCTGTCTCTGACAGGGTCTGTCTGACAAGTTCTGTCTCTAACAGGGTCTGTCTCTGACAGGGTTTGTCTCTAACAGGGTCTGTCTCTGACAGGGTCTGTCTGACAGGGTCTATCTCTGACAGGGTCTATCTCTAACATGGTCTGTCTCTGACAGGTTCTGTCTCTGACAGGGTCTATCTCTGACAGTTTCTATCTCTAACAGCGTCTATCTCTAACAGGGTCGGTCTCTGACAGGTTCTATCTCTAATAGGGTCTATCTCTAACAGGGTCTATCTCTAACAGGGTCTGTCTCTGACAGGGTATATCTCTGACAGGGTCTGTCTGACAGGTTCTGTCTCTAACAGGGTCTGTCTCTGACAGGGTTTGTCTCTAACAGGGTCTGTCTCTGACAGGGTTTGTCTGACAGGGTTTATCTCTGACAGGGTCTATCTCTGACAGTTTCTATCTCTAACAGCGTCTATCTCTAACAGCGTCTATCTCTAACAGGGTCGGTCTCTGACAGGTTCTATCTCTAATAGGGTCTATCTCTAACAGGGTCTATCTCTAACAGGGTCTGTCTCTGACAGGGTCTATCTCTGACAGGTTCTATCTCTAACAGGATCTTTCTCTAACAGGGTCTGTCTCTGACAGGGTCTATCTCTGACAGGGTCTATCTCTAACATGGTCTGTCTCCGACAGGTTTTATCTCTAACAGGGTCTGTCTCTGACAGGGTCTGTCTCTGACAGGGTCTATCTCTGACAGGGTCTATCTCTAACATGGTCTGTCTCTGACAGGGTCTATCTCTGACAGGGTCTATCTCTAACAGGTTCTATCTCTAACAGGGTCTGTCTATGACAGGGTCTATCTCTGACTGGTTCTATCTCAAACAGGGTCTATCTCTAACAGGGTCTGTCTCTGACAGTGTCTATCTCTGACAGTTTCTATCTCTAACAGGGTCTATCTCTAACAGGGTCTGTCTCTGACAGGGTCTATCTCTGACAGGTTCTATCTCTAACAGGGTCTATCTCTAACAGGGTCTGTCTCTAACAGGGTCTGTCTCTGACAGGGTCTGTCTGACACGGTCTGTCTCTGACAGGGTCTATCTCTAACAGGGTCTATCTCTAACAGGGTCTGTCTCTATCAGGGTCTGTGTGACAGGGTCTGTATCTGACAGGGTCTGTCTCTGACAGGGTCTATCTCTAACATGGTCTGTCTCTGACAGGTTCTATCTCTAACAGGGTCTATCTCTAACAGGGTCTATCTCTAACAGGATCTGTCTCTGACAGGGTCTATCTCTTACAGGGTATATCTCTAACATGGTCTGTCTCTGACAGGGTCTATCTCTGACAGGTTCTATCTCTAACAGGTTCTATCTCTAACAGGGTCTGTCTCTGACAGGGTCTATCTCTAACAGGGTCTATCTCTAACATGGTCTGTCTCTGACAGGGTCTATCTCTGACAGGGTCTATCTCTAACAGGTTCTATCTCTAACAGGGTCTGTCTATGACAGGGTCTATCTCTGACAGGTTCTATCTCAAACAGGGTCTATCTCTAACAGGGTCTGTTTCTGACAGTGTCTATCTCTGACAGTTTCTATCTCTAACAGGGTCTATCTCTAACAGGGTCTGTCTCTGACAGGGTCTGTCTCTTACAGGGTCTATCTCTAACAGGTTCTGTCTCTAACAGGGTCTATCTCTAACAGGGTCTGTCTCTAACAGGGTCTATCTCTAACAGGGTCTGTCTTGACAGGGTCTGTCTGACACGGTCTGTCTCTGACAGGGTCTATCTCTAACAGGGTCTATCTCTAACAGGGTCGGTCTTTATCAGGGTCTGTGTGACAGGGTCTGTCTCTGACAGGGTCTGTCTCTGACAGGGTCTATCTCTATCAGGGTCTGTCTCTGACAGGTTCTATCTCTAACAGGGTCTATCTATAACAGGCTCTGTCTCTAACAGGGTCTATCTCTAACAGGGTCTGTCTCTGACAGGGTCTGTCTGACAGGGTCTGTCTCTAACAGGGTCTGTCTCTGACAGGGTCTGTCTCTGACAGGTTCTATCTCTAACAGGGTCTATCTATAACAGGCTCTGTCTCTAACAGGGTCTATCTCTAACAGGGTCTGTCTCTGACAGGGTCTGTCTGACAGGGTCTGTCTCTGACAGGGTTTATCTCTAACAGGGTCTATCTCTAACAGGGTCTGTCTCTATCAGGGTCTGTGTGATAGGGTCTGTCTCTGACAGGGTCTGTCTCTGACAGGGTCTATGTCTAACATAGTCTGTCTCTGACAGGTTCTATCTCTAACAGAGTCTATCTCTGACAGGGTCTGTCTCTGACAGGGTCTATCTCTGACAGGGTCTATCTCTAACATGGTCTGTCTCTGACAGGGTCTATCTCTGACAGGGTCTATCGCTAACAGGTTCTATCTCTAACAGGGTCTGTCTATGACAGGGTCTATCTCTGACAGGTTATATCTCTAACAGGGTCTATCTCTAACAGGGTCTGTCTCTGACAGGGTCTATCTCTGACAGGGTATATCTCTAACAGGTTCTATCTCTAACAGGGTCTGTCTCTGACAGGGTCTATCTCTAACAGGTTCTGTCTCTAACAGGTTCTATCTCTAACAGGGTCTGTCTCTAACAGGGTCTATCTCTAACAGGGTCTGTCTCTGACAGGGTCTGTCTGACACGGTCTTTCTCTGACAGGGTCTATCTCTAACAGGGTCTATCTGTAACAGGTTCTGTCTTTATCAGGGTCTGTGTGACAGAGTCTGTCTCTGACAGGGTCTGTCTCTGACAGGGTCTATCTCTAACGTGGTCTGTCTCTGAAAGGTTCTATTTCTAACAGGGTCTATCTCTAACAGGGTCTGTCTCTGACAGGGTCTATCTCTGACAGGGTCTATCTCTAACATGGTCTGTCTCTGACAGGGTCTATCTCTGACAGTGTCTATCTCTAACAGGTTCTATCTCTAACAGGGTCTGTCTATGACAGGGTCTATCTCTGACAGGTTCTATATCTAACAGGGTCTATCTCTAACAGGGTCTGTCTCTGACAGGGTCTATCTCTGACAGTTTCTATCTCTAACAGGGTCTATCTCTAACAGGGTCTGTCTCTGACAGGGTCTATCTCTGACAGGTTCTATCTCTAACAGGGTCTATCTATAACAGGGTCTGTCTCTAACAGGGTCTATCTCTAACAGGGTCTGTCTCTGACAGGGTCTGTCTGACAGGGTCTGTCTCTGACAGGGTCTATCTCTAACAGGGTCTATCTCTAACAGGGTCTGTCTCTATCAGGGTCTGTGTGACAGGGTCTGTCTCTGACAGGGTCTGTCTCTGACAGGGTCTATCTCTGACAAGGTCTATCTCTAACATGGTCTGTCTCTGACAGGTTCTATCTCTAACAGGGTCTGTCTCTGAAAGGGTCTATCTCTGACAGGGTCTGTCTCTAACAGGGTATGTCTCTGACAGGGTCTATCTCTAACAGGGTCTGTCTCTGACAGGGTCTATCTCTGACAGGTTCTATCTCTGACAGGGTCTATCTCTTACAGGGTATATCTCTAACATGGTCTGTCTCTGACAGGGTCTATCTCTGACAGGTTCTATCTCTAACAGGTTCTATCTCTAACAGGGTCTGTCTCTGACAGGGTCTATCTCTAACAGGGTCTATCTCTAACATGGTCTGTCTCTGACAGGGTCTATCTCTGACAGGGTCTATCTCTAACAGGTTCTATCTCTAACAGGGTCTGTCTATGACAGGGTCTATCTCTGACAGGTTCTATCTCAAACAAGGTCTATCTCTAACAGGGTCTGTCTCTGACAGTGTCTATCTCTGACAGTTTCTATCTCTAACAGGGTCTATCTCTAACAGGGTCTGTCTCTGACAGGGTCTGTCTCTGACAGGGTCTATCTCTAACAGGTTCTGTCTCTAACAGGGTCTATCTCTAACAGGGTCTGTCTCTAACAGGGTCTATCTCTAACAGGGTCTGTCTTGACAGGGTCTGTCTGACACGGTCTGTCTCTGACAGGGTCTATCTCTAACAGGGTCTATCTCTAACAGGGTCGGTCTTTATCAGGGTATTTGTGACAGGGTCTTACTCTGACAGGGTCTGTCTCTGACAGGGTCTATCTCTATCAGGGTCTGTCTCTGACAGGTTCTATCTCTAACAGGGTCTATCTATAACAGGCTCTGTCTCTAACAGGGTCTATCTCTAACAGGGTCTGTCTCTGACAGGGTCTGTCTGACAGGGTCTGTCTCTAACAGGGTCTGTCTCTGACAGGGTCTGTCTCTGACAGGTTCTATCTCTAACAGGGTCTATCTATAACAGGCTCTGTCTCTAACAGGGTCTATCTCTAACAGGGTCTGTCTCTGACAGGGTCTGTCTGACAGGGTCTGTCTCTGACAGGGTCTATCTCTAACAGGGTCTATCTCTAACAGGGTCTGTCTCTATCAGGGTCTGTGTGATAGGGTCTGTCTCTGACAGGGTCTGTCTCTGACAGGGTCTATGTCTAACATAGTCTGTCTCTGACAGGTTCTATCTCTAACAGGGTCTATCTCTGACAGGGTCTGTCTCTGACAGGGTCTATCTCTGACAGGGTCTATCTCTAACATGGTCTGTCTCTGACAGGGTCTATCTCTGACAGGGTCTATCTCTAACAGGTTCTATCTCTAACAGGGTCTGTCTATGACAGGGTCTATCTCTGACAGGTTATATCTCTAACAGGGTCTATCTCTAACAGGGTCTGTCTCTGACAGGGTCTATCTCTGACAGGGTATATCTCTAACAGGTTCTATCTCTAACAGGGTCTGTCTCTGACAGGGTCTGTCTGACACGGTCTTTCTCTGACAAGGTCTATCTCTAACAGGGTCTATCTGTAACAGGGTCTGTCTTTATCAGGGTCTGTGTGACAGGGTCTGTCTCTGACAGGGTCTGTCTCTGACAGGGTCTATCTCTAACGTGGTCTGTCTCTGACAGGTTCTATTTCTAACAGGGTCTATCTCTAACAGGGTCTGTCTCTGACAGGGTCTATCTCTGACAGGGTCTATCTCTAACATGGTCTGTCTCTGACAGGGTCTATCTCTGACAGTGTCTATCTCTAACAGGTTCTATCTCTAACAGGGTCTGTCTATGACAGGGTCTATCTCTGACAGGTTCTATATCTAACAGGGTCTATCTCTAACAGGGTCTGTCTCTGACAGGGTCTATCTCTGACAGTTTCTATCTCTAACAGGGTCTACCTCTAACAGGGTCTGTCTCTGACAGGGTCTATCTCTGACAGGTTCTATCTCTAACAGGGTCTATCTATAACAGGGTCTGTCTCTAACAGGGTCTATCTCTAACAGGGTCTGTCTCTGACAGGGTCTGTCTGACAGGGTCTGTCTCTGACAGGGTCTATCTCTAACAGGGTCTATCTCTAACAGGGTCTGTCTCTATCAGGGTCTGTGTGACAGGGTCTGTCTCTGACAGGGTCTGTCTCTGACAGGGTCTATCTCTGACAAGGTCTATCTCTAACATGGTCTGTCTCTGACAGGTTCTATCTCTAACAGGGTCTGTCTCTGAAAGGGTCTATCTCTGACAGGGTCTGTCTCTAACAGGGTATGTCTCTGACAGGGTCTGTCTCTAACAGGGTCTGTCTCTGACAGGGTCTATCTCTGACAGGTTCTATCTCTAACAGGATCTTTCTCTAACAGGGTCTGTCTCTGACAGGGTCTATCTCTAACAGCGTCTATCTCTAACAGGGTCTGTCTCTGACAGTTTCTATCTCTAATAGGGTCTATCTCTAACAGGGTCTATCTCTAACAGGGTCTGTCTCTGACAGGGTCTATCTCTGACAGGTTCTATCTCTAACAGGATCTTTCTCTAACAGGGTCTGTCTCTGACAGGGTCTATCTCTGACAGGGTCTATCTCTAACATGGTCTGTCTCCGACAGGTTTTTATCTCTAACAGGGTCTGTCTCTGACAGGGTCTGTCTATGACAGGGTCTATCTCTGACAGGGTCTATCTTTAACATGGTCTGTCTCTGACAGGGTCTATCTCTGACAGGGTCTATCTCTAACAGGTTCTATCTCTAACAGGGTCTGTCTATGACAGGGTCTATCTCTGACAGGTTCTATCTCAAACAGGGTCTATCTCTAACAGGGTCTGTCTCTGACAGGGTCTATCTCTAACAGGGTCTATCTCTAACAGGGTCTGTCTCTATCAGGGTCTGTGTGACAGGGTCTATATCTGACAGGGTCTGTCTCTGACAGGGTCTATCTCTAACATGGTCTGTCTCTGACAGGTTCTATCTCTAACAGGGTCTATCTCTAACAGGGTCTATCTCTAACAGGATCTGTCTCTGACAGGTTCTATCTCTTACAGGGTATATCTCTAACATGGTCTGTCTCTGACAGGGTCTATCTCTGACAGGTTCTATCTCTAACAGGTTCTATCTCTAACAGGGTCTGTCTCTGACAGGGTCTATCTCTAACAGGTTCTGTGTCTAACAGGGTCTATCTCTAACAGGGTCTGTCTCTAACAGGGTCTATCTCTAACAGGGTCTGTCTTGACAGGGTCTGTCTGACACGGTCTGTCTCTGACAGGGTCTATATCTAACAGGGTCTATCTCTGACAGGGTCTGTCTTTATCAGGGTCTGTGTGACAGGGTCTGTCTCTGACAGGGTCTGTCTCTGACAGGGTCTGTCTCTGACAGGGTCTATCTCTAACGTGGTCTGTCTCTGACAGGTTCTATCTCTAACAGGGTCTATCTCTAACAGGGTCTGTCTCTAACAGGGTCTGTCTCTGACAGGGTCTATCTCTGACAGGGTATATCTCTAACATGGTCTGTCTCTGACAGGGTCTATCTCTGACAGTGTCTATCTCTAACAGGTTCTATCTCTATCAGGGTCTGTCTATGACAGGGTCTATCTCTGATAGGTTCTATCTCTAACAGGGTCTATCTCTAACAGGGTCTGTCTCTGACAGGTTCTATCTCTGACAGTTTCTATCTCTAACAGGGTCTATCTCTAACAGGGTCTGTCTCTGACAGGGTCTGTCTCTGACAGGTTCTATCTCTAACAGGTTCTATCTCTAACAGGGTCTGTCTATGACAGGGTCTATCTCTGACAGGTTCTATCTCAAACAGGGTCTATCTCTAACAGGGTCTGTCTCTGACAGGGTCTATCTCTGACAGTTTCTATCTCTAACAGGGTCTATCTCTAACAGGGTCTGTCTCTGACAGGGTCTATCTCTGACAGGTTCTATCTCTAACAGGGTCTATCTCTAACAGGGTCTGTCTCTAACAGGGTCTATCTCTAACAGGGTCTGTCTCTGACAGGGTCTGTCTGACACGGTCTGTCTCTGACAGGGTCTATCTCTAACAGGGTCTGTCTCTATCAGGGTCTGTGTGACAGGGTCTATATCTGACAGGGTCTGTCTCTGACAGGGTCTATCTCTAACATGGTCTGTCTCTGACAGGTTCTATCTCTAACAGGGTCTATCTCTAACAGGGTCTATCTCTAACAGGATCTGTCTCTGACAGGTTCTATCTCTTACAGGGTATATCTCTAACATGGTCTGTCTCTGACAGGGTCTATCTCTGACAGGTTCTATCTCTAACAGGTTCTATCTCTAACAGGGTCTATCTCTAACAGGGTATGTCTCTGACAGGGTCTGTCTGACAGGGTCTGTCTCTGACAGGGTCTATCTCTAACAGGGTCTATCTCTAACAGGGTCTGTCTCTATCAGGGTCTGTGTGATAGGGTCTGTCTCTGACAGGGTCTTTCTCTGACAGGGTCTATGTCTAACATAGTCTGTCTCTGACAGGTTCTATCTCTAACAGGGTCTATCTCTGACAGGGTCTGTCTCTGACAGGGTCTATCTCTGACAGGGTCTATCTCTAACATGGTCTGTCTCTGACAGGGTCTTTCTCTGACAGGGTCTATCTCTAACAGGTTATATCTCTAACAGGGTCTGTCTATGACAGGGTCTATCTCTGACAGGTTCTATCTCTAACAGGGTCTATCTCTAACAGGGTCTGTCTCTGACAGGGTCTATCTCTGACAGGGTCTATCTCTAACAGGGTCTGTCTCTGACAGGGTCTGTCTGACACGGTCTGTCTCTGACAGGGTCTATCTCTAACAGGGTCTATCTGTAACAGGGTCTGTCTTTATCAGGGTCTGTGTGACAGGGTCTGTCTCTGACAGGGTCTGTCTCTGACAGGGTCTGTCTCTGACAGGGTCTATCTCTAACGTGGTCTGTCTCTGACAGGTTCTATCTCTAACAGGGTCTATCTCTAACAGGGTCTGTCTCTGACAGGGTCTATCTCTGACAGGGTCTATCTCTAACATGGTCTGTCTCTGACAGGGTCTATCTCTGACATTGTCTTTCTCTAACAGGTTCTATCTCTAACAGGGTCTGTCTATGACAGGGTCTATCTCTGACAGGTTCTATATCTAACAGGGTCTATCTCTAACAGGGTCTGTCTCTGACAGGGTCTATCTCTGACAGTTTCTATCTCTAACAGGGTCTATCTCTAACAGGGTCTGTCTCTGACAGGGTCTATCTCTGACAGGTTCTATCTCTAACAGGGTCTATCTAAAACAGGGTCTGTCTCTAACAGGGTCTATCTCTAACAGGGTCTGTCTCTGACAGGGTCTGTCTGACAGGGTCTGTCTCTGACAGGGTCTATCTCTAACAGGGTCTATCTCTAACAGGGTCTGTCTCTATCAGGGTCTGTGTGACAGGGTCTGTCTCTGACAGGGTCTGTCTCTGACAGGTTCTATCTCTAACAGGGTCTGTCTCTGACAGGGTCTATCTCTAACAGCGTCTATCTCTAACAGGGTCTGTCTCTGACAGGTTCTATCTCTAATAGGGTCTATCTCTAACAGCGTCTATCTCTAACAGGGTCTGTCTCTGACAGGTTCTATCTCTAATAGGGTCTATCTCTAACAGGGTCTATCTCTAACAGGGTCTGTCTCTGACAGGGTCTATCTCTGACAGGTTCTATCTCCAACAGGATCTTTCTCTAACAGGGTCTGTCTCTGACAGGGTCTATCTCTGACAGGGTCTATCTCTAACATGGTCTGTCTCCGACAGGTTTTTATCTCTAACAGGGTCTGTCTCTGACAGGGTCTGTCTATGACAGGGTCTATCTCTGACAGGGTCTATCTCTAACATGGTCTGTCTCTGACAGGGTCTATCTCTGACAGGGTCTATCTCTAACAGGTTCTATCTCTAACAGGGTCTGTCTATGACAGGGTCTATCTCTGACAGGTTCTATCTCAAACAGGGTCTATCTCTAACAGGGTCTGTCTCTGACAGGGTCTATCTCTGACAGTTTCTATCTCTAACAGGGTCTATCTCTAACAGGGTCTGTCTCTGACAGGGTCTATCTCTGACAGGTTCTATCTCTAACAGGGTCTATCTCTAACAGGGTCTGTCTCTAACAGGGTCTATCTCTAACAGGGTCTGTCTCTGACAGGGTCTGTCTGACACGGTCTGTCTCTGACAGGGTCTATCTCTAACAGGGTCTATCTCTAACAGGGTCTGTCTCTATCAGGGTCTGTGTGACAGGGTCTATATCTGACAGGGTCTGTCTCTGACAGGGTCTATCTCTAACATGGTCTGTCTCTGACAGGTTCTATCTCTAACAGGGTCTATCTCTAACAGGGTCTATCTCTAACAGGATCTGTCTCTGACAGGTTCTATCTCTTACAGGGTATATCTCTAACATGGTCTGTCTCTGACAGGGTCTATCTCTGACAGGTTCTATCTCTAACAGGTTCTATCTCTAACAGGGTCTGTCTCTGACAGGGTCTATCTCTAACAGGTTCTGTCTCTAACAGGGTCTATCTCTAACAGGGTCTGTCTCTAACAGGGTCTATCTCTAACAGGGTCTGTCTTGACAGGGTCTGTCTGACACGGTCTGTCTCTGACAGGGTCTATCTCTAACAGGGTCTATCTCTGACAGGGTCTGTCTTTATCAGGGTCTGTGTGACAGGGTCTGTCTCTGACAGGGTCTGTCTCTGACAGGGTCTGTCTCTGACAGGGTCTATCTCTAACGTGGTCTGTCTCTGACAGGTTCTATCTCTAACAGGGTCTATCTCTAACAGGGTCTATCTCTAACAGGGTCTGTCTCTGACAGGGTCTATCTCTGACAGGGTATATCTCTAACATGGTCTGTCTCTGACAGGGTCTATCTCTGACAGTGTCTATCTCTAACAGGTTCTATCTCTATCAGGGTCTGTCTATGACAGGGTCTATCTCTGATAGGTTCTATCTCTAACAGGGTCTATCTCTAACAGGGTCTGTCTCTGACAGGGTCTGTCTATGACAGGGTCTATCTCTGACAGGGTCTATCTCTAACATGGTCTGTCTCTGACAGGGTCTATCTCTGACAGGGTCTATCTCTAACAGGTTCTATCTCTAACAGGGTCTGTCTATGACAGGGTCTATCTCTGACAGGTTCTATCTCAAACAGGGTCTATCTCTAACAGGGTCTGTCTCTGACAGGGTCTATCTCTGACAGTTTCTATCTCTAACAGGGTCTATCTCTAACAGGGTCTGTCTCTGACAGGGTCTATCTCTGACAGGTTCTATCTCTAACAGGGTCTATCTCTAACAGGGTCTGTCTCTAATAGGGTCTATCTCTAACAGGGTCTGTCTCTGACAGGGTCTGTCTGACACGGTCTGTCTCTGACAGGGTCTATCTCTAACAGGGTCTATCTCTAACAGGGTCTGTCTCTATCAGGGTCTGTGTGACAGGGTCTATATCTGACAGGGTCTGTCTCTGACAGGGTCTATCTCTAACATGGTCTGTCTCTGACAGGTTCTATCTCTAACAGGGTCTATCTCTAACAGGGTCTATCTCTAACAGGATCTGTCTCTGACAGGTTCTATCTCTTACAGGGTATATCTCTAACATGGTCTGTCTCTGACAGGGTCTATCTCTGACAGGTTCTATCTCTAACAGGTTCTATCTCTAACAGGGTCTGTCTCTGACAGGGTCTATCTCTAACAGGTTCTGTCTCTAACAGGGTCTATCTCTAACAGGGTCTGTCTCTAACAGGGTCTATCTCTAACAGGGTCTGTCTTGACAGGGTCTGTCTGACACGGTCTGTCTCTGACAGGGTCTATCTCTAACAGGGTCTATCTCTGACAGGGTCTGTCTTTATCAGGGTCTGTGTGACAGGGTCTGTCTCTGACAGGGTCTGTCTCTGACAGGGTCTGTCTCTGACAGGGTCTATCTCTAACGTGGTCTGTCTCTGACAGGTTCTATCTCTAACAGGGTCTATCTCTAACAGGGTCTATCTCTAACAGGGTCTGTCTCTGACAGGGTCTATCTCTGACAGGGTATATCTCTAACATGGTCTGTCTCTGACAGGGTCTATCTCTGACAGTGTCTATCTCTAACAGGTTCTATCTCTATCAGGCTCTGTCTATGACAGGGTCTATCTCTGATAGGTTCTATCTCTAACAGGGTCTATCTCTAACAGGGTCTGTCTCTGACAGGTTCTATCTCTGACAGTTTCTATCTCTAACAGGGTCTATCTCTAACAGGGTCTGTCTCTGACAGGGTCTGTCTCTGACAGGTTCTATCTCTAACAGGGTCTATCTATAACAGGGTCTGTCTCTAACAGGGTCTATCTCTAACAGGGTCTGTCTCTGACAGGGTCTGTCTGACAGGGTCTGTCTCTGACAGGGTCTATCTCTAACAGGGTCTATCTCTAACAGGGTCTGTCTCTATCAGGGTCTGTGTGATAGGGTCTGTCTCTGACAGGGTCTTTCTCTGACAGGGTCTATGTCTAACATAGTCTGTCTCTGACAGGTTCTATCTCTAACAGGGTCTATCTCTGACAGGGTCTGTCTCTGACAGGGTCTATCTCTGACAGGGTCTATCTCTAACATGGTCTGTCTCTGACAGGGTCTTTCTCTGACAGGGTCTATCTCTAACAGGTTATATCTCTAACAGGGTCTGTCTCTGACAGGGTCTATCTCTGACAGGTTCTATCTCTAACAGGGTCTATCTCTAACAGGGTCTGTCTCTGACAGGGTCTATCTCTAACAGGGTCTATCTGTAACAGGGTCTGTCTTTATCAGGGTCTGTGTGACAGGGTCTGTCTCTGACAGGGTCTGTCTCTGACAGGGTCTGTCTCTGACAGGGTCTATCTCTAACGTGGTCTGTCTCTGACATGGTCTGTCTCTGACAGGGTCTATCTCTGACATTGTCTTTCTCTAACAGGTTCTATCTCTAACAGGGTCTGTCTATGACAGGGTCTATCTCTGACAGGTTCTATATCTAACAGGGTCTATCTCTAACAGGGTCTGTCTCTGACAGGGTCTATCTCTGACAGTTTCTATCTCTAACAGGGTCTATCTCTAACAGGGTCTGTCTCTGACAGGGTCTATCTCTGACAGGTTCTATCTCTAACAGGGTCTATCTATAACAGGGTCTGTCTCTAACAGGGTCTATCTCTAACAGGGTCTGTCTCTGACAGGGTCTGTCTGACAGGGTCTGTCTCTGACAGGGTCTATCTCTAACAGGGTCTATCTCTAACAGGGTCTGTCTCTATCAGGGTCTGTGTGACAGGGTCTGTCTCTGACAGGGTCTGTCTCTGACAGGGTCTATCTCTGACAAGGTCTATCTCTAACATGGTCTGTCTCTGACAGGTTCTATCTCTAACAGGGTCTGTCTCTGAAAGGGTCTATCTCTGACAGGGTCTGTCTCTAACAGGGTATGTCTCTGACAGGGTCTGTCTCTAACAGGGTCTGTCTCTGACAGGGTCTATCTCTGACAGGTTCTATCTCTAACAGGATCTTTCTCTAACAGGGTCTGTCTCTGACAGGGTCTATCTCTAACAGCGTCTATCTCTAACAGGGTCTGTCTCTGACAGTTTCTATCTCTAATAGGGTCTATCTCTAACAGGGTCTATCTCTAACAGGGTCTGTCTCTGACAGGGTCTATCTCTGACAGGTTCTATCTCTAACAGGATCTTTCTCTAACAGGGTCTGTCTCTGACAGGGTCTATCTCTGACAGGGTCTATCTCTAACATGGTCTGTCTCCGACAGGTTTTTATCTCTAACAGGGTCTGTCTCTGACAGGGTCTGTCTATGACAGGGTCTATCTCTGACAGGGTCTATCTTTAACATGGTCTGTCTCTGACAGGGTCTATCTCTGACAGGGTCTATCTCTAACAGGTTCTATCTCTAACAGGGTCTGTCTATGACAGGGTCTATCTCTGACAGGTTCTATCTCAAACAGGGTCTATCTCTAACAGGGTCTGTCTCTGACAGGGTCTATCTCTAACAGGGTCTATCTCTAACAGGGTCTGTCTCTATCAGGGTCTGTGTGACAGGGTCTATATCTGACAGGGTCTGTCTCTGACAGGGTCTATCTCTAACATGGTCTGTCTCTGACAGGGTCTTTCTCTGACAGGGTCTATCTCTAACAGGTTATATCTCTAACAGGGTCTGTCTCTGACAGGGTCTATCTCTGACAGGTTCTATCTCTAACAGGGTCTATCTCTAACAGGGTCTGTCTCTGACAGGGTCTATCTCTAACAGGGTCTATCTGTAACAGGGTCTGTCTTTATCAGGGTCTGTGTGACAGGGTCTGTCTCTGACAGGGTCTGTCTCTGACAGGGTCTGTCTCTGACAGGGTCTATCTCTAACGTGGTCTGTCTCTGACAGGTTCTATCTCTAACAGGGTCTATCTCTAACAGGGTCTGTCTCTGACAGGGTCTATCTCTGACAGGGTCTATCTCTAACATGGTCTGTCTCTGACAGGGTCTATCTCTGACATTGTCTTTCTCTAACAGGTTCTATCTCTAACAGGGTCTGTCTATGACAGGGTCTATCTCTGACAGGTTCTATATCTAACAGGGTCTATCTCTAACAGGGTCTGTCTCTGACAGGGTCTATCTCTGACAGTTTCTATCTCTAACAGGGTCTATCTCTAACAGGGTCTGTCTCTGACAGGGTCTATCTCTGACAGGTTCTATCTCTAACAGGGTCTATCTATAACAGGGTCTGTCTCTAACAGGGTCTATCTCTAACAGGGTCTGTCTCTGACAGGGTCTGTCTGACAGGGTCTGTCTCTGACAGGGTCTATCTCTAACAGGGTCTATCTCTAACAGGGTCTGTCTCTATCAGGGTCTGTGTGACAGGGTCTGTCTCTGACAGGGTCTGTCTCTGACAGGGTCTATCTCTGACAAGGTCTATCTCTAACATGGTCTGTCTCTGACAGGTTCTATCTCTAACAGGGTCTGTCTCTGAAAGGGTCTATCTCTGACAGGGTCTGTCTCTAACAGGGTATGTCTCTGACAGGGTCTGTCTCTAACAGGGTCTGTCTCTGACAGGGTCTATCTCTGACAGGTTCTATCTCTAACAGGATCTTTCTCTAACAGGGTCTGTCTCTGACAGGGTCTATCTCTAACAGCGTCTATCTCTAACAGGGTCTGTCTCTGACAGTTTCTATCTCTAATAGGGTCTATCTCTAACAGGGTCTATCTCTAACAGGGTCTGTCTCTGACAGGGTCTATCTCTGACAGGTTCTATCTCTAACAGGATCTTTCTCTAACAGGGTCTGTCTCTGACAGGGTCTATCTCTGACAGGGTCTATCTCTAACATGGTCTGTCTCCGACAGGTTTTTATCTCTAACAGGGTCTGTCTCTGACAGGGTCTGTCTATGACAGGGTCTATCTCTGACAGGGTCTATCTTTAACATGGTCTGTCTCTGACAGGGTCTATCTCTGACAGGGTCTATCTCTAACAGGTTCTATCTCTAACAGGGTCTGTCTATGACAGGGTCTATCTCTGACAGGTTCTATCTCAAACAGGGTCTATCTCTAACAGGGTCTGTCTCTGACAGGGTCTATCTCTAACAGGGTCTATCTCTAACAGGGTCTGTCTCTATCAGGGTCTGTGTGACAGGGTCTATATCTGACAGGGTCTGTCTCTGACAGGGTCTATCTCTAACATGGTCTGTCTCTGACAGGTTCTATCTCTAACAGGGTCTATCTCTAACAGGGTCTATCTCTAACAGGATCTGTCTCTGACAGGTTCTATCTCTTACAGGGTATATCTCTAACATGGTCTGTCTCTGACAGGGTCTATCTCTGACAGGTTCTATCTCTAACAGGTTCTATCTCTAACAGGGTCTGTCTCTGACAGGGTCTATCTCTAACAGGTTCTGTGTCTAACAGGGTCTATCTCTAACAGGGTCTGTCTCTAACAGGGTCTATCTCTAACAGGGTCTGTCTTGACAGGGTCTGTCTGACACGGTCTGTCTCTGACAGGGTCTATATCTAACAGGGTCTATCTCTGACAGGGTCTGTCTTTATCAGGGTCTGTGTGACAGGGTCTGTCTCTGACAGGGTCTGTCTCTGACAGGGTCTGTCTCTGACAGGGTCTATCTCTAACGTGGTCTGTCTCTGACAGGTTCTATCTCTAACAGGGTCTATCTCTAACAGGGTCTGTCTCTAACAGGGTCTGTCTCTGACAGGGTCTATCTCTGACAGGGTATATCTCTAACATGGTCTGTCTCTGACAGGGTCTATCTCTGACAGTGTCTATCTCTAACAGGTTCTATCTCTATCAGGGTCTGTCTATGACAGGGTCTATCTCTGATAGGTTCTATCTCTAACAGGGTCTATCTCTAACAGGGTCTGTCTCTGACAGGTTCTATCTCTGACAGTTTCTATCTCTAACAGGGTCTATCTCTAACAGGGTCTGTCTCTGACAGGGTCTGTCTCTGACAGGTTCTATCTCTAACAGGTTCTATCTCTAACAGGGTCTGTCTATGACAGGGTCTATCTCTGACAGGTTCTATCTCAAACAGGGTCTATCTCTAACAGGGTCTGTCTCTGACAGGGTCTATCTCTGACAGTTTCTATCTCTAACAGGGTCTATCTCTAACAGGGTCTGTCTCTGACAGGGTCTATCTCTGACAGGTTCTATCTCTAACAGGGTCTATCTCTAACAGGGTCTGTCTCTAACAGGGTCTATCTCTAACAGGGTCTGTCTCTGACAGGGTCTGTCTGACACGGTCTGTCTCTGACAGGGTCTATCTCTAACAGGGTCTATCTCTAACAGGGTCTGTCTCTATCAGGGTCTGTGTGACAGGGTCTATATCTGACAGGGTCTGTCTCTGACAGGGTCTATCTCTAACATGGTCTGTCTCTGACAGGTTCTATCTCTAACAGGGTCTATCTCTAACAGGGTCTATCTCTAACAGGATCTGTCTCTGACAGGTTCTATCTCTTACAGGGTATATCTCTAACATGGTCTGTCTCTGACAGGGTCTATCTCTGACAGGTTCTATCTCTAACAGGTTCTATCTCTAACAGGGTCTATCTCTAACAGGGTATGTCTCTGACAGGGTCTGTCTGACAGGGTCTGTCTCTGACAGGGTCTATCTCTAACAGGGTCTATCTCTAACAGGGTCTGTCTCTATCAGGGTCTGTGTGATAGGGTCTGTCTCTGACAGGGTCTTTCTCTGACAGGGTCTATGTCTAACATAGTCTGTCTCTGACAGGTTCTATCTCTAACAGGGTCTATCTCTGACAGGGTCTGTCTCTGACAGGGTCTATCTCTGACAGGGTCTATCTCTAACATGGTCTGTCTCTGACAGGGTCTTTCTCTGACAGGGTCTATCTCTAACAGGTTATATCTCTAACAGGGTCTGTCTATGACAGGGTCTATCTCTGACAGGTTCTATCTCTAACAGGGTCTATCTCTAACAGGGTCTGTCTCTGACAGGGTCTATCTCTGACAGGGTCTATCTCTAACAGGGTCTGTCTCTGACAGGGTCTGTCTGACACGGTCTGTCTCTGACAGGGTCTATCTCTAACAGGGTCTATCTGTAACAGGGTCTGTCTTTATCAGGGTCTGTGTGACAGGGTCTGTCTCTGACAGGGTCTGTCTCTGACAGGGTCTGTCTCTGACAGGGTCTATCTCTAACGTGGTCTGTCTCTGACAGGTTCTATCTCTAACAGGGTCTATCTCTAACAGGGTCTGTCTCTGACAGGGTCTATCTCTGACAGGGTCTATCTCTAACATGGTCTGTCTCTGACAGGGTCTATCTCTGACATTGTCTTTCTCTAACAGGTTCTATCTCTAACAGGGTCTGTCTATGACAGGGTCTATCTCTGACAGGTTCTATATCTAACAGGGTCTATCTCTAACAGGGTCTGTCTCTGACAGGGTCTATCTCTGACAGTTTCTATCTCTAACAGGGTCTATCTCTAACAGGGTCTGTCTCTGACAGGGTCTATCTCTGACAGGTTCTATCTCTAACAGGGTCTATCTAAAACAGGGTCTGTCTCTAACAGGGTCTATCTCTAACAGGGTCTGTCTCTGACAGGGTCTGTCTGACAGGGTCTGTCTCTGACAGGGTCTATCTCTAACAGGGTCTATCTCTAACAGGGTCTGTCTCTATCAGGGTCTGTGTGACAGGGTCTGTCTCTGACAGGGTCTGTCTCTGACAGGTTCTATCTCTAACAGGGTCTGTCTCTGACAGGGTCTATCTCTAACAGCGTCTATCTCTAACAGGGTCTGTCTCTGACAGGTTCTATCTCTAATAGGGTCTATCTCTAACAGCGTCTATCTCTAACAGGGTCTGTCTCTGACAGGTTCTATCTCTAATAGGGTCTATCTCTAACAGGGTCTATCTCTAACAGGGTCTGTCTCTGACAGGGTCTATCTCTGACAGGTTCTATCTCCAACAGGATCTTTCTCTAACAGGGTCTGTCTCTGACAGGGTCTATCTCTGACAGGGTCTATCTCTAACATGGTCTGTCTCCGACAGGTTTTTATCTCTAACAGGGTCTGTCTCTGACAGGGTCTGTCTATGACAGGGTCTATCTCTGACAGGGTCTATCTCTAACATGGTCTGTCTCTGACAGGGTCTATCTCTGACAGGGTCTATCTCTAACAGGTTCTATCTCTAACAGGGTCTGTCTATGACAGGGTCTATCTCTGACAGGTTCTATCTCAAACAGGGTCTATCTCTAACAGGGTCTGTCTCTGACAGGGTCTATCTCTGACAGTTTCTATCTCTAACAGGGTCTATCTCTAACAGGGTCTGTCTCTGACAGGGTCTATCTCTGACAGGTTCTATCTCTAACAGGGTCTATCTCTAACAGGGTCTGTCTCTAACAGGGTCTATCTCTAACAGGGTCTGTCTCTGACAGGGTCTGTCTGACACGGTCTGTCTCTGACAGGGTCTATCTCTAACAGGGTCTATCTCTAACAGGGTCTGTCTCTATCAGGGTCTGTGTGACAGGGTCTATATCTGACAGGGTCTGTCTCTGACAGGGTCTATCTCTAACATGGTCTGTCTCTGACAGGTTCTATCTCTAACAGGGTCTATCTCTAACAGGGTCTATCTCTAACAGGATCTGTCTCTGACAGGTTCTATCTCTTACAGGGTATATCTCTAACATGGTCTGTCTCTGACAGGGTCTATCTCTGACAGGTTCTATCTCTAACAGGTTCTATCTCTAACAGGGTCTGTCTCTGACAGGGTCTATCTCTAACAGGTTCTGTCTCTAACAGGGTCTATCTCTAACAGGGTCTGTCTCTAACAGGGTCTATCTCTAACAGGGTCTGTCTTGACAGGGTCTGTCTGACACGGTCTGTCTCTGACAGGGTCTATCTCTAACAGGGTCTATCTCTGACAGGGTCTGTCTTTATCAGGGTCTGTGTGACAGGGTCTGTCTCTGACAGGGTCTGTCTCTGACAGGGTCTGTCTCTGACAGGGTCTATCTCTAACGTGGTCTGTCTCTGACAGGTTCTATCTCTAACAGGGTCT
Source organism: Coregonus lavaretus (assembly GCF_964263955.1). Classification (NCBI taxonomy): domain Eukaryota; kingdom Metazoa; phylum Chordata; class Actinopteri; order Salmoniformes; family Salmonidae; genus Coregonus; species Coregonus lavaretus. Next base: position 286,435 of record NW_028165296.1, read on the forward strand.
ATCTCTAACAGGGTCTATCTCTAACAGGGTCTGTCTCTGACAGGGTCTATCTCTGACAGGGTATATCTCTAACATGGTCTGTCTCTGACAGGGTCTATCTCTGACAGTGTCTATCTCTAACAGGTTCTATCTCTATCAGAGCCTGTCTATGACAGGGTCTATCTCTGATAGGTTCTATCTCTAACAGGGTCTATCTCTAACAGGGTCTGTCTCTGACAGGGTCTGTCTATGACAGGGTCTATCTCTGACAGGGTCTATCTCTAACATGGTCTGTCTCTGACAGGGTCTATCTCTGACAGGGTCTATCTCTAACAGGTTCTATCTCTAACAGGGTCTGTCTATGACAGGGTCTATCTCTGACAGGTTCTATCTCAAAAAGGGTCTATCTCTAACAGGGTCTGTCTCTGACAGGGTCTATCTCTGACAGTTTCTATCTCTAACAGGGTCTATCTCTAACAGGGTCTGTCTCTGACAGGGTCTATCTCTGACAGGTTCTATCTCTAACAGGGTCTATCTCTAACAGGGTCTGTCTCTAACAGGGTCTATCTCTAACAGGGTCTGTCTCTGACAGGGTCTGTCTGACACGGTCTGTCTCTGACAGGGTCTATCTCTAACAGGGTCTATCTCTAACAGGGTCTGTCTCTATCAGGGTCTGTGTGACAGGGTCTATATCTGACAGGGTCTGTCTCTGACAGGGTCTATCTCTAACATGGTCTGTCTCTGACAGGTTCTATCTCTAACAGGGTCTATCTCTAACAGGGTCTATCTCTAACAGGATCTGTCTCTGACAGGTTCTATCTCTTACAGGGTATATCTCTAACATGGTCTGTCTCTGACAGGGTCTATCTCTGACAGGTTCTATCTCTAACAGGTTCTATCTCTAACAGGGTCTGTCTCTGACAGGGTCTATCTCTAACAGGTTCTGTCTCTAACAGGGTCTATCTCTAACAGGGTCTGTCTCTAACAGGGTCTATCTCTAACAGGGTCTGTCTTGACAGGGTCTGTCTGACACGGTCTGTCTCTGACAGGGTCTATCTCTAACAGGGTCTATCTCTGACAGGGTCTGTCTTTATCAGGGTCTGTGTGACAGGGTCTGTCTCTGACAGGGTCTGTCTCTGACAGGGTCTGTCTCTGACAGGGTCTATCTCTAACGTGGTCTGTCTCTGACAGGTTCTATCTCTAACAGGGTCTATCTCTAACAGGGTCTATCTCTAACAGGGTCTGTCTCTGACAGGGTCTATCTCTGACAGGGTATATCTCTAACATGGTCTGTCTCTGACAGGGTCTATCTCTGACAGTGTCTATCTCTAACAGGTTCTATCTCTATCAGGGTCTGTCTATGACAGGGTCTATCTCTGATAGGTTCTATCTCTAACAGGGTCTATCTCTAACAGGGTCTGTCTCTGACAGGTTCTATCTCTGACAGTTTCTATCTCTAACAGGGTCTATCTCTAACAGGGTCTGTCTCTGACAGGGTCTGTCTCTGACAGGTTCTATCTCTAACAGGGTCTATCTATAACAGGGTCTGTCTCTAACAGGGTCTATCTCTAACAGGGTCTGTCTCTGACAGGGTCTGTCTGACAGGGTCTGTCTCTGACAGGGTCTATCTCTAACAGGGTCTATCTCTAACAGGGTCTGTCTCTATCAGGGTCTGTGTGATAGGGTCTGTCTCTGACAGGGTCTTTCTCTGACAGGGTCTATGTCTAACATAGTCTGTCTCTGACAGGTTCTATCTCTAACAGGGTCTATCTCTGACAGGGTCTGTCTCTGACAGGGTCTATCTCTGACAGGGTCTATCTCTAACATGGTCTGTCTCTGACAGGGTCTTTCTCTGACAGGGTCTATCTCTAACAGGTTATATCTCTAACAGGGTCTGTCTCTGACAGGGTCTATCTCTGACAGGTTCTATCTCTAACAGGGTCTATCTCTAACAGGGTCTGTCTCTGACAGGGTCTATCTCTAACAGGGTCTATCTGTAACAGGGTCTGTCTTTATCAGGGTCTGTGTGACAGGGTCTGTCTCTGACAGGGTCTGTCTCTGACAGGGTCTGTCTCTGACAGGGTCTATCTCTAACGTGGTCTGTCTCTGACAGGTTCTATCTCTAACAGGGTCTATCTCTAACAGGGTCTGTCTCTGACAGGGTATATCTCTGACAGGGTCTATCTCTAACATGGTCTGTCTCTGACAGGGTCTATCTCTGACATTGTCTTTCTCTAACAGGTTCTATCTCTAACAGGGTCTGTCTATGACAGGGTCTATCTCTGACAGGTTCTATATCTAACAGGGTCTATCTCTAACAGGGTCTGTCTCTGACAGGGTCTATCTCTGACAGTTTCTATCTCTAACAGGGTCTATCTCTAACAGGGTCTGTCTCTGACAGGGTCTATCTCTGACAGGTTCTATCTCTAACAGGGTCTATCTATAACAGGGTCTGTCTCTAACAGGGTCTATCTCTAACAGGGTCTGTCTCTGACAGGGTCTGTCTGACAGGGTCTGTCTCTGACAGGGTCTATCTCTAACAGGGTCTATCTCTAACAGGGTCTGTCTCTATCAGGGTCTGTGTGACAGGGTCTGTCTCTGACAGGGTCTGTCTCTGACAGGTTCTATCTCTAACAGGGTCTATTTCTAACAGGGTTTATCTGTAACAGGGTCTGTCTCTGACAGGGTCTATCTCTGACAAGGTCTATCTCTAACATGGTCTGTCTCTGACAGGTTCTATCTCTAACAGGGTCTGTTTCTGAAAGGGTCTATCTCTGACAGGGTCTGTCTCTAACAGGGTATGTCTCTGACAGGGTCTATCTCTAACAGGGTCTGTCTCTGACAGGGTCTATCTCTGACAGGTTCTATCTCTAACAGGGTATATCTATAACAGGGTCTGTCTCTAACAGGGTCTATCTCTAACAGGGTCTGTCTCTGACAGGGTCTGTCTGACAGGGTCTGTCTCTGACAGGGTCTATCTCTAACAGGGTCTATCTCTAACAGGGTCTGTCTCTATCAGGGTCTGTGTGACAGGGTCTGTCTCTGACAGGGTCTGTCTCTGACAGGTTCTATCTCTAACAGGGTACATTTCTAACAGGGTCTATCTCTAACAGGGTCTGTCTCTGACAGGTTCTATCTCTGACAGTTTCTATCTCTAACAGGGTCTATCTCTAACAGGGTCTGTCTCTGACAGGGTCTGTCTCTGACAGGTTCTATCTCTAACAGGGTCTATCTATAACAGGGTCTGTCTCTAACAGGGTCTATCTCTAACAGGGTCTGTCTCTGACAGGGTCTGTCTCTGACAGGGTCTATCTCTAACAGGGTCTATCTCTAACAGGGTCTGTCTCTATCAGGGTCTGTGTGATAGGGTCTGTCTCTGACAGGGTCTTTCTCTGACAGGGTCTATGTCTAACATAGTCTGTCTCTGACAGGTTCTATCTCTAACAGGGTCTATCTCTGACAGGGTCTGTCTCTGACAGGGTCTATCTCTGACAGGGTCTATCTCTAACATGGTCTGTCTCTGACAGGGTCTTTCTCTGACAGGGTCTATCTCTAACAGGTTATATCTCTAACAGGGTCTGTCTCTGACAGGGTCTATCTCTGACAGGTTCTATCTCTAACAGGGTCTATCTCTAACAGGGTCTGTCTCTGACAGGGTCTATCTCTAACAGGGTCTATCTGTAACAGGGTCTGTCTTTATCAGGGTCTGTGTGACAGGGTCTGTCTCTGACAGGGTCTGTCTCTGACAGGGTCTGTCTCTGACAGGGTCTATCTCTAACGTGGTCTGTCTCTGACAGGTTCTATCTCTAACAGGGTCTATCTCTAACAGGGTCTGTCTCTGACAGGGTCTATCTCTGACAGGGTCTATCTCTAACATGGTCTGTCTCTGACAGGGTCTATCTCTGACATTGTCTTTCTCTAACAGGTTCTATCTCTAACAGGGTCTGTCTATGACAGGGTCTATCTCTGACAGGTTCTATATCTAACAGGGTCTATCTCTAACAGGGTCTGTCTCTGACAGGGTCTATCTCTGACAGTTTCTATCTCTAACAGGGTCTATCTCTAACAGGGTCTGTCTCTGACAGGGTCTATCTCTGACAGGTTCTATCTCTAACAGGGTCTATCTATAACAGGGTCTGTCTCTAACAGGGTCTATCTCTAACAGGGTCTGTCTCTGACAGGGTCTGTCTGACAGGGTCTGTCTCTGACAGGGTCTATCTCTAACAGGGTCTATCTCTAACAGGGTCTGTCTCTATCAGGGTCTGTGTGACAGGGTCTGTCTCTGACAGGGTCTGTCTCTGACAGGTTCTATCTCTAACAGGGTCTATTTCTAACAGGGTTTATCTGTAACAGGGTCTGTCTCTGACAGGGTCTATCTCTGACAAGGTCTATCTCTAACATGGTCTGTCTCTGACAGGTTCTATCTCTAACAGGGTCTGTTTCTGAAAGGGTCTATCTCTGACAGGGTCTGTCTCTAACAGGGTATGTCTCTGACAGGGTCTATCTCTAACAGGGTCTGTCTCTGACAGGGTCTATCTCTGACAGGTTCTATCTCTAACAGGGTATATCTATAACAGGGTCTGTCTCTAACAGGGTCTATCTCTAACAGGGTCTGTCTCTGACAGGGTCTGTCTGACAGGGTCTGTCTCTGACAGGGTCTATCTCTAACAGGGTCTATCTCTAACAGGGTCTGTCTCTATCAGGGTCTGTGTGACAGGGTCTGTCTCTGACAGGGTCTGTCTCTGACAGGTTCTATCTCTAACAGGGTACATTTCTAACAGGGTCTATCTCTAACAGGGTCTGTCTCTGACAGGGTCTATCTCTGACAAGGTCTATCTCTAACATGGTCTGTCTCTGACAGGTTCTATCTCTAACAGGGTCTGTCTCTGAAAGGGTCTATCTCTGACAGGGTCTGTCTCTAACAGGGTATGTCTCTGACAGGGTCTATCTCTAACAGGGTCTGTCTCTGACAGGGTCTATCTCTGACAGGTTCTATCTCTAATAGGGTCTATCTCTAACAGGGTCTATCTCTAACAGGGTCTGTCTCTGACAGGGTCTATCTCTGACAGGTTCTATCTCTAACAGGATCTTTCTCTAACAGGGTCTGTCTCTGACAGGGTCTATCTCTGACAGGGTCTATCTCTAACATGGTCTGTCTCCAACATGTTTTATCTCTAACAGGGTCTGTCTCTGACAGGGTCTGTCTCTAACAGGGTCTATCTCTAACAGGGTCTGTCTCTGACAGGGTCTGTCTGACAGGGTCTGTCTCTGACAGGGTCTATCTCTAACAGGGTCTATCTCTAACAGGGTCTTTCTCTATCAGGGTCTGTGTGATAGGGTCTGTCTCTGACAGGGTCTGTCTCTGACAGGGTCTATGTCTAACATAGTCTGTCTCTGACAGGTTCTATCTCTAACAGGGTCTATCTCTGACAGGGTCTGTCTCTGACAGGGTCTATCTCTGACAGGTTCTATCTCTAACAGGGTCTATCTATAACAGGGTCTGTCTCTAACAGGGTCTATCTCTAACAGGGTCTGTCTCTGACAGGGTCTGTCTGACAGGGTCTGTCTCTGACAGGGTCTATCTCTAACAGGGTCTATCTCTAACAGGGTCTGTCTCTATCAGGGTCTGTGTGACAGGGTCTGTCTCTGACAGGGTCTGTCTCTGACAGGTTCTATCTCTAACAGGGTCTATTTCTAACAGGGTCTATCTCTAACAGGGTCTGTCTCGGACAGGGTCTATCTCTGACAAGGTCTATCTCTAACATGGTCTGTCTCTGACAGGTTCTATCTCTAACAGGGTCTGTCTCTGAAAGGGTCTATCTCTGACAGGGTCTGTCTCTAACAGGGTATGTCTCTGACAGGGTCTATCTCTAACAGGGTCTGTCTCTGACAGGGTCTATCTCTGACAGGTTCTATCTCTAATAGGGTCTATCTCTAACAGGGTCTATCTCTAACAGGGTCTGTCTCTGACAGGGTTTATCTCTGACAGGTTCTATCTCTAACAGGATCTTTCTCTAACAGGGTCTGTCTCTGACAGGGTCTATCTCTGACAGGGTCTATCTCTAACATGGTCTGTCTCCGACAGGTTTTATCTCTAACAGGGTCTGTCTCTGACAGGGTCTGTCTCTGACAGGGTCTATCTCTGACAGGGTCTATCTCTAACATGGTCTGTCTCTGACAGGGTCTATCTCTGACAGGGTCTATCTCTAACAGGTTCTATCTCTAACAGGGTCTGTCTATGACAGGGTCTATCTCTGACAGGTTCTATCTCAAACAGGGTCTATCTCTAACAGGGTCTGTCTCTGACAGGGTCTATCTCTGACAGTTTCTATCTCTAACAGGGTCTATCTCTAACAGGGTCTGTCTCTGACAGGGTCTATCTCTGACAGGTTCTATCTCTAACAGGGTCTATCTCTAACAGGGTCTGTCTCTAACAGGGTCTATCTCTAACAGGGTCTGTCTCTGACAGGGTCTGTCTGACACGGTCTGTCTCTGACAGGGTCTATCTCTAACAGGGTCTATCTCTAACAGGGTCTGTCTCTATCAGGGTCTGTGTGACAGGGTCTGTATCTGACAGGGTCTGTCTCTGACATGGTCTATCTCTAACATGGTCTGTCTCTGACAGGTTCTATCTCTAACAGGGTCTATCTCTAACAGGGTCTATCTCTAACAGGATCTGTCTCTGACAGGGTCTATCTCTTACAGGGTATATCTCTAACATGGTCTGTCTCTGACAGGGTCTATCTCTGACAGGTTCTATCTCTAACAGGTTCTATCTCTAACAGGGTCTGTCTCTGACAGGGTCTATCTCTAACAGGTTCTGTCTCTAACAGGGTCTATCTCTAACAGGGTCTGTCTCTAACAGGGTCTATCTCTAACAGGGTCTGTCTTGACAGGGTCTGTCTGACACGGTCTGTCTCTGACAGGGTCTATCTCTAACAGGGTCTATCTCTGACAGGGTCTGTCTTTATCAGGGTCTGTGTGACAGGGTCTGTCTCTGACAGGGTCTGTCTCTGACAGGGTCTGTCTCTGACAGGGTCTATCTCTAACGTGGTCTGTCTCTGACAGGTTCTATCTCTAACAGGGTCTATCTCTAACAGGGTCTATCTCTAACAGGGTCTGTCTCTGACAGGGTCTATCTCTGACAGGGTCTATCTCTAACATGGTCTGTCTCTGACAGGGTCTATCTCTGACAGTGTCTATCTCTAACAGGTTCTATCTCTATCAGGGTCTGTCTATGACAGGGTCTATCTCTGATATGTTCTATCTCTAACAGGGTCTATCTCTAACAGGGTCTGTCTCTGACAGGGTCTATCTCTGACAGTCTCTATCTCTAACAGGATCTATCTCTAACAGGGTCTGTCTCTGACAGGGTCTGACTCTGACAGGTTCTATCTCTAACAGGGTCTATCTATAACAGGGTCTGTCTCTAACAGGGTCTATCTCTAACAGGGTCTGTCTCTGACAGGGTCTGTCTGACAGGGTCTGTCTCTGACAGGGTCTATCTCTAACAGGGTCTATCTCTAACAGGGTCTGTCTCTATCAGGGTCTGTGTGATAGGGTCTGTCTCTGACAGGGTCTGTCTCTGACAGGGTCTATGTCTAACATAGTCTGTCTCTGACAGGTTCTATCTCTAACAGGGTCTATCTCTGACAGGGTCTGTCTCTGACAGGGTCTATCTCTGACAGGGTCTATCTCTAACATGGTCTGTCTCTGACAGGGTCTATCTCTGACAGGGTCTATCTCTAACAGGTTCTATCTCTAACAGGGTCTGTCTATGACAGGGTCTATCTCTGACAGGTTCTATCTCTAACAGGGTCTATCTCTAACAGGGTCTGTCTCTGACAGGGTCTATCTCTGACAGGGTCTATCTCTAACAGGTTCTATCTCTAACAGGGTCTGTCTCTGACAGGGTCTATCTCTAACAGGTTCTGTCTCTAACAGGGTCTATCTCTAACAGGGTCTGTCTCTAACAGGGTCTATCTCTAACAGGGTCTGTCTCTGACAGGGTCTGTCTGACACGGTCTGTCTCTGACAGGGTCTATCTCTAACAGGGTCTATCTGTAACAGGGTCTGTCTTTATCAGGGTCTGTGTGACAGGGTCTGTCTCTGACAGGGTCTGTCTCTGACAGGGTCTGTCTCTGACAGGGTCTATCTCTAACGTGGTCTGTCTCTGACAGGTTCTATCTCTAACAGGGTCTATCTCTAACAGGGTCTGTCTCTGACAGGGTCTATCTCTGACAGGGTCTATCTCTAACATGGTCTGTCTCTGACAGGGTCTATCTCTGACAGTGTCTATCTCTAACAGGTTCTATCTCTAACAGGGTCTGTCTCTGACAGGGTCTATCTCTGACAGGTTCTATCTCTAACAGGATCTTTCTCTAACAGGGTCTGTCTCTGACAGGGTCTATCTCTGACAGGGTCTATCTCTAACATGGTCTGTCTCCAACATGTTTTTTCTCTAACAGGGTCTGTCTCTGACAGGGTCTGTCTCTAACAGGGTCTATCTCTAACAGGGTCTGTCTCTGACAGGGTCTGTCTGACAGGGTCTGTCTCTGACAGGGTCTATCTCTAACAGGGTCTATCTCTAACAGGGTCTGTCTCTATCAGGGTCTGTGTGATAGGGTCTGTCTCTGACAGGGTCTGTCTCTGACAGGGTCTATGTCTAACATAGTCTGTCTCTGACAGGTTCTATCTCTAACAGGGTTTATCTCTGACAGGGTCTGTCTCTGACAGGGTCTATCTCTGACAGGGTCTATCTCTAACATGGTCTGTCTCTGACAGGGTCTATCTCTGACAGGGTCTATCTCTAACAGGTTCTATCTCTAACAGGGTCTGTCTATGACAGGGTCTATCTCTGACAGGTTCTATCTCTAACAGGGTCTATCTCTAACAGGGTCTGTCTCTGACAGGGTCTATCTCTGACAGGGTCTATCTCTAACAGGTTATATCTCTAACAGGGTCTGTCTCTGACAGGGTCTATCTCTAACAGGTTCTGTCTCTAACAGGGTCTATCTCTAACAGGGTCTGTCTCTAACAGGGTCTATCTCTAACAGGGTCTGTCTCTGACAGGGTCTGTCTGACACGGTCTGTCTCTGACAGGGTCTATCTCTAACAGGGTCTATCTGTAACAGGGTCTGTCTTTATCAGGGTCTGTGTGACAGGGTCTGTCTCTGACAGGGTCTGTCTCTGACAGGGTCTGTCTCTGACAGGGTCTATCTCTAACGTGGTCTGTCTCTGACAGGTTCTATCTCTAACAGGGTCTATCTCTAACAGGGTCTGTCTCTGACAGGGTCTATCTCTGACAGGGTCTATCTCTAACATGGTCTGTCTCTGACAGGGTCTATCTCTGACAGTGTCTATCTCTAACAGGTTCTATCTCTAACAGGGTCTGTCTCTGACAGGGTCTATCTCTGACAGGTTCTATCTCTAACAGGATCTTTCTCTAACAGGGTCTGTCTCTGACAGGGTCTATCTCTGACAGGGTCTATCTCTAACATGGTCTGTCTCCAACATGTTTTTTCTCTAACAGGGTCTGTCTCTGACAGGGTCTGTCTCTAACAGGGTCTATCTCTAACAGGGTCTGTCTCTGACAGGGTCTGTCTGACAGGGTCTGTCTCTGACAGGGTCTATCTCTAACAGGGTCTATCTCTAACAGGGTCTTTCTCTATCAGGGTCTGTGTGATAGGGTCTGTCTCTGACAGGGTCTGTCTCTGAAAGGGTCTATGTCTAACATAGTCTGTCTCTGACAGGTTCTATCTCTAACAGGGTCTATCTCTGACAGGGTCTGTCTCTGACAGGGTCTATCACTGACAGGTTCTATCTCTAACAGGGTCTATCTATAACAGGGTCTGTCTCTAACAGGGTCTATCTCTAACAGGGTCTGTCTCTGACAGGGTCTGTCTGACAGGGTCTGTCTCTGACAGGGTCTATCTCTAACAGGGTCTATCTCTAACAGGGTCTGTCTCTATCAGGGTCTGTGTGACAGGGTCTGTCTCTGACAGGGTCTGTCTCTGACAGGTTCTATCTCTAACAGGGTCTATTTCTAACAGGGTCTATCTCTAACAGGGTCTGTCTCTGACAGGGTCTATCTCTAACAGGTTATATCTCTAACAGGGTCTGTCTCTGACAGGGTCTATCTCTAACAGGTTCTGTCTCTAACAGGGTCTATCTCTAACAGGGTCTGTCTCTAACAGGGTCTATCTCTAACAGGGCCTGTCTCTGACAGGGTCTGTCTGACACGGTCTGTCTCTGACAGGGTCTATCTCTAACAGGGTCTATCTGTAACAGGGTCTGTCTTTATCAGGGTCTGTGTGACAGGGTCTGTCTCTGACAGGGTCTGTCTCTGACAGGGTCTGTCTCTGACAGGGTCTATCTCTAACGTGGTCTGTCTCTGACAGGTTCTATCTCTAACAGGGTCTATCTCTAACAGGGTCTGTCTCTGACAGGGTCTATCTCTGACAGGGTCTATCTCTAACATGGTCTGTCTCTGACAGGGTCTATCTCTGACAGTGTCTATCTCTAACAGGTTCTATCTCTAACAGGGTCTGTCTCTGACAGGGTCTATCTCTGACAGGTTCTATCTCTAACAGGATCTTTCTCTAACAGGGTCTGTCTCTGACAGGGTCTATCTCTGACAGGGTCTATCTCTAACATGGTCTGTCTCTGACAGGGTCTATCTCTGACAGGGTCTATCTCTAACAGGTTCTATCTCTAACAGGGTCTGTCTATGACAGGGTCTATCTCTGACAGGTTCTATCTCTAACAGGGTCTATCTCTAACAGGGTCTGTCTCTGACAGGGTCTATCTCTGACAGGGTCTATCTCTAACAGGTTATATCTCTAACAGGGTCTGTCTCTGACAGGGTCTATCTCTAACAGGTTCTGTCTCTAACAGGGTCTATCTCTAACAGGGTCTGTCTCTAACAGGGTCTATCTCTAACAGGGTCTGTCTCTGACAGGGTCTGTCTGACACGGTCTGTCTCTGACAGGGTCTATCTCTAACAGGGTCTATCTGTAACAGGGTCTGTCTTTATCAGGGTCTGTGTGACAGGGTCTGTCTCTGACAGGGTCTGTCTCTGACAGGGTCTGTCTCTGACAGGGTCTATCTCTAACGTGGTCTGTCTCTGACAGGTTCTATCTCTAACAGGGTCTATCTCTAACAGGGTCTGTCTCTGACAGGGTCTATCTCTGACAGGGTCTATCTCTAACATGGTCTGTCTCTGACAGGGTCTATCTCTGACAGTGTCTATCTCTAACAGGTTCTATCTCTAACAGGGTCTGTCTCTGACAGGGTCTATCTCTGACAGGTTCTATCTCTAACAGGATCTTTCTCTAACAGGGTCTGTCTCTGACAGGGTCTATCTCTGACAGGGTCTATCTCTAACATGGTCTGTCTCCAACATGTTTTTTCTCTAACAGGGTCTGTCTCTGACAGGGTCTGTCTCTAACAGGGTCTATCTCTAACAGGGTCTGTCTCTGACAGGGTCTGTCTGACAGGGTCTGTCTCTGACAGGGTCTATCTCTAACAGGGTCTATCTCTAACAGGGTCTTTCTCTATCAGGGTCTGTGTGATAGGGTCTGTCTCTGACAGGGTCTGTCTCTGAAAGGGTCTATGTCTAACATAGTCTGTCTCTGACAGGTTCTATCTCTAACAGGGTCTATCTCTGACAGGGTCTGTCTCTGACAGGGTCTATCACTGACAGGTTCTATCTCTAACAGGGTCTATCTATAACAGGGTCTGTCTCTAACAGGGTCTATCTCTAACAGGGTCTGTCTCTGACAGGGTCTGTCTGACAGGGTCTGTCTCTGACAGGGTCTATCTCTAACAGGGTCTATCTCTAACAGGGTCTGTCTCTATCAGGGTCTGTGTGACAGGGTCTGTCTCTGACAGGGTCTGTCTCTGACAGGTTCTATCTCTAACAGGGTCTATTTCTAACAGGGTCTATCTCTAACAGGGTCTGTCTCTGACAGGGTCTATCTCTAACAGGTTATATCTCTAACAGGGTCTGTCTCTGACAGGGTCTATCTCTAACAGGTTCTGTCTCTAACAGGGTCTATCTCTAACAGGGTCTGTCTCTAACAGGGTCTATCTCTAACAGGGCCTGTCTCTGACAGGGTCTGTCTGACACGGTCTGTCTCTGACAGGGTCTATCTCTAACAGGGTCTATCTGTAACAGGGTCTGTCTTTATCAGGGTCTGTGTGACAGGGTCTGTCTCTGACAGGGTCTGTCTCTGACAGGGTCTGTCTCTGACAGGGTCTATCTCTAACGTGGTCTGTCTCTGACAGGTTCTATCTCTAACAGGGTCTATCTCTAACAGGGTCTGTCTCTGACAGGGTCTATCTCTGACAGGGTCTATCTCTAACATGGTCTGTCTCTGACAGGGTCTATCTCTGACAGTGTCTATCTCTAACAGGTTCTATCTCTAACAGGGTCTGTCTCTGACAGGGTCTATCTCTGACAGGTTCTATCTCTAACAGGATCTTTCTCTAACAGGGTCTGTCTCTGACAGGGTCTATCTCTGACAGGGTCTATCTCTAACATGGTCTGTCTCCAACATGTTTTTTCTCTAACAGGGTCTGTCTCTGACAGGGTCTGTCTCTAACAGGGTCTATCTCTAACAGGGTCTGTCTCTGACAGGGTCTGTCTGACAGGGTCTGTCTCTGACAGGGTCTATCTCTAACAGGGTCTATCTCTAACAGGGTCTGTCTCTATCAGGGTCTGTGTGATAGGGTCTGTCTCTGACAGGGTCTGTCTCTGACAGGGTCTATGTCTAACAGGGTTTATCTCTGACAGGGTCTGTCTCTGACAGGGTCTATCTCTGACAGGGTCTATCTCTAACATGGTCTGTCTCTGACAGGGTCTATCTCTGACAGGGTCTATCTCTAACAGGTTCTATCTCTAACAGGGTCTGTCTATGACAGGGTCTATCTCTGACAGGTTCTATCTCTAACAGGGTCTATCTCTAACAGGGTCTGTCTCTGACAGGGTCTATCTCTGACAGGGTCTATCTCTAACAGGTTATATCTCTAACAGGGTCTGTCTCTGACAGGGTCTATCTCTAACAGGTTCTGTCTCTAACAGGGTCTATCTCTAACAGGGTCTGTCTCTAACAGGGTCTATCTCTAACAGGGTCTGTCTCTGACAGGGTCTGTCTGACACGGTCTGTCTCTGACAGGGTCTATCTCTAACAGGGTCTATCTGTAACAGGGTCTGTCTTTATCAGGGTCTGTGTGACAGGGTCTGTCTCTGACAGGGTCTGTCTCTGACAGGGTCTGTCTCTGACAGGGTCTATCTCTAACGTGGTCTGTCTCTGACAGGTTCTATCTCTAACAGGGTCTATCTCTAACAGGGTCTGTCTCTGACAGGGTCTATCTCTGACAGGGTCTATCTCTAACATGGTCTGTCTCTGACAGGGTCTATCTCTGACAGTGTCTATCTCTGACAGTGTCTATCTCTAACAGGTTCTATCTCTAACAGGGTCTGTCTCTGACAGGGTCTATCTCTGACAGGTTCTATCTCTAACAGGATCTTTCTCTAACAGGGTCTGTCTCTGACAGGGTCTATCTCTAACAGGGTCTGTCTCTGACAGGGTCTATCTCTGACAGGGTCTATCTCTAACATGGTCTGTCTCTGACAGGGTCTATCTCTGACAGTGTCTATCTCTAACAGGTTCTATCTCTAACAGGGTCTGTCTCTGACAGGGTCTATCTCTGACAGGTTCTATCTCTAACAGGATCTTTCTCTAACAGGGTCTGTCTCTGACAGGGTCTATCTCTGACAGGGTCTATCTCTAACATGGTCTGTCTCCAACATGTTTTTTCTCTAACAGGGTCTGTCTCTGACAGGGTCTGTCTCTAACAGGGTCTATCTCTAACAGGGTCTTTCTCTGACAGGGTCTGTCTGACAGGGTCTGTCTCTGACAGGGTCTATCTCTAACAGGGTCTATCTCTAACAGGGTCTGTCTCTATCAGGGTCTGTGTGATAGGGTCTGTCTCTGACAGGGTCTGTCTCTGACAGGGTCTATGTCTAACATAGTCTGTCTCTGACAGGTTCTATCTCTAACAGGGTTTATCTCTGACAGGGTCTGTCTCTGACAGGGTCTATCTCTGACAGGGTCTATCTCTAACATGGTCTGTCTCTGACAGGGTCTATCTCTGACAGGGTCTATCTCTAACAGGTTCTATCTCTAACAGGGTCTGTCTATGACAGGGTCTATCTCTGACAGGTTCTATCTCTAACAGGGTCTATCTCTAACAGGGTCTGTCTCTGACAGGGTCTATCTCTGACAGGGTCTATCTCTAACAGGTTATATCTCTAACAGGGTCTGTCTCTGACAGGGTCTATCTCTAACAGGTTCTGTCTCTAACAGGGTCTATCTCTAACAGGGTCTGTCTCTAACAGGGTCTATCTCTAACAGGGTCTGTCTCTGACAGGGTCTGTCTGACACGGTCTGTCTCTGACAGGGTCTATCTCTAACAGGGTCTATCTGTAACAGGGTCTGTCTTTATCAGGGTCTGTGTGACAGGGTCTGTCTCTGACAGGGTCTGTCTCTGACAGGGTCTGTCTCTGACAGGGTCTATCTCTAACGTGGTCTGTCTCTGACAGGTTCTATCTCTAACAGGGTCTATCTCTAACAGGGTCTGTCTCTGACAGGGTCTATCTCTGACAGGGTCTATCTCTAACATGGTCTGTCTCTGACAGGGTCTATCTCTGACAGTGTCTATCTCTAACAGGTTCTATCTCTAACAGGGTCTGTCTCTGACAGGGTCTATCTCTGACAGGTTCTATCTCTAACAGGATCTTTCTCTAACAGGGTCTGTCTCTGACAGGGTCTATCTCTGACAGGGTCTATCTCTAACATGGTCTGTCTCCAACATGTTTTTTCTCTAACAGGGTCTGTCTCTGACAGGGTCTGTCTCTAACAGGGTCTATCTCTAACAGGGTCTGTCTCTGACAGGGTCTGTCTGACAGGGTCTGTCTCTGACAGGGTCTATCTCTAACAGGGTCTATCTCTAACAGGGTCTTTCTCTATCAGGGTCTGTGTGATAGGGTCTGTCTCTGACAGGGTCTGTCTCTGAAAGGGTCTATGTCTAACATAGTCTGTCTCTGACAGGTTCTATCTCTAACAGGGTCTATCTCTGACAGGGTCTGTCTCTGACAGGGTCTATCTCTGACAGGTTCTATCTCTAACAGGGTCTATCTATAACAGGGTCTGTCTCTAACAGGGTCTATCTCTAACAGGGTCTGTCTCTGACAGGGTCTGTCTGACAGGGTCTGTCTCTGACAGGGTCTATCTCTAACAGGGTCTATCTCTAACAGGGTCTGTCTCTATCAGGGTCTGTGTGACAGGGTCTGTCTCTGACAGGGTCTGTCTCTGACAGGTTCTATCTCTAACAGGGTCTATTTCTAACAGGGTCTATCTCTAACAGGGTCTGTCTCGGACAGGGTCTATCTCTGACAAGGTCTATCTCTAACATGGTCTGTCTCTGACAGGTTCTATCTCTAACAGGGTCTGTCTCTGAAAGGGTCTATCTCTGACAGGGTCTGTCTCTAACAGGGTATGTCTCTGACAGGGTCTATCTCTAACAGGGTCTGTCTCTGACAGGGTCTATCTCTGACAGGTTCTATCTCTAATAGGGTCTATCTCTAACAGGGTCTATCTCTAACAGGGTCTGTCTCTGACAGGGTTTATCTCTGACAGGTTCTATCTCTAACAGGATCTTTCTCTAACAGGGTCTGTCTCTGACAGGGTCTATCTCTGACAGGGTCTATCTCTAACATGGTCTGTCTCCTACAGGTTTTATCTCTAACAGGGTCTGTCTCGGACAGGGTCTATCTCTGACAAGGTCTATCTCTAACATGGTCTGTCTCTGACAGGTTCTATCTCTAACAGGGTCTGTCTCTGAAAGGGTCTATCTCTGACAGGGTCTGTCTCTAACAGGGTATGTCTCTGACAGGGTCTATCTCTAACAGGGTCTGTCTCTGACAGGGTCTATCTCTGACAGGTTCTATCTCTAATAGGGTCTATCTCTAACAGGGTCTATCTCTAACAGGGTCTGTCTCTGACAGGGTTTATCTCTGACAGGTTCTATCTCTAACAGGATCTTTCTCTAACAGGGTCTGTCTCTGACAGGGTCTATCTCTGACAGGGTCTATCTCTAACATGGTCTGTCTCCTACAGGTTTTATCTCTAACAGGGTCTGTCTCTGACAGGGTCTGTCTCTGACAGGGTCTATCTCTGACAGGGTCTATCTCTAACATGGTCTGTCTCTGACAGGGTCTATCTCTGACAGGGTCTATCTCTAACAGGTTCTATCTCTAACAGGGTCTGTCTATGACAGGGTCTATCTCCGACAGGTTCTATCTCAAACAGGGTCTATCTTTAACAGGGTCTGTCTCTGACAGGGTCTATCTCTGACAGTTTCTATCTCTAACAGGGTCTATCTCTAACAGGGTCTGTCTCTGACAGGGTCTATCTCTGACAGGTTCTATCTCTAACAGGGTCTATCTCTAACAGGGTCTGTCTCTAACAGGGTCTATCTCTAACAGGGTCTGTCTCTGACAGGGTCTGTCTGACACGGTCTGTCTCTGACAGGGTCTATCTCTAACAGGGTCTATCTCTAACAGGGTCTGTCTCTATCAGGGTCTGTGTGACAGGGTCTGTATCTGACAGGGTCTGTCTCTGACATGGTCTATCTCTAACATGGTCTGTCTCTGACAGGTTCTATCTCTAACAGGGTCTATCTCTAACAGGGTCTATCTCTAACAGGATCTGTCTCTGACAGGGTCTATCTCTTACAGGGTATATCTCTAACATGTTCTGTCTCTGACAGGGTCTATCTCTGACAGGTTCTATCTCTAACAGGTTCTATCTCTAACAGGGTCTGTCTCTGACAGGGTCTATCTCTAACAGGTTCTGTCTCTAACAGGGTCTATCTCTAACAGGGTCTGTCTCTAACAGGGTCTATCTCTAACAGGGTCTGTCTTGACAGGGTCTGTCTGACACGGTCTGTCTCTGACAGGGTCTATCTCTAACAGGGTCTATCTCTGACGGGGTCTGTCTTTATCAGGGTCTGTGTGACAGGGTCTGTCTCTGACAGGGTCTGTCTCTGACAGGGTCTATCTCTAACGTGGTCTGTCTATGACAGGTTCTATCTCTAACAGGGTCTATCTCTAACAGGGTCTATCTCTAACAGGGTCTGTCTCTGACAGGGTCTATCTCTGACAGGGTCTATCTCTAACATGGTCTGTCTCTGACAGGGTCTATCTCTGACAGTGTCTATCTCTAACAGGTTCTATCTCTATCAGGGTCTGTCTATGACAGGGTCTATCTCTGATAGGTTCTATCTCTAACAGGGTCTATCTCTAACAGGGTCTGTCTCTGACAGGGTCTATCTCTGACAGTCTCTATCTCTAACAGGGTCTATCTCTAACAGGGTCTGTCTCTAACAGGGTCTATCTCTAACAGGGTCTGTCTCTGACAGGGTCTGTCTGACACGGTCTGTCTCTGACAGGGTCTATCTCTAACAGGGTCTATCTCTAACAGGGTCTGTCTCTATCAGGGTCTGTGTGACAGGGTCTGTATCTGACAGGGTCTGTCTCTGACATGGTCTATCTCTAACATGGTCTGTCTCTGACAGGTTCTATCTCTAACAGGGTCTATCTCTAACAGGGTCTATCTCTAACAGGATCTGTCTCTGACAGGGTCTATCTCTTACAGGGTATATCTCTAACATGGTCTGTCTCTGACAGGGTCTATCTCTGACAGGTTCTATCTCTAACAGGTTCTATCTCTAACAGGGTCTGTCTCTGACAGGGTCTATCTCTAACAGGTTCTGTCTCTAACAGGGTCTATCTCTAACAGGGTCTGTCTCTAACAGGGTCTATCTCTAACAGGGTCTGTCTTGACAGGGTCTGTCTGACACGGTCTGTCTCTGACAGGGTCTATCTCTAACAGGGTCTATCTCTGACAGGGTCTGTCTTTATCAGGGTCTGTGTGACAGGGTCTGTCTCTGACAGGGTCTGTCTCTGACAGGGTCTATCTCTAACGTGGTCTGTCTCTGACAGGTTCTATCTCTAACAGGGTCTATCTCTAACAGGGTCTATCTCTAACAGGGTCTGTCTCTGACAGGGTCTATCTCTGACAGGGTCTATCTCTAACATGGTCTGTCTCTGACAGGGTCTATCTCTGACAGTGTCTATCTCTAACAGGTTCTATCTCTATCAGGGTCTGTCTATGACAGGGTCTATCTCTGATAGGTTCTATCTCTAACAGGGTCTATCTCTAACAGGGTCTGTCTCTGACAGGGTCTATCTCTGACAGTCTCTATCTCTAACAGGGTCTATCTCTAACAGGGTCTGTCTCTATCAGGGTCTGTGTGACAGGGTCTGTCTCTGACAGGGTCTGTCTCTGACAGGTTCTATCTCTAACAGGGTCTATTTCTAACAGGGTCTGTCTCTATCAGGGTCTGTGTGACAGGGTCTGTATCTGACAGGGTCTGTCTCTGACATGGTCTATCTCTAACATGGTCTGTCTCTGACAGGTTCTATCTCTAACAGGGTCTATCTCTAACAGGGTCTATCTCTAACAGGATCTGTCTCTGACAGGGTCTATCTCTTACAGGGTATATCTCTAACATGTTCTGTCTCTGACAGGGTCTATCTCTGACAGGTTCTATCTCTAACAGGTTCTATCTCTAACAGGGTCTGTCTCTGACAGGGTCTATCTCTAACAGGTTCTGTCTCTAACAGGGTCTATCTCTAACAGGGTCTGTCTCTAACAGGGTCTATCTCTAACAGGGTCTGTCTTGACAGGGTCTGTCTGACACGGTCTGTCTCTGACAGGGTCTATCTCTAACAGGGTCTATCTCTGACGGGGTCTGTCTTTATCAGGGTCTGTGTGACAGGGTCTGTCTCTGACAGGGTCTGTCTCTGACAGGGTCTATCTCTAACGTGGTCTGTCTATGACAGGTTCTATCTCTAACAGGGTCTATCTCTAACAGGGTCTATCTCTAACAGGGTCTGTCTCTGACAGGGTCTATCTCTGACAGGGTCTATCTCTAACATGGTCTGTCTCTGACAGGGTCTATCTCTGACAGTGTCTATCTCTAACAGGTTCTATCTCTATCAGGGTCTGTCTATGACAGGGTCTATCTCTGATAGGTTCTATCTCTAACAGGGTCTATCTCTAACAGGGTCTGTCTCTGACAGGGTCTATCTCTGACAGTCTCTATCTCTAACAGGGTCTATCTCTAACAGGGTCTGTCTCTAACAGGGTCTATCTCTAACAGGGTCTGTCTCTGACAGGGTCTGTCTGACACGGTCTGTCTCTGACAGGGTCTATCTCTAACAGGGTCTATCTCTAACAGGGTCTGTCTCTATCAGGGTCTGTGTGACAGGGTCTGTATCTGACAGGGTCTGTCTCTGACATGGTCTATCTCTAACATGGTCTGTCTCTGACAGGTTCTATCTCTAACAGGGTCTATCTCTAACAGGGTCTATCTCTAACAGGATCTGTCTCTGACAGGGTCTATCTCTTACAGGGTATATCTCTAACATGGTCTGTCTCTGACAGGGTCTATCTCTGACAGGTTCTATCTCTAACAGGTTCTATCTCTAACAGGGTCTGTCTCTGACAGGGTCTATCTCTAACAGGTTCTGTCTCTAACAGGGTCTATCTCTAACAGGGTCTGTCTCTAACAGGGTCTATCTCTAACAGGGTCTGTCTTGACAGGGTCTGTCTGACACGGTCTGTCTCTGACAGGGTCTATCTCTAACAGGGTCTATCTCTGACAGGGTCTGTCTTTATCAGGGTCTGTGTGACAGGGTCTGTCTCTGACAGGGTCTGTCTCTGACAGGGTCTATCTCTAACGTGGTCTGTCTCTGACAGGTTCTATCTCTAACAGGGTCTATCTCTAACAGGGTCTATCTCTAACAGGGTCTGTCTCTGACAGGGTCTATCTCTGACAGGGTCTATCTCTAACATGGTCTGTCTCTGACAGGGTCTATCTCTGACAGTGTCTATCTCTAACAGGTTCTATCTCTATCAGGGTCTGTCTATGACAGGGTCTATCTCTGATAGGTTCTATCTCTAACAGGGTCTATCTCTAACAGGGTCTGTCTCTGACAGGGTCTATCTCTGACAGTCTCTATCTCTAACAGGGTCTATCTCTAACAGGGTCTGTCTCTATCAGGGTCTGTGTGACATGGTCTGTCTCTGACAGGGTCTGTCTCTGACAGGTTCTATCTCTAACAGGGTCTATTTCTAACAGGGTCTATCTCTAACAGGGTCTGTCTCGGACAGGGTCTATCTCTGACAAGGTCTATCTCTAACATGGTCTGTCTCTGACAGGTTCTATCTCTAACAGGGTCTGTCTCTGAAAGGGTCTATCTCTGACAGGGTCTGTCTCTAACAGGGTATGTCTCTGACAGGGTCTATCTCTAACAGGGTCTGTCTCTGACAGGGTCTATCTCTGACAGGTTCTATCTCTAATAGGGTCTATCTCTAACAGGGTCTATCTCTAACAGGGTCTGTCTCTGACAGGGTTTATCTCTGACAGGTTCTATCTCTAACAGGATCTTTCTCTAACAGGGTCTGTCTCTGACAGGGTCTATCTCTGACAGGGTCTATCTCTAACATGGTCTGTCTCTGACAGGTTTTATCTCTAACATGGTCTGTCTCTGACAGGGTCTATCTCTGACAGGGTCTATCTCTAACAGGTTCTATCTCTAACAGGGTCTGTCTATGACAGGGTCTATCTCTGACAGGTTCTATCTCAAACAGGGTCTATCTCTAACAGGGTCTGTCTCTGACAGGGTCTATCTCTGACAGTTTCTATCTCTAACAGGGTCTATCTCTAACAGGGTCTGTATCTGACAGGGTCTATCTCTGACAGGTTCTATCTCTAACAGGGTCTATCTCTAACAGGGTCTGTCTCTAACAGGGTCTATCTCTAACAGGGTCTGTCTCTGACAGGGTCTGTCTGACACGGTCTGTCTCTGACAGGGTCTATCTCTAACAGGGTCTATCTCTAACAGGGTCTGTCTCTATCAGGGTCTGTGTGACAGGGTCTGTATCTGACAGGGTCTGTCTCTGACATGGTCTATCTCTAACATGGTCTGTCTCTGACAGGTTCTATCTCTAACAGGGTCTATCTCTAACAGGGTCTATCTCTAACAGGATCTGTCTCTGACAGGGTCTATCTCTTACAGGGTATATCTCTAACATGGTCTGTCTCTGACAGGGTCTATCTCTGACAGGTTCTATCTCTAACAGGTTCTATCTCTAACAGGGTCTGTCTCTGACAGGGTCTATCTCTAACAGGTTCTGTCTCTAACAGGGTCTATCTCTAACAGGGTCTGTCTCTAACAGGGTCTATCTCTAACAGGGTCTGTCTTGACAGGGTCTGTCTGACACGGTCTGTCTCTGACAGGGTCTATCTCTAACAGGGTCTATCTCTGACAGGGTCTGTCTTTATCAGGGTCTGTGTGACAGGGTCTGTCTCTGACAGGGTCTGTCTCTGACAGGGTCTATCTCTAACGTGGTCTGTCTCTGACAGGTTCTATCTCTAACAGGGTCTATCTCTAACAGGGTCTATCTCTAACAGGGTCTGTCTCTGACAGGGTCTATCTCTGACAGGGTCTATCTCTAACATGGTCTGTCTCTGACAGGGTCTATCTCTGACAGTGTCTATCTCTAACAGGTTCTATCTCTATCAGGGTCTGTCTATGACAGGGTCTATCTCTGATAGGTTCTATCTCTAACAGGGTCTATCTCTAACAGGGTCTGTCTCTGACAGGGTCTATCTCTGACAGTCTCTATCTCTAACAGGGTCTATCTCTAACAGGGTCTGTCTCTAACAGGGTCTATCTCTAACAGGGTCTGTCTCTGACAGGGTCTGTCTGACACGGTCTGTCTCTGACAGGGTCTATCTCTAACAGGGTCTATCTCTAACAGGGTCTGTCTCTATCAGGGTCTGTGTGACAGGGTCTGTATCTGACAGGGTCTGTCTCTGACATGGTCTATCTCTAACATGGTCTGTCTCTGACAGGTTCTATCTCTAACAGGGTCTATCTCTAACAGGGTCTATCTCTAACAGGATCTGTCTCTGACAGGGTCTATCTCTTACAGGGTATATCTCTAACATGGTCTGTCTCTGACAGGGTCTATCTCTGACAGGTTCTATCTCTAACAGGTTCTATCTCTAACAGGGTCTGTCTCTGACAGGGTCTATCTCTAACAGGTTCTGTCTCTAACAGGGTCTATCTCTAACAGGGTCTGTCTCTAACAGGGTCTATCTCTAACAGGGTCTGTCTTGACAGGGTCTGTCTGACACGGTCTGTCTCTGACAGGGTCTATCTCTAACAGGGTCTATCTCTGACAGGGTCTGTCTTTATCAGGGTCTGTGTGACAGGGTCTGTCTCTGACAGGGTCTGTCTCTGACAGGGTCTATCTCTAACGTGGTCTGTCTCTGACAGGTTCTATCTCTAACAGGGTCTATCTCTAACAGGGTCTATCTCTAACAGGGTCTGTCTCTGACAGGGTCTATCTCTGACAGGGTCTATCTCTAACATGGTCTGTCTCTGACAGGGTCTATCTCTGACAGTGTCTATCTCTAACAGGTTCTATCTCTATCAGGGTCTGTCTATGACAGGGTCTATCTCTGATAGGTTCTATCTCTA
Organism: Coregonus lavaretus; assembly: GCF_964263955.1. Taxonomy (NCBI): domain Eukaryota; kingdom Metazoa; phylum Chordata; class Actinopteri; order Salmoniformes; family Salmonidae; genus Coregonus; species Coregonus lavaretus. Next base: position 309,098 of record NW_028165296.1, read on the forward strand.
ACAGGGTCTATCTCTAACAGGGTCTGTCTCTGACAGGGTCTATCTCTGACAGTCTCTATCTCTAACAGGGTCTATCTCTAACAGGGTCTGTCTCTATCAGGGTCTGTGTGACAGGGTCTGTCTCTGACAGGGTCTGTCTCTGACAGGTTCTATCTCTAACAGGGTCTATTTCTAACAGGGTCTGTCTCTATCAGGGTCTGTGTGACAGGGTCTGTATCTGACAGGGTCTGTCTCTGACATGGTCTATCTCTAACATGGTCTGTCTCTGACAGGTTCTATCTCTAACAGGGTCTATCTCTAACAGGGTCTATCTCTAACAGGATCTGTCTCTGACAGGGTCTATCTCTTACAGGGTATATCTCTAACATGTTCTGTCTCTGACAGGGTCTATCTCTGACAGGTTCTATCTCTAACAGGTTCTATCTCTAACAGGGTCTGTCTCTGACAGGGTCTATCTCTAACAGGTTCTGTCTCTAACAGGGTCTATCTCTAACAGGGTCTGTCTCTAACAGGGTCTATCTCTAACAGGGTCTGTCTTGACAGGGTCTGTCTGACACGGTCTGTCTCTGACAGGGTCTATCTCTAACAGGGTCTATCTCTGACGGGGTCTGTCTTTATCAGGGTCTGTGTGACAGGGTCTGTCTCTGACAGGGTCTGTCTCTGACAGGGTCTATCTCTAACGTGGTCTGTCTATGACAGGTTCTATCTCTAACAGGGTCTATCTCTAACAGGGTCTATCTCTAACAGGGTCTGTCTCTGACAGGGTCTATCTCTGACAGGGTCTATCTCTAACATGGTCTGTCTCTGACAGGGTCTATCTCTGACAGTGTCTATCTCTAACAGGTTCTATCTCTATCAGGGTCTGTCTATGACAGGGTCTATCTCTGATAGGTTCTATCTCTAACAGGGTCTATCTCTAACAGGGTCTGTCTCTGACAGGGTCTATCTCTGACAGTCTCTATCTCTAACAGGGTCTATCTCTAACAGGGTCTGTCTCTAACAGGGTCTATCTCTAACAGGGTCTGTCTCTGACAGGGTCTGTCTGACACGGTCTGTCTCTGACAGGGTCTATCTCTAACAGGGTCTATCTCTAACAGGGTCTGTCTCTATCAGGGTCTGTGTGACAGGGTCTGTATCTGACAGGGTCTGTCTCTGACATGGTCTATCTCTAACATGGTCTGTCTCTGACAGGTTCTATCTCTAACAGGGTCTATCTCTAACAGGGTCTATCTCTAACAGGATCTGTCTCTGACAGGGTCTATCTCTTACAGGGTATATCTCTAACATGGTCTGTCTCTGACAGGGTCTATCTCTGACAGGTTCTATCTCTAACAGGTTCTATCTCTAACAGGGTCTGTCTCTGACAGGGTCTATCTCTAACAGGTTCTGTCTCTAACAGGGTCTATCTCTAACAGGGTCTGTCTCTAACAGGGTCTATCTCTAACAGGGTCTGTCTTGACAGGGTCTGTCTGACACGGTCTGTCTCTGACAGGGTCTATCTCTAACAGGGTCTATCTCTGACAGGGTCTGTCTTTATCAGGGTCTGTGTGACAGGGTCTGTCTCTGACAGGGTCTGTCTCTGACAGGGTCTATCTCTAACGTGGTCTGTCTCTGACAGGTTCTATCTCTAACAGGGTCTATCTCTAACAGGGTCTATCTCTAACAGGGTCTGTCTCTGACAGGGTCTATCTCTGACAGGGTCTATCTCTAACATGGTCTGTCTCTGACAGGGTCTATCTCTGACAGTGTCTATCTCTAACAGGTTCTATCTCTATCAGGGTCTGTCTATGACAGGGTCTATCTCTGATAGGTTCTATCTCTAACAGGGTCTATCTCTAACAGGGTCTGTCTCTGACAGGGTCTATCTCTGACAGTCTCTATCTCTAACAGGGTCTATCTCTAACAGGGTCTGTCTCTATCAGGGTCTGTGTGACATGGTCTGTCTCTGACAGGGTCTGTCTCTGACAGGTTCTATCTCTAACAGGGTCTATTTCTAACAGGGTCTATCTCTAACAGGGTCTGTCTCGGACAGGGTCTATCTCTGACAAGGTCTATCTCTAACATGGTCTGTCTCTGACAGGTTCTATCTCTAACAGGGTCTGTCTCTGAAAGGGTCTATCTCTGACAGGGTCTGTCTCTAACAGGGTATGTCTCTGACAGGGTCTATCTCTAACAGGGTCTGTCTCTGACAGGGTCTATCTCTGACAGGTTCTATCTCTAATAGGGTCTATCTCTAACAGGGTCTATCTCTAACAGGGTCTGTCTCTGACAGGGTTTATCTCTGACAGGTTCTATCTCTAACAGGATCTTTCTCTAACAGGGTCTGTCTCTGACAGGGTCTATCTCTGACAGGGTCTATCTCTAACATGGTCTGTCTCTGACAGGTTTTATCTCTAACATGGTCTGTCTCTGACAGGGTCTATCTCTGACAGGGTCTATCTCTAACAGGTTCTATCTCTAACAGGGTCTGTCTATGACAGGGTCTATCTCTGACAGGTTCTATCTCAAACAGGGTCTATCTCTAACAGGGTCTGTCTCTGACAGGGTCTATCTCTGACAGTTTCTATCTCTAACAGGGTCTATCTCTAACAGGGTCTGTATCTGACAGGGTCTATCTCTGACAGGTTCTATCTCTAACAGGGTCTATCTCTAACAGGGTCTGTCTCTAACAGGGTCTATCTCTAACAGGGTCTGTCTCTGACAGGGTCTGTCTGACACGGTCTGTCTCTGACAGGGTCTATCTCTAACAGGGTCTATCTCTAACAGGGTCTGTCTCTATCAGGGTCTGTGTGACAGGGTCTGTATCTGACAGGGTCTGTCTCTGACATGGTCTATCTCTAACATGGTCTGTCTCTGACAGGTTCTATCTCTAACAGGGTCTATCTCTAACAGGGTCTATCTCTAACAGGATCTGTCTCTGACAGGGTCTATCTCTTACAGGGTATATCTCTAACATGGTCTGTCTCTGACAGGGTCTATCTCTGACAGGTTCTATCTCTAACAGGTTCTATCTCTAACAGGGTCTGTCTCTGACAGGGTCTATCTCTAACAGGTTCTGTCTCTAACAGGGTCTATCTCTAACAGGGTCTGTCTCTAACAGGGTCTATCTCTAACAGGGTCTGTCTTGACAGGGTCTGTCTGACACGGTCTGTCTCTGACAGGGTCTATCTCTAACAGGGTCTATCTCTGACAGGGTCTGTCTTTATCAGGGTCTGTGTGACAGGGTCTGTCTCTGACAGGGTCTGTCTCTGACAGGGTCTATCTCTAACGTGGTCTGTCTCTGACAGGTTCTATCTCTAACAGGGTCTATCTCTAACAGGGTCTATCTCTAACAGGGTCTGTCTCTGACAGGGTCTATCTCTGACAGGGTCTATCTCTAACATGGTCTGTCTCTGACAGGGTCTATCTCTGACAGTGTCTATCTCTAACAGGTTCTATCTCTATCAGGGTCTGTCTATGACAGGGTCTATCTCTGATAGGTTCTATCTCTAACAGGGTCTATCTCTAACAGGGTCTGTCTCTGACAGGGTCTATCTCTGACAGTCTCTATCTCTAACAGGGTCTATCTCTAACAGGGTCTGTCTCTAACAGGGTCTATCTCTAACAGGGTCTGTCTCTGACAGGGTCTGTCTGACACGGTCTGTCTCTGACAGGGTCTATCTCTAACAGGGTCTATCTCTAACAGGGTCTGTCTCTATCAGGGTCTGTGTGACAGGGTCTGTATCTGACAGGGTCTGTCTCTGACATGGTCTATCTCTAACATGGTCTGTCTCTGACAGGTTCTATCTCTAACAGGGTCTATCTCTAACAGGGTCTATCTCTAACAGGATCTGTCTCTGACAGGGTCTATCTCTTACAGGGTATATCTCTAACATGGTCTGTCTCTGACAGGGTCTATCTCTGACAGGTTCTATCTCTAACAGGTTCTATCTCTAACAGGGTCTGTCTCTGACAGGGTCTATCTCTAACAGGTTCTGTCTCTAACAGGGTCTATCTCTAACAGGGTCTGTCTCTAACAGGGTCTATCTCTAACAGGGTCTGTCTTGACAGGGTCTGTCTGACACGGTCTGTCTCTGACAGGGTCTATCTCTAACAGGGTCTATCTCTGACAGGGTCTGTCTTTATCAGGGTCTGTGTGACAGGGTCTGTCTCTGACAGGGTCTGTCTCTGACAGGGTCTATCTCTAACGTGGTCTGTCTCTGACAGGTTCTATCTCTAACAGGGTCTATCTCTAACAGGGTCTATCTCTAACAGGGTCTGTCTCTGACAGGGTCTATCTCTGACAGGGTCTATCTCTAACATGGTCTGTCTCTGACAGGGTCTATCTCTGACAGTGTCTATCTCTAACAGGTTCTATCTCTATCAGGGTCTGTCTATGACAGGGTCTATCTCTGATAGGTTCTATCTCTAACAGGGTCTATCTCTAACAGGGTCTGTCTCTGACAGGGTCTATCTCTGACAGTCTCTATCTCTAACAGGGTCTATCTCTAACAGGGTCTGTCTCTGACAGTGTCTGACTCTGACAGGTTCTATCTCTAACAGGGTCTATCTATAACAGGGTCTGTCTCTAACAGGGTCTATCTCTAACAGGGTCTGTCTCTGACAGGGTCTGTCTGACAGGGTCTGTCTCTGACAGGGTCTATCTCTAACAGGGTCTATCTCTAACAGGGTCTGTCTCTATCAGGGTCTGTGTGATAGGGTCTGTCTCTGACAGGGTCTGTCTCTGACAGGGTCTATGTCTAACATAGTCTGTCTCTGACAGGTTCAATCTCTAACAGGGTCTATCTCTTACAGGGTCTGTCTCTGACAGGGTCTATCTCTGACAGGGTCTATCTCTAACATGGTCTGTCTCTGACAGGGTCTATCTCTGACAGGGTCTATCTCTAACAGGTTCTATCTCTAACAGGGTCTGTCTATGACAGGGTCTATCTCTGACAGGTTCTATCTCTAACAGGGTCTATCTCTAACAGGGTCTGTCTCTGACAGGGTCTATCTCTGACAGGGTCTATCTCTAACAGGTTCTATCTCTAACAGGGTCTGTCTCTGACAGGGTCTATCTCTAACAGGTTCTGTCTCTAACAGGGTCTATCTCTAACAGGGTCTGTCTCTAACAGGGTCTATCTCTAACAGGGTCTGTCTCTGACAGGGTCTGTCTGACACGGTCTGTCTCTGACAGGGTCTATCTCTAACAGGGTCTATCTGTAACAGGGTCTGTCTTTATCAGGGTCTGTGTGACAGGGTCTGTCTCTGACAGGGTCTGTCTCTGACAGGGTCTATCTCTAACGTGGTCTGTCTCTGACAGGTTCTATCTCTAACAGGGTCTATCTCTAACAGGGTCTGTCTCTGACAGGGTCTATCTCTGACAGGGTCTATCTCTAACATCGTCTGTCTCTGACAGGGTCTATCTCTGACAGTGTCTATCTCTAACAGGTTCTATCTCTAACAGGGTCTGTCTATGACAGGGTCTATCTCTGACAGGTTCTATATCTAACAGGGTCTATCTGTAACAGGGTCTGTCTCTGACAGGGTCTATCTCTGACAGTTTCTATCTCAAACAGGGTCTATCTCTAACAGGGTCTGTCTCTGACAGGGTCTATCTCTGACAGGTTCTATCTCTAACAGAGTTTATCTATAACAGGGTCTGTCTCTAACAGGGTATATCTCTAACAGGGTCTGTCTCTGACAGGGTCTGTCTGACAGGGTCTGTCTCTGACAGGGTCTATCTCTAACAGGGTCTATTTCTAACAGGGTCTGTCTCTATCAGGGTCTGTGTGACAGGGTCTGTCTCTGACAGGGTCTGTCTCTGACAGGTTCTATCTCTAACAGGGTCTATTTCTAACAGGGTCTATCTCTAACAGGGTCTGTCTCTGACAGGGTCTATCTCTGACAAGGTCTATCTCTAGCATGGTCTGTCTCTGACAGGTTCTATCTCTAACAGGGTCTGTCTCTGAAAGGGTCTATCTCTGACAGGGTCTGTCTCTAACAGGGTATGTCTCTGACAGGGTCTATCTCTAACAGGGTCTGTCTCTGACAGGGTCTTTCTCTGACAGGTTCTATCTCTAATAGGGTCTATCTCTAACAGGGTCTATCTCTAACAGGGTCTGTCTCTGACAGGGTCTATCTCTGACAGATTCTATCTCTAACAGGATCTTTCTCTAACAGGGTCTGTCTCTGACAGGGTCTATCTCTGACAGGGTCTGTCTCTAACATGGTCTGTCTCAAACATGTTTTATCTCTAACAAGGTCTGTCTCTGACAGGGTCTGTCTCTAACAGGGTCTATCTCTAACAGGGTCTGTCTCTGACAGGGTCTGTCTGACAGGGTCTGTCTCTGACAGGGTCTATCTCTAACAGGGTCTATCTCTAACAGGGTCTGTCTCTATCAGGGTCTGTGTGATAGGGTCTGTCTCTGACAGGGTCTGTCTCTGACAGGGTCTATGTCTAACATAGTCTGTCTCTGACAGGTTCTATCTCTAACAGGGTCTATCTCTGACAGGGTCTGTCTCTGACAGGGTCTATCTCTGACAGGGTCTATCTCTAACATGGTCTGTCTCTGACAGGGTCTATCTCTGACAGGGTCTATCTCTAACAGGTTCTATCTCTAACAGGGTCTATCTCTAACAGGGTCTGTCTCTAACAGGGTCTATCTCTAACAGGGTCTGTCTCTGACAGGGTCTGTCTGACACGGTCTGTCTCTGACAGGGTCTATCTCTAACAGGGTCTATCTGTAACAGGGTCTGTCTTTATCAGGGTCTGTGTGACAGGGTCTGTCTCTGACAGGGTCTGTCTCTGACAGGGTCTGTCTCTGACAGGGTCTACCTCTAACGTGGTCTGTCTCTGACAGGTTCTATCTCTAACAGGGTCTATCTCTAACAGGGTCTGTCTCTGACAGGGTCTATCTCTGACAGGGTCTATCTCTAACAGGTTCTATCTCTAACAGGGTCTGTCTATGACAGGGTCTATCTCTGACAGGTTCTATATCTAACAGGGTCTATCTCTAACAGGGTCTGTCTCTGACAGGGTCTATCTCTGACAGTTTCTATCTCTAACAGGGTCTATCTCTAACAGGGTCTGTCTCTGACAGGGTCTATCGCTGACAGGTTCTATCTCTAACAGGGTCTATCTATAACAGGGTCTGTCTCTAACAGGGTCTATCTCTAACAGGGTCTGTCTCTGACAGGGTCTGTCTGACAGGGTCTGTCTCTGACAGGGTCTATCTCTAACAGGGTCTATCTCTAACAGGGTCTGTCTCTATCAGGGTCTGTGTGACAGGGTCTGTCTCTGACAGGGTCTGTCTCTGACAGGTTCTATCTCTAACAGGGTCTATTTCTAACAGGGTCTATCTCTAACAGGGTATGTCTCTGACAGGGTCTATCTCTAACAGGGTCTGTCTCTGACAGGGTCTATCTCTGACAGGTTCTATCTCTAATAGGGTCTATCTCTAACAGGGTCTATCTCTAACAGGGTCTGTCTCTGACAGGGTCTATCTCTGACAGGTTCTATCTCTAACAGGATCTTTCTCTAACAGGGTCTGTCTCTGACAGGGTCTATCTCTGCCAGGGTCTATCTCTAACATGGTCTGTCTCCAACATGTTTTATCTCTAACAGGGTCTGTCTCTGACAGGGTCTGTCTCTGACAGGGTCTATCTCTGACAGGGTCTATCTCTAACATGGTCTGTCTCTGACAGGGACTATCTCTGACAGGTTCTATCTCTAACAGGGTCTGTCAATGACAGGGTCTATCTCTGACAGGTTCTATCTCTAACAGGGTCTATCTCTAACAGGGTCTGTCTCTGACAGGGTCTATCTCTGACAGTTTATATCTCTAACAGGGTCTATCTCTAACAGGGTCTGTCTCTGACAGGGTCTATCTCTGACAGGTTCTATCTCTAACAGGGTCCATCTCTAACAGGGTCTGTCTCTGACAGGGTCTGTCTCTGACAGGGTCTGTCTGACAGGGTCTGTCTCTGACAGGGTCTATCTCTAACAGGGTCTATCTCTAACAGGGTCTGTCTCTGACAGGTTCTATCTCTAACAGGGTCTGTCTCTGAAAGGGTCTATCTCTGACAGGGTCTGTCTCTAACAGGGTCTGTCTCTAACAGGGTATGTCTCTTACAGGGTCTATCTCTAACAGGGTCTGTCGCTGACAGGGTCTATCTCTGACAGGTTCTATCTCTAATAGGGTCTATCTCTAACAGGGTCTATCTCTAACAGGGTCTGTTTCTGACAGGGTCTATCTCTGACAGGTTCTATCTCTAACAGGATCTTTCTCTAACATGGTCTGTCTCTGACAGGGTCTATCTCTGACAGGGTCTATCTCTAACATGGTCTGTCTCCAACAGGTTTTATCTCTAACAGGGTCTGTCTCTGACAGGGTCTGTCTCTGACAGGTTCTATCTCTGACAGGGTTTATCTCTAACATGGTCTGTCTCTGACAGGGTCTATCTCTGACAGGGTCTATCTCTAACATGGTCTGTCTCTGACAGGGTCTATCTCTGACAGTGTCTATCTCTAACAGGTTCTATCTCTAACAGGGTTTGTCTATGACAGGGTCTATCTCTGACAGGTTCTATATCTAACAGGGTCTATCTCTAACAGGGTCTGTCTCTGACAGGGTCTATCTCTGACAGTTTCTATCTCTAACAGGGTCTATCTCTAACAGGGTCTGTCTCTGACAGGGTCTATCTCTGACAGGTTCTATCTCTAACAGGGTCTATCTATAACAGGGTCTGTCTCTAACAGGGTCTATCTCTAACAGGGTCCATCTCTAACAGGGTCTGTCTCTGACAGGGTCTGTGTGACAGGGTCTGTCTCTGACAGGGTCTATCTCTAACAGAATCTATCTCTAACAGGGTCTGTCTCTATCAGGGTCTGTGTGACAGGGTCTGTCTCTGACAGGGTCTGTCTCTGACAGGTTCTATCTCTAACAGGGTCTATTTCTAACAGGGTCTATCTCTAACAGGGTCTGTCTCTGACAGGGTCTATCTCTGACAAGGTCTATCTCTAACATGGTCTGTCTCTGACAGGTTCTATCTCTAACAGGGTCTGTCTCTGAAAGGGTCTATCTCTGACAGGGTCTGTCTCTAACAGGTTATGTCTCTGACAGGGTCTATCTCTAACAGGGTCTGTCTCTGACAGGGTCTATCTCTGACAGGTTCTATCTCTAATAGGGTCTATCTCTAACAGGGTCTATCTCTAACAGGGTCTGTCTCTGACAGGGTCTATCTCTGACAGGTTCTATCTCTAACAGGATCTTTCTCTAACAGGGTCTGTCTCTGACAGGGTCTATCTCTGACAGGGTCTATCTCTAACATGGTCTGTCTCCAACATGTTTTATCTCTAACAGGGTCTGTCTCTGACAGGGTCTGTCTCTGACAGGGTCTATCTCTGACAGGGTCTATCTCTAACATGGTCTGTCTCTGACAGGGACTATCTCTGACAGGTTCTATCTCTAACAGGGTCTGTCAATGACAGGGTCTATCTCTGACAGGTTCTATCTCTAACAGGGTCTATCTCTAACAGGGTCTGTCTCTGACAGGGTCTATCTCTGACAGTTTATATCTCTAACAGGGTCTGTCTCTGACAGGGTCTATCTCTGACAGGTTCTATCTCTAACAGGGTCCATCTCTAACAGGGTCTGTCTCTGACAGGGTCTGTCTCTGACAGGGTCTGTCTGACAGGGTCTGTCTCTGACAGGGTCTATCTCTAACAGGGTCTATCTCTAACAGGGTCTGTCTCTGACAGGTTCTATCTCTAACAGGGTCTGTCTCTGAAAGGGTCTATCTCTGACAGGGTCTGTCTCTAACAGGGTCTGTCTCTAACAGGGTATGTCTCTTACAGGGTATATCTCTAACAGGGTCTGTCTCTGACAGGGTCTATCTCTGACAGGTTCTATCTCTAATAGGGTCTATCTCTAACAGGGTCTATCTCTAACAGGGTCTGTTTCTGACAGGGTCTATCTCTGACAGGTTCTATCTCTAACAGGATCTTTCTCTAACATGGTCTGTCTCTGACAGGGTCTATCTCTGACAGGGTCTATCTCTAACATGGTCTGTCTCCAACAGGTTTTATCTCTAACAGGGTCTGTCTCTGACAGGGTCTGTCTCTGACAGGTTCTATCTCTGACAGGGTTTATCTCTAACATGGTCTGTCTCTGACAGGGTCTATCTCTGACAGGGTATATCTCTAACAGGTTCTATCTCTAACAGGGTCTGTCTATGACAGGGTCTATCTCTGACAGGTTCTATCTCAAACAGGGTCTATCTCTAACAGGGTCTGTCACTGACAGGGTCTATCTCTGACAGTTTCTATCTCCAACAGGGTCTATCTCTAACAGGGTCTGTCTCTGACAGGGTCTATCTCTGACAGGTTCTATCTCTAACAGGGTCTATCTCTAACAGGGTCTGTCTCTAACAGGGTATATCTCTAACAGGGTCTGTCTCTGACAGGGTCTGTCTGACAGGGTCTGTCTCTGACAGGGTCTATCTCTAACAGGGTCAATCTCTAACAGGGTCTGTCTCTGACAGGGTCTGTCTGACGGGGTATGTCTATGACAGGTTCTATCTCTAACAGGGTCTGTCTCTAACAGGGTCTGTCTCTGACAGGGTCTATCTCTGACAGGGTCTGTCTCTGACAGGGTCTATCTCTGACAGGGTCTGTCCCTGACAGGGTCTGTCTGACAGGTTCTATCTCTAACAGGGTCTGTCTCTGACAGGGTCTATCTCTAACAGGGTCTGTCTCTATCAGGGTCTGTGTGACAGGGTCTGTCTCTGACAGGGTCTGTCTCTGACAGGTTCTATCTCTAACAGGGTCTATTTCTAACAGGGTCTATCTCTAACAGGGTCTGTCTCTGACAGGGTCTATCTCTGACAAGGTCTATCTCTAACATGGTCTGTCTCTGACAGGTTCTATCTCTAACAGGGTCTGTCTCTGAAAGGGTCTATCTCTGACAGGGTCTGTCTCTAACAGGGTATGTCTCTGACAGGGTCTATCTCTAACAGGGTCTGTCTCTGACAGGGTCTATCTCTGACAGGTTCTATCTCTAATAGGGTCTATCTCTAACAGGGTCTATCTCTAACAGGGTCTGTCTCTGACAGGGTCTATCTCTGACAGGTTCTATCTCTAACAGGATCTTTCTCTAACAGGGTCTGTCTCTGACAGGGTCTATCTCTGACAGGGTCTATCTCTAACATGGTCTGTCTCCAACATGTTTTATCTCTAACAGGGTCTGTCTCTGACAGGGTCTGTCTCTGACAGGGTCTATCTCTGACAGGGTCTATCTCTAACAGGGTCTATCTCTAACAGGGTCTGTCTCTGACAGGGTCTATCTCTGACAGTTTATATCTCTAACAGGGTCTATCTCTAACAGGGTCTGTCTCTGACAGGGTCTATCTCTGACAGGTTCTATCTCTAACAGGGTCTATCTATAACAGGGTCTGTCTCTAACAGGGTCTATCTCTAACAGGGTCTGTCTCTGACAGGGTCTGTCTGACAGGGTCTGTCTCTGACAGGGTCTATCTCTAACAGGATCTATCTCTAACAGGGTCTGTCTCTATCAGGGTCTGTGTGACAGGGTCTGTCTCTGACAGGGTCTGTCTCTGACAGGTTCTATCTCTAACAGGGTCTATTTCTAACAGGGTCTATCTCTAACAGGGTCTGTCTCTGACAGGGTCTATCTCTGACAAGGTCTATCTCTAACAGGGTCTGTCTCTGAAAGGGTCTATCTCTGACAGGGTCTGTCTCTAACAGGGTATGTCTCTGACAGGGTCTATCTCTAACAGGGTCTGTCTCTGACAGGGTCTTTCTCTGACAGGTTCTATCTCTAATAGGGTCTATCTCTAACAGGGTCTATCTCTAACAGGGTCTGTCTCTGACAGGGTCTATCTCTGACAGATTCTATCTCTAACAGGATCTTTCTCTAACAGGGTCTGTCTCTGACAGGGTCTATCTCTGACAGGGTCTGTCTCTAACATGGTCTGTCTCAAACATGTTTTATCTCTAACAAGGTCTGTCTCTGACAGGGTCTGTCTCTAACAGGGTCTATCTCTAACAGGGTCTGTCTCTGACAGGGTCTGTCTGACAGGGTCTGTCTCTGACAGGGTCTATCTCTAACAGGGTCTATCTCTAACAGGGTCTGTCTCTATCAGGGTCTGTGTGATAGGGTCTGTCTCTGACAGGGTCTGTCTCTGACAGGGTCTATGTCTAACATAGTCTGTCTCTGACAGGTTCTATCTCTAACAGGGTCTATCTCTGACAGGGTCTGTCTCTGACAGGGTCTATCTCTGACAGGGTCTATCTCTAACATGGTCTGTCTCTGACAGGGTCTATCTCTGACAGGGTCTATCTCTAACAGGTTCTATCTCTAACAGGGTCTATCTCTAACAGGGTCTGTCTCTAACAGGGTCTATCTCTAACAGGGTCTGTCTCTGACAGGGTCTGTCTGACACGGTCTGTCTCTGACAGGGTCTATCTCTAACAGGGTCTATCTGTAACAGGGTCTGTCTTTATCAGGGTCTGTGTGACAGGGTCTGTCTCTGACAGGGTCTGTCTCTGACAGGGTCTGTCTCTGACAGGGTCTACCTCTAACGTGGTCTGTCTCTGACAGGTTCTATCTCTAACAGGGTCTATCTCTAACAGGGTCTGTCTCTGACAGGGTCTATCTCTGACAGGGTCTATCTCTAACAGGTTCTATCTCTAACAGGGTCTGTCTATGACAGGGTCTATCTCTGACAGGTTCTATATCTAACAGGGTCTATCTCTAACAGGGTCTGTCTCTGACAGGGTCTATCTCTGACAGTTTCTATCTCTAACAGGGTCTATCTCTAACAGGGTCTGTCTCTGACAGGGTCTATCGCTGACAGTTTCTATCTCTAACAGGGTCTATCTATAACAGGGTCTGTCTCTAACAGGGTCTATCTCTAACAGGGTCTGTCTCTGACAGGGTCTGTCTGACAGGGTCTGTCTCTGACAGGGTCTATCTCTAACAGGGTCTATCTCTAACAGGGTCTGTCTCTATCAGGGTCTGTGTGACAGGGTCTGTCTCTGACAGGGTCTGTCTCTGACAGGTTCTATCTCTAACAGGGTCTATTTCTAACAGGGTCTATCTCTAACAGGGTATGTCTCTGACAGGGTCTATCTCTAACAGGGTCTGTCTCTGACAGGGTCTATCTCTGACAGGTTCTATCTCTAATAGGGTCTGTCTCTAACAGGGTCTATCTCTAACAGGGTCTGTCTCTGACAGGGTCTATCTCTGACAGGTTCTATCTCTAACAGGATCTTTCTCTAACAGGGTCTGTCTCTGACAGGGTCTATCTCTGCCAGGGTCTATCTCTAACATGGTCTGTCTCCAACATGTTTTATCTCTAACAGGGTCTGTCTCTGACAGGGTCTGTCTCTGACAGGGTCTATCTCTGACAGGGTCTATCTCTAACATGGTCTGTCTCTGACAGGGACTATCTCTGACAGGTTCTATCTCTAACAGGGTCTGTCAATGACAGGGTCTATCTCTGACAGGTTCTATCTCTAACAGGGTCTATCTCTAACAGGGTCTGTCTCTGACAGGGTCTATCTCTGACAGTTTATATCTCTAACAGGGTCTATCTCTAACAGGGTCTGTCTCTGACAGGGTCTATCTCTGACAGGTTCTATCTCTAACAGGGTCCATCTCTAACAGGGTCTGTCTCTGACAGGGTCTGTCTCTGACAGGGTCTGTCTGACAGGGTCTGTCTCTGACAGGGTCTATCTCTAACAGGGTCTATCTCTAACAGGGTCTGTCTCTGACAGGTTCTATCTCTAACAGGGTCTGTCTCTGAAAGGGTCTATCTCTGACAGGGTCTGTCTCTAACAGGGTCTGTCTCTAACAGGGTATGTCTCTTACAGGGTCTATCTCTAACAGGGTCTGTCGCTGACAGGGTCTATCTCTGACAGGTTCTATCTCTAATAGGGTCTATCTCTAACAGGGTCTATCTCTAACAGGGTCTGTTTCTGACAGGGTCTATCTCTGACAGGTTCTATCTCTAACAGGATCTTTCTCTAACATGGTCTGTCTCTGACAGGGTCTATCTCTGACAGGGTCTATCTCTAACATGGTCTGTCTCCAACAGGTTTTATCTCTAACAGGGTCTGTCTCTGACAGGGTCTGTCTCTGACAGGTTCTATCTCTGACAGGGTTTATCTCTAACATGGTCTGTCTCTGACAGGGTCTATCTCTGACAGGGTCTATCTCTAACATGGTCTGTCTCTGACAGGGTCTATCTCTGACAGTGTCTATCTCTAACAGGTTCTATCTCTAACAGGGTTTGTCTATGACAGGGTCTATCTCTGACAGGTTCTATATCTAACAGGGTCTATCTCTAACAGGGTCTGTCTCTGACAGGGTCTATCTCTGACAGTTTCTATCTCTAACAGGGTCTATCTCTAACAGGGTCTGTCTCTGACAGGGTCTATCTCTGACAGGTTCTATCTCTAACAGGGTCTATCTATAACAGGGTCTGTCTCTAACAGGGTCTATCTCTAACAGGGTCCATCTCTAACAGGGTCTGTCTCTGACAGGGTCTGTGTGACAGGGTCTGTCTCTGACAGGGTCTATCTCTAACAGAATCTATCTCTAACAGGGTCTGTCTCTATCAGGGTCTGTGTGACAGGGTCTGTCTCTGACAGGGTCTGTCTCTGACAGGTTCTATCTCTAACAGGGTCTATTTCTAACAGGGTCTATCTCTAACAGGGTCTGTCTCTGACAGGGTCTATCTCTGACAAGGTCTATCTCTAACATGGTCTGTCTCTGACAGGTTCTATCTCTAACAGGGTCTGTCTCTGAAAGGGTCTATCTCTGACAGGGTCTGTCTCTAACAGGTTATGTCTCTGACAGGGTCTATCTCTAACAGGGTCTGTCTCTGACAGGGTCTATCTCTGACAGGTTCTATCTCTAATAGGGTCTATCTCTAACAGGGTCTATCTCTAACAGGGTCTGTCTCTGACAGGGTCTATCTCTGACAGGTTCTATCTCTAACAGGATCTTTCTCTAACAGGGTCTGTCTCTGACAGGGTCTATCTCTGACAGGGTCTATCTCTAACATGGTCTGTCTCCAACATGTTTTATCTCTAACAGGGTCTGTCTCTGACAGGGTCTGTCTCTGACAGGGTCTATCTCTGACAGGGTCTATCTCTAACATGGTCTGTCTCTGACAGGGACTATCTCTGACAGGTTCTATCTCTAACAGGGTCTGTCAATGACAGGGTCTATCTCTGACAGGTTCTATCTCTAACAGGGTCTATCTCTAACAGGGTCTGTCTCTGACAGGGTCTATCTCTGACAGTTTATATCTCTAACAGGGTCTGTCTCTGACAGGGTCTATCTCTGACAGGTTCTATCTCTAACAGGGTCCATCTCTAACAGGGTCTGTCTCTGACAGGGTCTGTCTCTGACAGGGTCTGTCTGACAGGGTCTGTCTCTGACAGGGTCTATCTCTAACAGGGTCTATCTCTAACAGGGTCTGTCTCTGACAGGTTCTATCTCTAACAGGGTCTGTCTCTGAAAGGGTCTATCTCTGACAGGGTCTGTCTCTAACAGGGTCTGTCTCTAACAGGGTATGTCTCTTACAGGGTATATCTCTAACAGGGTCTGTCTCTGACAGGGTCTATCTCTGACAGGTTCTATCTCTAATAGGGTCTATCTCTAACAGGGTCTATCTCTAACAGGGTCTGTTTCTGACAGGGTCTATCTCTGACAGGTTCTATCTCTAACAGGATCTTTCTCTAACATGGTCTGTCTCTGACAGGGTCTATCTCTGACAGGGTCTATCTCTAACATGGTCTGTCTCCAACAGGTTTTATCTCTAACAGGGTCTGTCTCTGACAGGGTCTGTCTCTGACAGGTTCTATCTCTGACAGGGTTTATCTCTAACATGGTCTGTCTCTGACAGGGTCTATCTCTGACAGGGTATATCTCTAACAGGTTCTATCTCTAACAGGGTCTGTCTATGACAGGGTCTATCTCTGACAGGTTCTATCTCAAACAGGGTCTATCTCTAACAGGGTCTGTCACTGACAGGGTCTATCTCTGACAGTTTCTATCTCCAACAGGGTCTATCTCTAACAGGGTCTGTCTCTGACAGGGTCTATCTCTGACAGGTTCTATCTCTAACAGGGTCTATCTCTAACAGGGTCTGTCTCTAACAGGGTATATCTCTAACAGGGTCTGTCTCTGACAGGGTCTGTCTGACAGGGTCTGTCTCTGACAGGGTCTATCTCTAACAGGGTCAATCTCTAACAGGGTCTGTCTCTGACAGGGTCTGTCTGACGGGGTATGTCTATGACAGGTTCTATCTCTAACAGGGTCTGTCTCTAACAGGGTCTGTCTCTGACAGGGTCTATCTCTGACAGGGTCTGTCTCTGACAGGGTCTATCTCTGACAGGGTCTGTCCCTGACAGGGTCTGTCTGACAGGTTCTATCTCTAACAGGGTCTGTCTCTGACAGGGTCTATCTCTAACAGGGTCTGTCTCTATCAGGGTCTGTGTGACAGGGTCTGTCTCTGACAGGGTCTGTCTCTGACAGGTTCTATCTCTAACAGGGTCTATTTCTAACAGGGTCTATCTCTAACAGGGTCTGTCTCTGACAGGGTCTATCTCTGACAAGGTCTATCTCTAACATGGTCTGTCTCTGACAGGTTCTATCTCTAACAGGGTCTGTCTCTGAAAGGGTCTATCTCTGACAGGGTCTGTCTCTAACAGGGTATGTCTCTGACAGGGTCTATCTCTAACAGGGTCTGTCTCTGACAGGGTCTATCTCTGACAGGTTCTATCTCTAATAGGGTCTATCTCTAACAGGGTCTATCTCTAACAGGGTCTGTCTCTGACAGGGTCTATCTCTGACAGGTTCTATCTCTAACAGGATCTTTCTCTAACAGGGTCTGTCTCTGACAGGGTCTATCTCTGACAGGGTCTATCTCTAACATGGTCTGTCTCCAACATGTTTTATCTCTAACAGGGTCTGTCTCTGACAGGGTCTGTCTCTGACAGGGTCTATCTCTGACAGGGTCTATCTCTAACAGGGTCTATCTCTAACAGGGTCTGTCTCTGACAGGGTCTATCTCTGACAGTTTATATCTCTAACAGGGTCTATCTCTAACAGGGTCTGTCTCTGACAGGGTCTATCTCTGACAGGTTCTATCTCTAACAGGGTCTATCTATAACAGGGTCTGTCTCTAACAGGGTCTATCTCTAACAGGGTCTGTCTCTGACAGGGTCTGTCTGACAGGGTCTGTCTCTGACAGGGTCTATCTCTAACAGGATCTATCTCTAACAGGGTCTGTCTCTATCAGGGTCTGTGTGACAGGGTCTGTCTCTGACAGGGTCTGTCTCTGACAGGTTCTATCTCTAACAGGGTCTATTTCTAACAGGGTCTATCTCTAACAGGGTCTGTCTCTGACAGGGTCTATCTCTGACAAGGTCTATCTCTAACATGGTCTGTCTCTGACAGGTTCTATCTCTAACAGGGTCTGTCTCTGAAAGGGTCTATCTCTGACAGGGTCTGTCTCTAACAGGGTATGTCTCTGACAGGGTCTATCTCTAACAGGGTCTGTCTCTGACAGGGTCTATCTCTGACAGGTTCTATCTCTAATAGGGTCTATCTCTAACAGGGTCTATCTCTAACAGGGTCTGTCTCTGACAGGGTCTATCTCTGACAGGTTCTATCTCTAACAGGATCTTTCTCTAACAGGGTCTGTCTCTGACAGGGTCTATCTCTGACAGGGTCTATCTCTAACATGGTCTGTCTCCAACATGTTTTATCTCTAACATGGTCTGTCTCTGACAGGTTCTATCTCTAACAGGGTCTGTCTCTGAAAGGGTCTATCTCTGACAGGGTCTGTCTCTAACAGGGTATGTCTCTGACAGGGTCTATCTCTAACAGGGTCTGTCTCTGACAGGGTCTATCTCTGACAGGTTCTATCTCTAATAGGGTCTATCTCTAACAGGGTCTATCTCTAACAGGGTCTGTCTCTGACAGGGTCTATCTCTGACAGGTTCTATCTCTAACAGGATCTTTCTCTAACAGGGTCTGTCTCTGACAGGGTCTATCTCTGACAGGGTCTATCTCTAACATGGTCTGTCTCCAACATGTTTTATCTCTAACAGGGTCTGTCTCTGACAGGGTCTGTCTCTGACAGGGTCTATCTCTGACAGGGTCTATCTCTAACATGGTCTGTCTCTGACAGGGACTATCTCTGACAGGTTCTATCTCTAACAGGGTCTGTCAATGACAGGGTCTATCTCTGACAGGTTCTATCTCTAACAGGGTCTATCTCTAACAGGGTCTGTCTCTGACAGGGTCTATCTCTGACAGTTTATATCTCTAACAGGGTCTATCTCTAACAGGGTCTGTCTCTGACAGGGTCTATCTCTGACAGGTTCTATCTCTAACAGGGTCCATCTCTAACAGGGTCTGTCTCTGACAGGGTCTGTCTCTGACAGGGTCTGTCTGACAGGGTCTGTCTCTGACAGGGTCTATCTCTAACAGGGTCTATCTCTAACAGGGTCTGTCTCTGACAGGTTCTATCTCTAACAGGGTCTGTCTCTGAAAGGGTCTATCTCTGACAGGGTCTGTCTCTAACAGGGTCTGTCTCTAACAGGGTATGTCTCTTACAGGGTATATCTCTAACAGGGTCTGTCTCTGACAGGGTCTATCTCTGACAGGTTCTATCTCTAATAGGGTCTATCTCTAACAGGGTCTATCTCTAACAGGGTCTGTTTCTGACAGGGTCTATCTCTGACAGGTTCTATCTCTAACAGGATCTTTCTCTAACATGGTCTGTCTCTGACAGGGTCTATCTCTGACAGGGTCTATCTCTAACATGGTCTGTCTCCAATAGGTTTTATCTCTAACAGGGTCTGTCTCTGACAGGGTCTGTCTCTGACAGGTTCTATCTCTGACAGGGTTTATCTCTAACATGGTCTGTCTCTGACAGGGTCTATCTCTGACAGGGTATATCTCTAACAGGTTCTATCTCTAACAGGGTCTGTCTATGACAGGGTCTATCTCTGACAGGTTCTATCTCAAACAGGGTCTATCTCTAACAGGGTCTGTCACTGACAGGGTCTATCTCTGACAGTTTCTATCTCCAACAGGGTCTATCTCTAACAGGGTCTGTCTCTGACAGGGTCTATCTCTGACAGGTTCTATCTCTAACAGGGTCTATCTCTAACAGGGTCTGTCTCTAACAGGGTATATCTCTAACAGGGTCTGTCTCTGACAGGGTCTGTCTGACAGGGTCTGTCTCTGACAGGGTCTATCTCTAACAGGGTCTATCTCTAACAGGGTCTGTCTCTGACAGGGTCTGTCTGACAGGGTATGTCTATGACAGGTTCTATCTCTAACAGGGTCTGTCTCTAACAGGGTCTGTCTCTGACAGGGTCTATCTCTGACAGGGTCTGTCTCTGACAGGGTCTATCTCTGACAGGGTCTGTCCCTGACAGGGTCTGTCTGACAGGTTCTATCTCTAACAGGGTCTGTCTCTGACAGGGTCTATCTCTAACAGGGTCTGTCTCTGACAGGGTCTGTCTCTAACAGGGTCTGTCTCTGACAGGGTCTGTCTGACAGGGTCTGTCTCTGACAGGGTCTATCTCTGACAGGGTCTATCTCTGACAGGGTCTATCTCTAACAGGTTCTATCTCTAAAAGGGTCTGTCTCTGACAGGGTCTATCTCTGACAGGTTCTATCTCCAACAGGGTCTATTTCTAACAGGGTCTGTCTCTGACAGGGTCTATCTCTGACAGGTTCTTTCTCTAACAGGGTCTATCTCTAACAGAGTCTGTCTCTAACAGGGTCTATCTCTGACAGGGTCTATCTCTGACAGGTTCTATCTCTAACAGGATCTTTCTCTAACAGGGTCTGTCTCTGACAGGGTCTATCTCTGACAGGGTCTATCTCTAAGATGGTCTGTCTCCAACAGGTTTTATCTCTAACAGGGTCTGTCTCTGACAGGGTCTGTCTCTGACAAGGTCTATCTCTGACAGGGTCTATCTCTAACAGGGTCTGTCTCTGACAGGGTCTATCTCTGACAGGTTCTATCTCTAATAGGGTCTATCTCTAACAGGGTCTATCTCTAACAGGGTCTGTTTCTGACAGGGTCTATCTCTGACAGGTTCTATCTCTAACAGGATCTTTCTCTAACATGGTCTGTCTCTGACAGGGTCTGTCTCTGACAGGGTCTATCTCTGACAGGTTCTATCTCCAACAGGGTCTATTTCTAACAGGGTCTGTCTCTGACAGGGTCTATCTCTGACAGGTTCTATCTCTGACAGGGTTTATCTCTAACATGGTCTGTCTCTGACAGGGTCTATCTCTGACAGGGTATATCTCTAACAGGTTCTATCTCTAACAGGGTCTGTCTATGACAGGGTCTATCTCTAACAGGGTCTGTCTCTGACAGGGTCTATCTCTGACAGTTTCTATCTCCAACAGGGTCTATCTCTAACAGGGTCTGTCTCTGACAGGGTCTATCTCTGACAGGTTCTATCTCTAACAGGGTCTATCTCTAACAGGGTCTGTCTCTAACAGGGTATATCTCTAACAGGGTCTGTCTCTGACAGGGTCTGTCTGACAGGGTCTGTCTCTGACAGGGTCTATCTCTAACAGGGTCTATCTCTAACAGGGTCTGTCTCTGACAGGGTCTGTCTGACAGGGTATGTCTATGACAGGTTCTATCTCCAACAGGGTCTATCTCTAACAGGGTCTGTCTCTGACAGGGTCTATCTCTGACAGGTTCTATCTCTAACAGGGTCTATCTCTAACAGGGTCTGTCTCTAACAGGGTATATCTCTAACAGGGTCTGTCTCTGACAGGGTCTGTCTGACAGGGTCTGTCTCTGACAGGGTCTATCTCTAACAGGGTCTATCTCTAACAGGGTCTGTCTCTGACAGGGTCTGTCTGACAGGGTATGTCTATGACAGGTTCTATCTCTAACAGGGTCTGTCTCTAACAGGGTCTGTCTCTGACAGGGTCTATCTCTGACAGGGTCTGTCTCTGACAGGGTCTATCTCTGACAGGGTCTGTCCCTGACAGGGTCTGTCTGACAGGTTCTATCTCTAACAGGGTCTGTCTCTGACAGGGTCTATCTCTAACAGGGTCTGTCTCTGACAGGGTCTGTCTCTAACAGGGTCTGTCTCTGACAGGGTCTGTCTGACAGGGTCTGTCTCTGACAGGGTCTATCTCTGACAGGGACTATCTCTGACAGGGTCTATCTCTAACAGGTTCTATCTCTAAAAGGGTCTGTCTCTGACAGGGTCTATCTCTGACAGGTTCTATCTCCAACAGGGTCTATTTCTAACAGGGTCTGTCTCTGACAGGGTCTATCTCTGACAGGTTCTATCTCTAACAGGGTCTATCTCTAACAGAGTCTGTCTCTAACAGGGTCTATCTCTGACAGGGTCTATCTCTGACAGGTTCTATCTCTA
Source organism: Coregonus lavaretus (assembly GCF_964263955.1). Lineage (NCBI taxonomy): Eukaryota > Metazoa > Chordata > Actinopteri > Salmoniformes > Salmonidae > Coregonus > Coregonus lavaretus. The sequence goes on from NW_028165296.1 coordinate 330,546, forward strand.
ACAGGATCTTTCTCTAACAGGGTCTGTCTCTGACAGTGTCTATCTCTGACAGGTTTTATCTCTAATAGGGTCTATCTCTAACAGGATCTTTCTCTAACAGGGTCTGTCTCTGACAGGGTCTATCTCTGACAGGTTCTATCTCTAATAGGGTCTATCTCTAACAGGGTCTATCTCTAACAGGGTCTGTTTCTGACAGGGTCTATCTCTGACAGGTTCTATCTCTAACAGGATCTTTCTCTAACATGGTCTGTCTCTTACAGGGTCTATCTCTGACAGGGTCTATCTCTAACATGGTCTGTCTCCAACAGGTTTTATCTCTAACAGGGTCTGTCTCTGACAGGTTCTATCTCTGACAGGGTCTATCTCTGACAGGTTCTATCTCCAACAGGGTCTATTTCTAACAGGGTCTGTCTCTGACAGGGTCTATCTCTGACAGGTTCTATCTCTGACAGGGTTTATCTCTAACATGGTCTGTCTCTGACAGGGTCTATCTCTGACAGGGTATATCTCTAACAGGTTCTATCTCTAACAGGGTCTGTCTATGACAGGGTCTATCTCTAACAGGGTCTGTCTCTGACAGGGTCTATCTCTGACAGTTTCTATCTCCAACAGGGTCTATCTCTAACAGGGTCTGTCTCTGACAGGGTCTATCTCTGACAGGTTCTATCTCTAACAGGGTCTATCTCTAACAGGGTCTGTCTCTAACAGGGTATATCTCTAACAGGGTCTGTCTCTGACAGGGTCTGTCTGACAGGGTCTGTCTCTGACAGGGTCTATCTCTAACAGGGTCTATCTCTAACAGGGTCTGTCTCTGACAGGGTCTGTCTGACAGGGTATGTCTATGACAGGTTCTATCTCCAACAGGGTCTATCTCTAACAGGGTCTGTCTCTGACAGGGTCTATCTCTGACAGGTTCTATCTCTAACAGGGTCTATCTCTAACAGGGTCTGTCTCTAACAGGGTATATCTCTAACAGGGTCTGTCTCTGACAGGGTCTGTCTGACAGGGTCTGTCTCTGACAGGGTCTATCTCTAACAGGGTCTATCTCTAACAGGGTCTGTCTCTGACAGGGTCTGTCTGACAGGGTATGTCTATGACAGGTTCTATCTCTAACAGGGTCTGTCTCTAACAGGGTCTGTCTCTGACAGGGTCTATCTCTGACAGGGTCTGTCTCTGACAGGGTCTATCTCTGACAGGGTCTGTCCCTGACAGGGTCTGTCTGACAGGTTCTATCTCTAACAGGGTCTGTCTCTGACAGGGTCTATCTCTAACAGGGTCTGTCTCTGACAGGGTCTGTCTCTAACAGGGTCTGTCTCTGACAGGGTCTGTCTGACAGGGTCTGTCTCTGACAGGGTCTATCTCTGACAGGGTCTATCTCTGACAGGGTCTATCTCTAACAGGTTCTATCTCTAAAAGGGTCTGTCTCTGACAGGGTCTATCTCTGACAGGTTCTATCTCCAACAGGGTCTATTTCTAACAGGGTCTGTCTCTGACAGGGTCTATCTCTGACAGGTTCTATCTCTAACAGGGTCTATCTCTAACAGAGTCTGTCTCTAACAGGGTCTATCTCTGACAGGGTCTATCTCTGACAGGTTCTATCTCTAACAGGATCTTTCTCTAACAGGGTCTGTCTCTGACAGGGTCTATCTCTGACAGGTTTTATCTCTAATAGGGTCTATCTCTAACAGGATCTTTCTCTAACAGGGTCTGTCTCTGACAGGGTCTATCTCTGACAGGTTCTATCTCTAATAGGGTCTATCTCTAACAGGGTCTATCTCTAACAGGGTCTGTTTCTGACAGGGTCTATCTCTGACAGGTTCTATCTCTAACAGGATCTTTCTCTAACATGGTCTGTCTCTGACAGGGTCTATCTCTGACAGGGTCTATCTCTAACATGGTCTGTCTCCAACAGGTTTTATCTCTAACAGGGTCTGTCTCTGACAGGTTCTATCTCTGACAGGGTTTATCTCTAACAGGGTCTGTCTCTGACAGGGTCTGTCTGACAGGGTATGTCTATGACAGGTTCTATCTCTAACAGGGTCTGTCTCTAACAGGGTCTGTCTCTGACAGGGTCTATCTCTGACAGGGTCTGTCTCTGACAGGGTCTATCTCTGACAGGGTCTGTCCCTGACAGGGTCTGTCTGACAGGTTCTATCTCTAACAGGGTCTGTCTCTGACAGGGTCTATCTCTAACAGGGTCTGTCTCTGACAGGGTCTGTCTCTAACAGGGTCTGTCTCTGACAGGGTCTGTCTGACAGGGTCTGTCTCTGACAGGGTCTATCTCTGACAGGGTCTATCTCTGACAGGGTCTATCTCTAACAGGTTCTATCTCTAAAAGGGTCTGTCTCTGACAGGGTCTATCTCTGACAGGTTCTATCTCCAACAGGGTCTATTTCTAACAGGGTCTGTCTCTGACAGGGTCTATCTCTGACAGGTTCTATCTCTAACAGGATCTTTCTCTAACATGGTCTGTCTCTGACAGGGTCTATCTCTGATAGGGTCTATCTCTAACATGGTCTGTCTCCAACAGGTTTTATCTCTAACAGGGTCTGTCTCTGACATGGTCTGTCTCTGACAGGGTCTATCTCTGACAGGGTATATCTCTAACAGGTTCTATCTCTAACAGGGTCTGTGTATGACAGGGTCTATCTCTGACAGGTTCTATCTCAAAGAGGGTCTATCTCTAACAGGGTCTGTCTCTGACAGGGTCTATCTCTGACATTTTCTATCTCCAACAGGGTCTATCTCTAACAGGGTCTGTCTCTGACAGGGTCTATCTCTGACAGGTTCTATCTCTAACAGGGTCTATCTCTAACAGGGTCTGTCTCTAACAGGGTATATCTCTAACAGGGACTGTCTCTGACAGGGTCTGTCTGACAGGGTCTGTCTCTGACAGGGTCTATCTCTAACAGGGTCTATCTCTAACAGGGTCTGTCTCTGACAGGGTCTGTCTGACAGGGTATGTCTATGACAGGTTCTATCTCTAACAGGGTCTGTCTCTAACAGGGTCTGTCTCTGACAGGGTCTATCACTGACAGGGTCTGTCTCTGACAGGGTCTATCTCTGACAGGGTCTGTCCCTGACTTGGTCTGTCTGACAGGTTCTATCTCTAACAGGGTCTGTCTCTGACAGGGTCTATCTCTAACAGGGTCTGTCTCTGACAGGGTCTGTCTCTAACAGGGTCTGTCTCTGACAGGGTCTGTCTGACAGGGTCTGTCTCTGACAGGGTCTATCTCTGACAGGGTCTATCTCTGACAGGGTCTATCTCTAACAGGTTCTATCTCTAAAAGGGTCTGTCTCTGACAGGGTCTATCTCTGACATGGTCTGTCTCTGACAGGTTCTATCTCTAACAGGGTCTGTCTCTGAAAGGGTCTATCTCTGACAGGGTCTGTCTCTAACAGGGTATGTCTCTGACAGGGTCTATCTCTAACAGGGTCTGTCTCTGACAGGGTCTATCTCTGACAGGTTCTATCTCTAATAGGGTCTATCTCTAACAGGGTCTATCTCTAACAGGGTCTGTCTCTGACAGGGTCTATCTCTGACAGGTTCTATCTCTAACAGGATCTTTCTCTAACAGGGTCTGTCTCTGACAGGGTCTATCTCTGACAGGGTCTATCTCTAACATGGTCTGTCTCCAACATGTTTTATCTCTAACATGGTCTGTCTCTGACAGGTTCTATCTCTAACAGGGTCTGTCTCTGAAAGGGTCTATCTCTGACTGGGTCTGTCTCTAACAGGGTATGTCTCTGACAGGGTCTATCTCTAACAGGGTCTGTCTCTGACAGGGTCTATCTCTGACAGGTTCTATCTCTAATAGGGTCTATCTCTAACAGGGTCTATCTCTAACAGGGTCTGTCTCTGACAGGGTCTATCTCTGACAGGTTCTATCTCTAACAGGATCTTTCTCTAACAGGGTCTGTCTCTGACAGGGTCTATCTCTGATAGGGGCTATCTCTAACATGGTCTGTCTCCAACATGTTTTATCTCTAACAGGGTCTGTCTCTGACAGGGTCTGTCTCTGACAGGGTCTATCTCTGACAGGGTCTATCTCTAACATGGTCTGTCTCTGACAGGGACTATCTCTGACAGGTTCTATCTCTAACAGGGTCTGTCAATGACAGGGTCTATCTCTGACAGGTTCTATCTCTAACAGGGTCTATCTCTAACAGGGTCTGTCTCTGACAGGGTCTATCTCTGACAGTTTATATCTCTAACAGGGTCTATCTCTAACAGGGTCTGTCTCTGACAGGGTCTATCTCTGACAGGTTCTATCTCTAACAGGGTCCATCTCTAACAGGGTCTGTCTCTGACAGGGTCTGTCTCTGACAGGGTCTGTCTGACAGGGTCTGTCTCTGACAGGGTCTATCTCTAACAGGGTCTATCTCTAACAGGGTCTGTCTCTGACAGGTTCTATCTCTAACAGGGTCTGTCTCTGAAAGGGTCTATCTCTGACAGGGTCTGTCTCTAACAGGGTCTGTCTCTAACAGGGTATGTCTCTTACAGGGTATATCTCTAACAGGGTCTGTCTCTGACAGGGTCTATCTCTGACAGGTTCTATCTCTAATAGGGTCTATCTCTAACAGGGTCTATCTCTAACAGGGTCTGTTTCTGACAGGGTCTATCTCTGACAGGTTCTATCTCTAACAGGATCTTTCTCTAACATGGTCTGTCTCTGACAGGGTCTATCTCTGACAGGGTCTATCTCTAACATGGTCTGTCTCCAACAGGTTTTATCTCTAACAGGGTCTGTCTCTGACAGGGTCTGTCTCTGACAGGTTCTATCTCTGACAGGGTTTATCTCTAACATGGTCTGTCTCTGACAGGGTCTATCTCTGACAGGGTATATCTCTAACAGGTTCTATCTCTAACAGGGTCTGTCTATGACAGGGTCTATCTCTGACAGGTTCTATCTCAAACAGGGTCTATCTCTAACAGGGTCTGTCACTGACAGGGTCTATCTCTGACAGTTTCTATCTCCAACAGGGTCTATCTCTAACAGGGTCTGTCTCTGACAGGGTCTATCTCTGACAGGTTCTATCTCTAACAGGGTCTATCTCTAACAGGGTCTGTCTCTAACAGGGTATATCTCTAACAGGGTCTGTCTCTGACAGGGTCTGTCTGACAGGGTCTGTCTCTGACAGGGTCTATCTCTAACAGGGTCTATCTCTAACAGGGTCTGTCTCTGACAGGGTCTGTCTGACAGGGTATGTCTATGACAGGTTCTATCTCTAACAGGGTCTGTCTCTAACAGGGTCTGTCTCTGACAGGGTCTATCTCTGACAGGGTCTGTCTCTGACAGGGTCTATCTCTGACAGGGTCTGTCCCTGACAGGGTCTGTCTGACAGGTTCTATCTCTAACAGGGTCTGTCTCTGACAGGGTCTATCTCTAACAGGGTCTGTCTCTGACAGGGTCTGTCTCTAACAGGGTCTGTCTCTGACAGGGTCTGTCTGACAGGGTCTGTCTCTGACAGGGTCTATCTCTGACAGGGTCTATCTCTGACAGGGTCTATCTCTAACAGGTTCTATCTCTAAAAGGGTCTGTCTCTGACAGGGTCTATCTCTGACAGGTTCTATCTCCAACAGGGTCTATTTCTAACAGGGTCTGTCTCTGACAGGGTCTATCTCTGACAGGGTCTATCTCTAACAGGTTCTATCTCTAAAAGGGTCTGTCTCTGACAGGGTCTATCTCTGACAGGTTCTATCTCCAACAGGGTCTATTTCTAACAGGGTCTGTCTCTGACAGGGTCTATCTCTGACAGGTTCTATCTCTAACAGGGTCTATCTCTAACAGAGTCTGTCTCTAACAGGGTCTATCTCTGACAGGGTCTATCTCTGACAGGTTCTATCTCTAACAGGATCTTTCTCTAACATGGTCTGTCTCTGACAGGGTCTATCTCTGACAGGGTCTATCTCTAACATGGTCTGTCTCCAACAGGTTTTATCTCTAACAGGGTCTGTCTCTGACAGGGTCTGTCTCTGACAGGTTCTATCTCTGACAGGGTTTATCTCTAACATGGTCTGTCTCTGACAGGGTCTATCTCTGACAGGGTATATCTCTAACAGGTTCTATCTCTAACAGGGTCTGTCTATGACAGGGTCTATCTCTGACAGGTTCTATCTCTAACAGGGTCTATCTCTAACAGGGTCTGTCTCTAACAGGGTCTATCTCTAACAGGGTCAGTCTCTGACAGGGTCTGTCTGACAGGGTCTGTCTGACAGGGTCTGTCTCTGACAGGGTCTATCTCTAACAGGGTCTATTTCTAACAGGGTCTGTCTCTGACAGGGTCTTTCTGACAGGGTATGTCTATGACAGGTTCTATCTCTAACAGGGTCTATCTCTAACAGGGTCTGTCTCTAACAGGGTCTATCTCTAACAGGGTCAGTCTCTGACAGGGTCTGTCTGACAGGGTCTCTCTGACAGGGTCTGTCTCTGACAGGGTCTATCTCCGACAGCTTCTATCTCTAACAGGGTCTATCTCTAACAGAGTCTGTCTCTAACAGGGTCTATCTCTGACAGGGTCTATCTCTGACAGGTTCTATCTCTAACAGGATCTTTCTCTAACAGGGTCTGTCTCTGACAGGGTCTATCTCTGACAGGGTCTATCTCTAAGATGGTCTGTCTCCAACAGGTTTTATCTCTAACAGGGTCTGTCTCTGACAGGGTCTGTCTCTGACAGGGTCTATCTCTGACAGGGTCTATCTCTAACATGGTCTGTCTCTGACAGGGTCTATCTCTGACAGGGTCTATCTCTAACAGGTTCTATCTCTAATAGGGTCTGTCTATGACAGGGTCTATCTCTGACAGGTTCTATCTCTAACAGGTTCTATCTCTAACAGGGTCTGTCTCTGACAGGGTCTATCTCTGACAGTTTCTATCTCTAACAGGGTCTGTCTCTAACAGGGTCTGTCTCTGACAGGGTCTATCTCTGACAGGGTCTATCTCTAACATGGTCTGTCTCCAACAGGTTTTATCTCTAACAGGGTCTGTCTCTGACAGGTTCTGTCTCTGACAGGGTCTATCTCTGACAGGGTCTATCTCTAACATGGTCTGTCTCTGACAGGGACTATCTCTGACAGGTTCTATCTCTAACAGGGTCTGTCAATGACAGGGTATATCTCTGACAGGTTCTATCTCTAACAGGGTCTATCTCTAACAGGGTCTGTCTCTGACAGGGTCTATCTCTGACAGTTTATATCTATAACAGGGTCTATCTCTAACAGGGTCTGTCTCTGACAGGGTCTATCTCTGACAGGTTCTATCTCTGACAGGTTCTATCTCTTACAGGGTCTGTCTCTGAAAGGGTCTATCTCTGACAGGGTCTGTCTCTAACAGGGTCTGTCTCTAACAGGGTATGTCTCTTACAGGTTTTATCTCTAACAGGGTCTGTCTCTGACAGGGTCTGTCTCTGACAGGTTCTATCTCTGACAGGGTTTATCTCTAACATGGTCTGTCTCTGACAGGGTCTATCTCTGACAGGGTATATCTCTAACAGGTTCTATCTCTAACAGGGTCTGTCTATGACAGGGTCTATCTCTGACAGGTTATATCTCTAACAGGGTCTATCTCTAACAGGGTCTGTCTCTAACAGGGTCTATCTCTAACAGGGTCAGTCTCTGACAGGGTCTGTCTGACAGGGTCTGTCTGACAGGGTCTGTCTCTGACAGGGTCTATCTCTAACAGGGTCTATTTCTAACAGGGTCTGTCTCTGACAGGGTCTTTCTGACAGGGTATGTCTATGACAGGTTCTATCTCTAACAGGGTCTGTCTCTAACAGGGTCTGTCTCTGACAGGGTCTATCTCTGACAGGGTCTGTCTCTGACAGGGTCTATCTCTGACAGGGTCTGTCCCTGACAGGGTCTGTCTGACAGGTTCTATCTCTAACAGGGTTTGTCTCTGACAGGGTCTATCTCTAACAGGGTCTGTCTCTGACAGGGTCTGTCTCTAACAGGGTCTGTCTCTAACAGGGTCTGTCTCTGACAGGGTCTGTCTGACAGGGTCTGTCTCTGACAGGGTCTATCTCTGACAGGGTCTATCTCTGACAGGGTCTATCTCTAACAGGTTCTATCTCTAAAAGGGTTTGTCTCTGACAGGGTCTATCTCTGACAGGTTCTATCTCCAACAGGGTCTATTTCTAACAGGGTCTGTCTCTGACAGGGTCTATCTCTGACAGGTTCTATCTCTAACAGGGTCTGTCTCTGACAGGGTCTGTCTCTAACAGGGTCTATCTCTGACAGTTTATATCTATAACAGGGTCTATCTCTAACAGGGTCTGTCTCTGACAGGGTCTATCTCTGACAGGTTCTATCTCTGACAGGTTCTATCTCTTACAGGGTCTGTCTCTGAAAGGGTCTATCTCTGACAGGGTCTGTCTCTAACAGGGTCTGTCTCTAACAGGGTATGTCTCTTACAGGGTCTATCTCTAACAGGGTCTGTCTCTGACAGGGTCTATCTCTGACAGGTTCTATCTCTAATAGGGTCTATCTCTAACAGGGTCTATCTCTAACAGGGTCTGTCTCTGACAGGGTCTATCTCTGACAGGTTCTATCTCAAACAGGATCTTTCTCTAACATGGTCTGTCTCTGACAGGGTCTATCTCTGACAGGGTCTATCTCTAACATGGTCTGTCTCCAACAGGTTTTATCTCTAACAGGGTCTGTCTCTGACAGGGTCTGTCTCTGACAGGTTCTATCTCTGACAGGGTTTATCTCTAACATGGTCTGTCTCTGACAGGGTCTATCTCTGACAGGGTATATCTCTAACAGGTTCTATCTCTAACAGGGTCTGTCTATGACAGGGTCTATCTCTGACAGGTTCTATCTCTAACAGGGTCTATCTCTAACAGGGTCTGTCTCTAACAGGGTCTATCTCTAACAGGGTCAGTCTCTGACAGGGTCTGTCTGACAGGGTCTGTCTGACAGGGTCTGTCTCTGACAGGGTCTATCTCTAACAGGGTCTATTTCTAACAGGGTCTGTCTCTGACAGGGTCTTTCTGACAGGGTATGTCTATGACAGGTTCTATCTCTAACAGGGTCTGTCTCTAACAGGGTCTGTCTCTGACAGGGTCTATCTCTGACAGGGTCTGTCTCTGACAGGGTCTATCTCTGACAGGGTCTGTCCCTGACAGGGTCTGTCTGACAGGTTCTATCTCTAACAGGGTTTGTCTCTGACAGGGTATATCTCTAACAGGGTCTGTCTCTGACAGGGTCTGTCTCTAACAGGGTCTGTCTCTAACAGGGTCTGTCTCTGACAGGGTCTGTCTGACAGGGTCTGTCTCTGACAGGGTCTATCTCTGACAGGGTCTATCTCTGACAGGGTCTATCTCTAACAGGTTCTATCTCTAAAAGGGTCTGTCTCTGACAGGGTCTATCTCTGACAGGTTCTATCTCCAACAGGGTCTATTTCTAACAGGGTCTGTCTCTGACAGGGTCTATCTCTGACAGGTTCTATCTCTAACAGGGTCTGTCTCTGACAGGGTCTGTCTCTAACAGGGTCTGTCTCTGACAGGGTCTGTCTGACAGGGTCTGTCTCTGACAGGGTCTATCTCTGACAGGGTCTATCTCTGACAGGGTCTATCTCTAACAGGTTCTATCTCTAAAAGGGTCTGTCTCTGACAGGGTCTATCTCTGACAGGTTCTATATCCAACAGGGTCTATTTCTAACAGGGTCTGTCTCTGACAGGGTCTATCTCTGACAGGTTCTATCTCTAACAGGGTCTATCTCTAACAGAGTCTGTCTCTAACAGGGTCTATCTCTGACAGGGTCTATCTCTGACAGGTTCTATCTCTAACAGGATCTTTCTCTAACAGGGTCTGTCTCTGACAGGGTCTATCTCTGACAGGGTCTATCTCTAAGATGGTCTGTCTCCAACAGGTTTTATCTCTAACAGGGTCTGTCTCTGACAGGGTCTGTCTCTGACAGGGTCTATCTCTGACAGGGTGTATCTCTAACAGGGTCTGTCTCTGACAGGGTCTATCTCTGACAGGTTCTATCTCTAATAGGGTCTATCTCTAACAGGGTCTATCTCTAACAGGGTCTGTTTCTGACAGGGTCTATCTCTGACAGGTTCTATCTCTGACAGGATCTTTCTCTAACATGGTCTGTCTCTGACAGGGTCTATCTCTGACAGGGTATATCTCTAACAGGTTCTATCTCTAACAGGGTCTGTCTATGACAGGGTCTATCTCTGACAGGTTATATCTCTAACAGGGTCTATCTCTAACAGGGTCTGTCTCTAACAGGGTCTATCTCTAACAGGGTCAGTCTCTGACAGGGTCTGTCTGACAGGGTCTGTCTGACAGGGTCTGTCTCTGACAGGGTCTATCTCTAACAGGGTCTATTTCTAACAGGGTCTGTCTCTGACAGGGTCTTTCTGACAGGGTATGTCTATGACAGGTTCTATCTCTAACAGGGTCTGTCTCTAACAGGGTCTGTCTCTGACAGGGTCTATCTCTGACAGGGTCTGTCTCTGACAGGGTCTATCTCTGACAGGGTCTGTCCCTGACAGGGTCTGTCTGACAGGTTCTATCTCTAACAGGGTTTGTCTCTGACAGGGTCTATCTCTAACAGGGTCTGTCTCTGACAGGGTCTGTCTCTAACAGGGTCTGTCTCTAACAGGGTCTGTCTCTGACAGGGTCTGTCTGACAGGGTCTGTCTCTGACAGGGTCTATCTCTGACAGGGTCTATCTCTGACAGGGTCTATCTCTAACAGGTTCTATCTCTAAAAGGGTCTGTCTCTGACAGGGTCTATCTCTGACAGGTTCTATCTCCAACAGGGTCTATTTCTAACAGGGTCTGTCTCTGACAGGGTCTATCTCTGACAGGTTCTATCTCTAACAGGCTCTGTCTCTGACAGGGTCTGTCTCTAACAGGGTCTATCTCTGACAGTTTATATCTATAACAGGGTCTATCTCTAACAGGGTCTGTCTCTGACAGGGTCTATCTCTGACAGGTTCTATCTCTGACAGGTTCTATCTCTTACAGGGTCTGTCTCTGAAAGGGTCTATCTCTGACAGGGTCTGTCTCTAACAGGGTCTGTCTCTAACAGGGTATGTCTCTTACAGGGTCTATCTCTAACAGGGTCTGTCTCTGACAGGGTCTATCTCTGACAGGTTCTATCTCTAATAGGGTCTATCTCTAACAGGGTCTATCTCTAACAGGGTCTGTCTCTGACAGGGTCTATCTCTGACAGGTTCTATCTCTAACAGGATCTTTCTCTAACATGGTCTGTCTCTGACAGGGTCTATCTCTGACAGGGTCTATCTCTAACATGGTCTGTCTCCAACAGGTTTTATCTCTAACAGGGTCTGTCTCTGACAGGGTCTGTCTCTAACAGGGTCTATCTCTAACAGGGTCAGTCTCTGACAGGGTCTGTCTGACAGGGTCTGTCTGACAGGGTCTGTCTCTGACAGGGTCTATCTCTAACAGGGTCTATTTCTAACAGGGTCTGTCTCTGACAGGGTCTTTCTGACAGGGTATGTCTATGACAGGTTCTATCTCTAACAGGGTCTGTCTCTAACAGGGTCTGTCTCTGACAGGGTCTATCTCTGACAGGGTCTGTCTCTGACAGGGTCTATCTCTGACAGGGTCTGTCCCTGACAGGGTCTGTCTGACAGGTTCTATCTCTAACAGGGTTTGTCTCTGACAGGGTATATCTCTAACAGGGTCTGTCTCTGACTGGGTCTGTCTCTAACAGGGTCTGTCTCTAACAGGGTCTGTCTCTGACAGGGTCTGTCTGACAGGGTCTGTCTCTGACAGGGTCTATCTCTGACAGGGTCTATCTCTGACAGGGTCTATCTCTAACAGGTTCTATCTCTAAAAGGGTCTGTCTCTGACAGGGTCTATCTCTGACAGGTTCTATCTCCAACAGGGTCTATTTCTAACAGGGTCTGTCTCTGACAGGGTCTATCTCTGACAGGTTCTATCTCTAACAGGGTCTGTCTCTGACAGGGTCTGTCTCTAACAGGGTCTGTCTCTGACAGGGTCTGTCTGACAGGGTCTGTCTCTGACAGGGTCTATCTCTGACAGGGTCTATCTCTGACAGGGTCTATCTCTAACAGGTTCTATCTCTAAAAGGGTCTGTCTCTGACAGGGTCTATCTCTGACAGGTTCTATCTCCAACAGGGTCTATTTCTAACAGGGTCTGTCTCTGACAGGGTCTATCTCTGACAGGTTCTATCTCTAACAGGGTCTATCTCTAACAGAGTCTGTCTCTAACAGGGTCTATCTCTGACAGGGTCTATCTCTGACAGGTTCTATCTCTAACAGGATCTTTCTCTAACAGGGTCTGTCTCTGACAGGGTCTATCTCTGACAGGGTCTATCTCTAAGATGGTCTGTCTCCAACAGGTTTTATCTCTAACAGGGTCTGTCTCTGACAGGGTCTGTCTCTGACAGGGTCTATCTCTGACAGGGTGTATCTCTAACAGGGTCTGTCTCTGACAGGGTCTATCTCTGACAGGTTCTATCTCTAATAGGGTCTATCTCTAACAGGGTCTATCTCTAACAGGGTCTGTTTCTGACAGGGTCTATCTCTGACAGGTTCTATCTCTAACAGGATCTTTCTCTAACATGGTCTGTCTCTGACAGGGTCTATCTCTGACAGGGTCTATCTCTAACATGGTCTGTCTCCAACAGGTTTTATCTCTAACAGGGTCTGTCTCTGACAGGGTCTGTCTCTGACAGGTTCTATCTCTGACAGGGTTTATCTCTAACATGGTCTGTCTCTGACAGGGTCTATCTCTGACAGGGTATATCTCTAACAGGTTCTATCTCTAACAGGGTCTGTCTATGACAGGGTATATCTCTGACAGGTTCTATCTCAAACAGGGTCTATCTCTAACAGGGTCTGTCTCTGACAGGGTCTATCTCTGACAGTTTCTATCTCCAACAGGGTCTATCTCTAACAGGGTCTGTCTCTGACAGGGTCTATCTCTGACAGGTTCTATCTCTAACAGGGTCTATCTCTAACAGGGTCTGTCTCTAACAGGGTATATCTCTGACAGGTTCTATCTCTAACAGGGTCTATCTCTAACAGAGTCTGTCTCTAACAGGGTCTATCTCTGACAGGGTCTATCTCTGACAGGTTCTATCTCTAACAGGATCTTTCTCTAACAGGGTCTGTCTCTGACAGGGTCTATCTCTGACAGGGTCTATCTCTAAGATGGTCTGTCTCCAACAGGTTTTATCTCTAACAGGGTCTGTCTCTGACAGGGTCTGTCTCTGACAGGGTCTATCTCTGACAGGGTGTATCTCTAACAGGGTCTGTCTCTGACAGGGTCTATCTCTGACAGGTTCTATCTCTAATAGGGTCTATCTCTAACAGGGTCTATCTCTAACAGGGTCTGTTTCTGACAGGGTCTATCTCTGACAGGTTCTATCTCTAACAGGATCTTTCTCTAACATGGTCTGTCTCTGACAGGGTCTATCTCTGACAGGGTCTATCTCTAACATGGTCTGTCTCCAACAGGTTTTATCTCTAACAGGGTCTGTCTCTGACAGGGTCTGTCTCTGACAGGTTCTATCTCTGACAGGGTTTATCTCTAACATGGTCTGTCTCTGACAGGGTCTATCTCTGACAGGGTATATCTCTAACAGGTTCTATCTCTAACAGGGTCTGTCTATGACTGGGTATATCTCTGACAGGTTCTATCTCAAACAGGGTCTATCTCTAACAGGGTCTGTCTCTGACAGGGTCTATCTCTGACAGTTTCTATCTCCAACAGGGTCTATCTCTAACAGGGTCTGTCTCTGACAGGGTCTATCTCTGACAGGTTCTATCTCTAACAGGGTCTATCTCTAACAGGGTCTGTCTCTAACAGGGTATATCTCTAACAGGGTCTGTCTCTGACAGGGTCTGTCTGACAGGGTCTGTCTCTTACAGGGTCTATCTCTAACAGGGTCTATCTCTAACAGGGTCTGTCTCTGACAGGGTCTGTCTGACAGGGTATCTCTATGACAGGTTCTATCTCTAACAGGGTCTGTCTCTAACAGGGTCTGTCTCTGACAGGGTCTATCTCTGACAGGGTCTGTCTCTGACAGGGTTTATCTCTGACAGGGTCTGTCCCTGACAGGGTCTGTCTGACAGGTTCTATCTCTAACAGGGTCTGTCTCTGACAGGGTCTATCTCTAACAGGGTCTGTCTCTGACAGGGTCTGTCTCTAACAGGGTCTGTCTCTGACAGGGTCTGTCTGACAGGGTCTGTCTCTGACAGGGTCTATCTCTGACAGGGTCTATCTCTGACAGGGTCTATCTCTAATAGGTTCTATCTCTAAAAGGGTCTGTCTCTGACAGGGTCTATCTCTGACAGGTTCTATCTCCAACAGGGTCTATTTCTAACAGGGTCTGTCTCTGACAGGGTCTATCTCTGACAGGTTCTATCTCTAACAGGGTCTATCTCTAACAGAGTCTGTCTCTAACAGGGTCTATCTCTGACAGGGTCTATCTCTGACAGGTTCTATCTCTAACAGGATCTTTCTCTAACAGGGTCTGTCTCTGACAGCGTCTATCTCTGACAGGGTCTATCTCTAAGATGGTCTGTCTCCAACTGGTTATATCTCTAACAGGGTCTGTCTCTGACAGGGTCTGTCTCTGACAGGGTCTATCTCTGACAGGATCTATCTCTAACATGGTCTGTCTCTGACAGGGTCTATCTCTGACAGGGTCTATCTCTAACAGGTTCTATCTCTAATAGGGTCTGTCTATGACAGGGTCTATCTCTGACAGGTTCTATCTCTAACAGGGTCTATCTCTAACAGGGTCTGTCTCTGACAGGGTCTATCTCTGACAGTTTCTATCTCTAACATGGTCTATCTCTAACAGGGTCTGTCTCTGACAGGGTCTATCTCTAACAGGGTCTGTCTCTGACAGGGTCTATCTCTGACAGTTTCTATCTCTAACAGGGTCTATCTCTAACAGGGTCTGTCTCTGACAGGGTCTATCTCTGACAGGGTCTATCTCTAACATGGTCTGTCTCCAACAGGTTTTATCTCTAACAGGGTCTGTCTCTGACAGGGTCTGTCTCTGACAGGGTCTATCTCTGACAGGTTCTATCTCAAACAGGGTCTATCTCTAACAGGGTCTGTCACTGACAGGGTCTATCTCTGACAGTTTCTATCTCCAACAGGGTCTATCTCTAACAGGGTCTGTCTCTGACAGGGTCTATCTCTGACAGGTTCTATCTCTAACAGGGTCTATCTCTAACAGGGTCTGTCTCTAACAGGGTATATCTCTAACAGGGTCTGTCTCTGACAGGGTCTGTCTGACAGGGTCTGTCTCTGACAGGGTCTATCTCTAACAGGGTCTATCTCTAACAGGGTCTGTCTCTGACAGGGTCTGTCTGACAGGGTATGTCTATGACAGGTTCTATCTCTAACAGGGTCTGTCTCTAACAGGGTCTGTCTCTGACAGGGTCTATCTCTGACAGGGTCTGTCTCTGACAGGGTCTATCTCTGACAGGGTCTGTCCCTGACAGGGTCTGTCTGACAGGTTCTATCTCTAACAGGGTCTGTCTCTGACAGGGTCTATCTCTAACAGGGTCTGTCTCTGACAGGGTCTGTCTCTAACAGGGTCTGTCTCTGACAGGGTCTGTCTGACAGGGTCTGTCTCTGACAGGGTCTATCTCTGACAGGGTCTATCTCTGACAGGGTCTATCTCTAACAGGTTCTATCTCTAAAAGGGTCTGTCTCTGACAGGGTCTATCTCTGACAGGTTCTATCTCCAACAGGGTCTATTTCTAACAGGGTCTGTCTCTGACAGGGTCTATCTCTGACAGGTTCTTTCTCTAACAGGGTCTATCTCTAACAGAGTCTGTCTCTAACAGGGTCTATCTCTGACAGGGTCTATCTCTGACAGGTTCTATCTCTAACAGGATCTTTCTCTAACAGGGTCTGTCTCTGACAGGGTCTATCTCTGACAGGGTCTATCTCTAAGATGGTCTGTCTCCAACAGGTTTTATCTCTAACAGGGTCTGTCTCTGACAGGGTCTGTCTCTGACAAGGTCTATCTCTGACAGGGTCTATCTCTAACAGGGTCTGTCTCTGACAGGGTCTATCTCTGACAGGTTCTATCTCTAATAGGGTCTATCTCTAACAGGGTCTATCTCTAACAGGGTCTGTTTCTGACAGGGTCTATCTCTGACAGGTTCTATCTCTAACAGGATCTTTCTCTAACATGGTCTGTCTCTGACAGGGTCTGTCTCTGACAGGGTCTATCTCTGACAGGTTCTATCTCCAACAGGGTCTATTTCTAACAGGGTCTGTCTCTGACAGGGTCTATCTCTGACAGGTTCTATCTCTGACAGGGTTTATCTCTAACATGGTCTGTCTCTGACAGGGTCTATCTCTGACAGGGTATATCTCTAACAGGTTCTATCTCTAACAGGGTCTGTCTATGACAGGGTCTATCTCTAACAGGGTCTGTCTCTGACAGGGTCTATCTCTGACAGTTTCTATCTCCAACAGGGTCTATCTCTAACAGGGTCTGTCTCTGACAGGGTCTATCTCTGACAGGTTCTATCTCTAACAGGGTCTATCTCTAACAGGGTCTGTCTCTAACAGGGTATATCTCTAACAGGGTCTGTCTCTGACAGGGTCTGTCTGACAGGGTCTGTCTCTGACAGGGTCTATCTCTAACAGGGTCTATCTCTAACAGGGTCTGTCTCTGACAGGGTCTGTCTGACAGGGTATGTCTATGACAGGTTCTATCTCCAACAGGGTCTATCTCTAACAGGGTCTGTCTCTGACAGGGTCTATCTCTGACAGGTTCTATCTCTAACAGGGTCTATCTCTAACAGGGTCTGTCTCTAACAGGGTATATCTCTAACAGGGTCTGTCTCTGACAGGGTCTGTCTGACAGGGTCTGTCTCTGACAGGGTCTATCTCTAACAGAGTCTATCTCTAACAGGGTCTGTCTCTGACAGGGTCTGTCTGACAGGGTATGTCTATGACAGGTTCTATCTCTAACAGGGTCTGTCTCTAACAGGGTCTGTCTCTGACAGGGTCTATCTCTGACAGGGTCTGTCTCTGACAGGGTCTATCTCTGACAGGGTCTGTCCCTGACAGGGTCTGTCTGACAGGTTCTATCTCTAACAGGGTCTGTCTCTGACAGGGTCTATCTCTAACAGGGTCTGTCTCTGACAGGGTCTGTCTCTAACAGGGTCTGTCTCTGACAGGGTCTGTCTGACAGGGTCTGTCTCTGACAGGGTCTATCTCTGACAGGGACTATCTCTGACAGGGTCTATCTCTAACAGGTTCTATCTCTAAAAGGGTCTGTCTCTGACAGGGTCTATCTCTGACAGGTTCTATCTCCAACAGGGTCTATTTCTAACAGGGTCTGTCTCTGACAGGGTCTATCTCTGACAGGTTCTATCTCTAACAGGGTCTATCTCTAACAGAGTCTGTCTCTAACAGGGTCTATCTCTGACAGGGTCTATCTCTGACAGGTTCTATCTCTAACAGGATCTTTCTCTAACAGGGTCTGTCTCTGACAGTGTCTATCTCTGACAGGTTTTATCTCTAATAGGGTCTATCTCTAACAGGATCTTTCTCTAACAGGGTCTGTCTCTGACAGGGTCTATCTCTGACAGGTTCTATCTCTAATAGGGTCTATCTCTAACAGGGTCTATCTCTAACAGGGTCTGTTTCTGACAGGGTCTATCTCTGACAGGTTCTATCTCTAACAGGATCTTTCTCTAACATGGTCTGTCTCTGACAGGGTCTATCTCTGACAGGGTCTATCTCTAACATGGTCTGTCTCCAACAGGTTTTATCTCTAACAGGGTCTGTCTCTGACAGGTTCTATCTCTGACAGGGTCTATCTCTGACAGGTTCTATCTCCAACAGGGTCTATTTCTAACAGGGTCTGTCTCTGACAGGGTCTATCTCTGACAGGTTCTATCTCTGACAGGGTTTATCTCTAACATGGTCTGTCTCTGACAGGGTCTATCTCTGACAGGGTATATCTCTAACAGGTTCTATCTCTAACAGGGTCTGTCTATGACAGGGTCTATCTCTAACAGGGTCTGTCTCTGACAGGGTCTATCTCTGACAGTTTCTATCTCCAACAGGGTCTATCTCTAACAGGGTCTGTCTCTGACAGGGTCTATCTCTGACAGGTTCTATCTCTAACAGGGTCTATCTCTAACAGGGTCTGTCTCTAACAGGGTATATCTCTAACAGGGTCTGTCTCTGACAGGGTCTGTCTGACAGGGTCTGTCTCTGACAGGGTCTATCTCTAACAGGGTCTATCTCTAACAGGGTCTGTCTCTGACAGGGTCTGTCTGACAGGGTATGTCTATGACAGGTTCTATCTCCAACAGGGTCTATCTCTAACAGGGTCTGTCTCTGACAGGGTCTATCTCTGACAGGTTCTATCTCTAACAGGGTCTATCTCTAACAGGGTCTGTCTCTAACAGGGTATATCTCTAACAGGGTCTGTCTCTGACAGGGTCTGTCTGACAGGGTCTGTCTCTGACAGGGTCTATCTCTAACAGGGTCTATCTCTAACAGGGTCTGTCTCTGACAGGGTCTGTCTGACAGGGTATGTCTATGACAGGTTCTATCTCTAACAGGGTCTGTCTCTAACAGGGTCTGTCTCTGACAGGGTCTATCTCTGACAGGGTCTGTCTCTGACAGGGTCTATCTCTGACAGGGTCTGTCCCTGACAGGGTCTGTCTGACAGGTTCTATCTCTAACAGGGTCTGTCTCTGACAGGGTCTATCTCTAACAGGGTCTGTCTCTGACAGGGTCTGTCTCTAACAGGGTCTGTCTCTGACAGGGTCTGTCTGACAGGGTCTGTCTCTGACAGGGTCTATCTCTGACAGGGTCTATCTCTGACAGGGTCTATCTCTAACAGGTTCTATCTCTAAAAGGGTCTGTCTCTGACAGGGTCTATCTCTGACAGGTTCTATCTCCAACAGGGTCTATTTCTAACAGGGTCTGTCTCTGACAGGGTCTATCTCTGACAGGTTCTATCTCTAACAGGGTCTATCTCTAACAGAGTCTGTCTCTAACAGGGTCTATCTCTGACAGGGTCTATCTCTGACAGGTTCTATCTCTAACAGGATCTTTCTCTAACAGGGTCTGTCTCTGACAGGGTCTATCTCTGACAGGTTTTATCTCTAATAGGGTCTATCTCTAACAGGATCTTTCTCTAACAGGGTCTGTCTCTGACAGGGTCTATCTCTGACAGGTTCTATCTCTAATAGGGTCTATCTCTAACAGGGTCTATCTCTAACAGGGTCTGTTTCTGACAGGGTCTATCTCTGACAGGTTATATCTCTAACAGGATCTTTCTCTAACATGGTCTGTCTCTGACAGGGTCTATCTCTGACAGGGTCTATCTCTAACATGGTCTGTCTCCAACAGGTTTTATCTCTAACAGGGTCTGTCTCTGACAGGTTCTATCTCTGACAGGGTTTATCTCTAACAGGGTCTGTCTCTGACAGGGTCTGTCTGACAGGGTATGTCTATGACAGGTTCTATCTCTAACAGGGTCTGTCTCTAACAGGGTCTGTCTCTGACAGGGTCTATCTCTGACAGGGTCTGTCTCTGACAGGGTCTATCTCTGACAGGGTCTGTCCCTGACAGGGTCTGTCTGACAGGTTCTATCTCTAACAGGGTCTGTCTCTGACAGGGTCTATCTCTAACAGGGTCTGTCTCTGACAGGGTCTGTCTCTAACAGGGTCTGTCTCTGACAGGGTCTGTCTGACAGGGTCTGTCTCTGACAGGGTCTATCTCTGACAGGGTCTATCTCTGACAGGGTCTATCTCTAACAGGTTCTATCTCTAAAAGGGTCTGTCTCTGACAGGGTCTATCTCTGACAGGTTCTATCTCCAACAGGGTCTATTTCTAACAGGGTCTGTCTCTGACAGGGTCTATCTCTGACAGGTTCTATCTCTAACAGGATCTTTCTCTAACATGGTCTGTCTCTGACAGGGTCTATCTCTGATAGGGTCTATCTCTAACATGGTCTGTCTCCAACAGGTTTTATCTCTAACAGGGTCTGTCTCTGACATGGTCTGTCTCTGACAGGGTCTATCTCTGACAGGGTATATCTCTAACAGGTTCTATCTCTAACAGGGTCTGTCTATGACAGGGTCTATCTCTGACAGGTTCTATCTCAAAGAGGGTCTATCTCTAACAGGGTCTGTCTCTGACAGGGTCTATCTCTGACATTTTCTATCTCCAACAGGGTCTATATCTAACAGGGTCTGTCTCTGACAGGGTCTATCTCTGACAGGTTCTATCTCTAACAGGGTCTATCTCTAACAGGGTCTGTCTCTAACAGGGTATATCTCTAACAGGGACTGTCTCTGACAGGGTCTGTCTGACAGGGTCTGTCTCTGACAGGGTCTATCTCTAACAGGGTCTATCTCTAACAGGGTCTGTCTCTGACAGGGTCTGTCTGACAGGGTATGTCTATGACAGGTTCTATCTCTAACAGGGTCTGTCTCTAACAGGGTCTGTCTCTGACAGGGTCTATCACTGACAGGGTCTGTCTCTGACAGGGTCTATCTCTGACAGGGTCTGTCCCTGACTTGGTCTGTCTGACAGGTTCTATCTCTAACAGGGTCTGTCTCTGACAGGGTCTATCTCTAACAGGGTCTGTCTCTGACAGGGTCTGTCTCTAACAGGGTCTGTCTCTGACAGGGTCTGTCTGACAGGGTCTGTCTCTGACAGGGTCTATCTCTGACAGGGTCTATCTCTGACAGGGTCTATCTCTAACAGGTTCTATCTCTAAAAGGGTCTGTCTCTGACAGGGTCTATCTCTGACATGGTCTGTCTCTGACAGGTTCTATCTCTAACAGGGTCTGTCTCTGAAAGGGTCTATCTCTGACAGGGTCTGTCTCTAACAGGGTATGTCTCTGACAGGGTCTATCTCTAACAGGGTCTGTCTCTGACAGGGTCTATCTCTGACAGGTTCTATCTCTAATAGGGTCTATCTCTAACAGGGTCTATCTCTAACAGGGTCTGTCTCTGACAGGGTCTATCTCTGACAGGTTCTATCTCTAACAGGATCTTTCTCTAACAGGGTCTGTCTCTGACAGGGTCTATCTCTGACAGGGTCTATCTCTAACATGGTCTGTCTCCAACATGTTTTATCTCTAACATGGTCTGTCTCTGACAGGTTCTATCTCTAACAGGGTCTGTCTCTGAAAGGGTCTATCTCTGACTGGGTCTGTCTCTAACAGGGTATGTCTCTGACAGGGTCTATCTCTAACAGGGTCTGTCTCTGACAGGGTCTATCTCTGACAGGTTCTATCTCTAATAGGGTCTATCTCTAACAGGGTCTATCTCTAACAGGGTCTATCTCTGACAGGTTCTATCTCTAACAGGATCTTTCTCTAACAGGGTCTGTCTCTGACAGGGTCTATCTCTGATAGGGGCTATCTCTAACATGGTCTGTCTCCAACATGTTTTATCTCTAACAGGGTCTGTCTCTGACAGGGTCTGTCTCTGACAGGGTCTATCTCTGACAGGGTCTATCTCTAACATGGTCTGTCTCTGACAGGGACTATCTCTGACAGGTTCTATCTCTAACAGGGTCTGTCAATGACAGGGTCTATCTCTGACAGGTTCTATCTCTAACAGGGTCTATCTCTAACAGGGTCTGTCTCTGACAGGGTCTATCTCTGACAGTTTATATCTCTAACAGGGTCTATCTCTAACAGGGTCTGTCTCTGACAGGGTCTATCTCTGACAGGTTCTATCTCTAACAGGGTCCATCTCTAACAGGGTCTGTCTCTGACAGGGTCTGTCTCTGACAGGGTCTGTCTGACAGGGTCTGTCTCTGACAGGGTCTATCTCTAACAGGGTCTATCTCTAACAGGGTCTGTCTCTGACAGGTTCTATCTCTAACAGGGTCTGTCTCTGAAAGGGTCTATCTCTGACAGGGTCTGTCTCTAACAGGGTCTGTCTCTAACAGGGTATGTCTCTTACAGGGTATATCTCTAACAGGGTCTGTCTCTGACAGGGTCTATCTCTGACAGGTTCTATCTCTAATAGGGTCTATCTCTAACAGGGTCTATCTCTAACAGGGTCTGTTTCTGACAGGGTCTATCTCTGACAGGTTCTATCTCTAACAGGATCTTTCTCTAACATGGTCTGTCTCTGACAGGGTCTATCTCTGACAGGGTCTATCTCTAACATGGTCTGTCTCCAACAGGTTTTATCTCTAACAGGGTCTGTCTCTGACAGGGTCTGTCTCTGACAGGTTCTATCTCTGACAGGGTTTATCTCTAACATGGTCTGTCTCTGACAGGGTCTATCTCTGACAGGGTATATCTCTAACAGGTTCTATCTCTAACAGGGTCTGTCTATGACAGGGTCTATGTCTGACAGGTTCTATCTCAAACAGGGTCTATCTCTAACAGGGTCTGTCACTGACAGGGTCTATCTCTGACAGTTTCTATCTCCAACAGGGTCTATCTCTAACAGGGTCTGTCTCTGACAGGGTCTATCTCTGACAGGTTCTATCTCTAACAGGGTCTATCTCTAACAGGGTCTGTCTCTAACAGGGTATATCTCTAACAGGGTCTGTCTCTGACAGGGTCTGTCTGACAGGGTCTGTCTCTGACAGGGTCTATCTCTAACAGGGTCTATCTCTAACAGGGTCTGTCTCTGACAGGGTCTGTCTGACAGGGTATGTCTATGACAGGTTCTATCTCTAACAGGGTCTGTCTCTAACAGGGTCTGTCTCTGACAGGGTCTATCTCTGACAGGGTCTGTCTCTGACAGGGTCTATCTCTGACAGGGTCTGTCCCTGACAGGGTCTGTCTGACAGGTTCTATCTCTAACAGGGTCTGTCTCTGACAGGGTCTATCTCTAACAGGGTCTGTCTCTGACAGGGTCTGTCTCTAACAGGGTCTGTCTCTGACAGGGTCTGTCTGACAGGGTCTGTCTCTGACAGGGTCTATCTCTGACAGGGTCTATCTCTGACAGGGTCTATCTCTAACAGGTTCTATCTCTAAAAGGGTCTGTCTCTGACAGGGTCTATCTCTGACAGGTTCTATCTCCAACAGGGTCTATTTCTAACAGGGTCTGTCTCTGACAGGGTCTATCTCTGACAGGTTCTATCTCTAACAGGGTCTATCTCTAACAGAGTCTGTCTCTAACAGGGTCTATCTCTGACAGGGTCTATCTCTGACAGGTTCTATCTCTAACAGGATCTTTCTCTAACATGGTCTGTCTCTGACAGGGTCTATCTCTGACAGGGTCTATCTCTAACATGGTCTGTCTCCAACAGGTTTTATCTCTAACAGGGTCTGTCTCTGACAGGGTCTGTCTCTGACAGGTTCTATCTCTGACAGGGTTTATCTCTAACATGGTCTGTCTCTGACAGGGTCTATCTCTGACAGGGTATATCTCTAACAGGTTCTATCTCTAACAGGGTCTGTCTATGACAGGGTCTATCTCTGACAGGTTCTATCTCAAACAGGGTCTATCTCTAACAGGGTCTGTCTCTGACAGGGTCTATCTCTGACAGTTTCTATCTCCAACAGGGTCTATCTCTAACAGGGTCTGTCTCTGACAGGGTCTATCTCTGACAGGTTCTATCTCTAACAGGGTCTATCTCTAACAGGGTCTGTCTCTAACAGGGTATATCTCTAACAGGGTCTGTCTCTGACAGGGTCTGTCTGACAGGGTCTGTCTCTGACAGGGTCTATCTCTAACAGGGTCTATCTCTAACAGGGTCTGTCTCTGACAGGGTCTGTCTGACAGGGTATGTCTATGACAGGTTCTATCTCCAACAGGGTCTATCTCTAACAGGGTCTGTCTCTGACAGGGTCTATCTCTGACAGGTTCTATCTCTAACAGGGTCTATCTCTAACAGGGTCTGTCTCTAACAGGGTATATCTCTAACAGGGTCTGTCTCTGACAGGGTCTGTCTGACAGGGTCTGTCTCTGACAGGGTCTATCTCTAACAGGGTCTATCTCTAACAGGGTCTGTCTCTGACAGGGTCTGTCTGACAGGGTATGTCTATGACAGGTTCTATCTCTAACAGGGTCTGTCTCTAACAGGGTCTGTCTCTGACAGGGTCTATCTCTGACAGGGTCTGTCTCTGACAGGGTCTATCTCTGACAGGGTCTGTCCCTGACAGGGTCTGTCTGACAGGTTATATCTCTAACAGGGTCTGTCTCTGACAGGGTCTATCTCTAACAGGGTCTGTCTCTGACAGGGTCTGTCTCTAACAGGGTCTGTCTCTGACAGGGTCTGTCTGACAGGGTCTGTCTCTGACAGGGTCTATCTCTGACAGGGTCTATCTCTGACAGGGTCTATCTCTAACAGGTTCTATCTCTAAAAGGGTCTGTCTCTGACAGCGTCTATCTCTGACAGGTTCTATCTCCAACAGGGTCTATTTCTAACAGGGTCTGTCTCTGACAGGGTCTATCTCTGACAGGTTCTATCTCTAACAGGGTCTATCTCTAACAGAGTCTGTCTCTAACAGGGTCTATCTCTGACAGGGTCTATCTCTGACAGGTTCTATCTCTAACAGGATCTTTCTCTAACAGGGTCTGTCTCTGACAGGGTCTATCTCTGACAGGTTTTATCTCTAATAGGGTCTATCTCTAACAGGATCTTTCTCTAACAGGGTCTGTCTCTGACAGGGTCTATCTCTGACAGGTTCTATCTCTAATAGGGTCTATCTCTAACAGGGTCTATCTCTAACAGGGTCTGTTTCTGACAGGTTCTATCTCTGACAGGTTCTATCTCTAACAGGATCTTTCTCTAACATGGTCTGTCTCTGACAGGGTCTATCTCTGACAGGGTCTATCTCTAACATGGTCTGTCTCCAACAGGTTTTATCTCTAACAGGGTCTGTCTCTGACAGGTTCTATCTCTGACAGGGTTTATCTCTAACAGGGTCTGTCTCTGACAGGGTCTGTCTGACAGGGTATGTCTATGACAGGTTCTATCTCTAACAGGGTCTGTCTCTAACAGGGTCTGTCTCTGACAGGGTCTATCTCTGACAGGGTCTGTCTCTGACAGGGTCTATCTCTGACAGGGTCTGTCCCTGACAGGGTCTGTCTGACAGGTTCTATCTCTAACAGGGTCTGTCTCTGACAGGGTCTATCTCTAACAGGGTCTGTCTCTGACAGGGTCTGTCTCTAACAGGGTCTGTCTCTGACAGGGTCTGTCTGACAGGGTCTGTCTCTGACAGGGTCTATCTCTGACAGGGTCTATCTCTGACAGGGTCTATCTCTAACAGGTTCTATCTCTAAAAGGGTCTGTCTCTGACAGGGTCTATCTCTGACAGGTTCTATCTCCAACAGGGTCTATTTCTAACAGGGTCTGTCTCTGACAGGGTCTATCTCTGACAGGTTCTATCTCTAACAGGATCTTTCTCTAACATGGTCTGTCTCTGACAGGGTCTATCTCTGACAGGGTCTATCTCTAACATGGTCTGTCTCCAACAGGTTTTATCTCTAACAGGGTCTGTCTCTGACATGGTCTGTCTCTGACAGGGTCTATCTCTGACAGGGTATATCTCTAACAGGTTCTATCTCTAACAGGGTCTGTCTATGACAGGGTCTATCTCTGACAGGTTCTATCTCAAAGAGGGTCTATC
Organism: Coregonus lavaretus; assembly: GCF_964263955.1. NCBI lineage: Eukaryota > Metazoa > Chordata > Actinopteri > Salmoniformes > Salmonidae > Coregonus > Coregonus lavaretus. The sequence goes on from NW_028165296.1 coordinate 356,114, forward strand.
TCTAACAGGGTCTGTCTCTGACAGGGTCTATCTCTGACATTTTCTATCTCCAACAGGGTCTATCTCTAACAGGGTCTGTCTCTGACAGGGTCTATCTCTGACAGGTTCTATCTCTAACAGGGTCTATCTCTAACAGGGTCTGTCTCTAACAGGGTATATCTCTAACAGGGTCTGTCTCTGACAGGGTCTGTCTGACAGGGTCTGTCTCTGACAGGGTCTATCTCTAACAGGGTCTATCTCTAACAGGGTCTGTCTCTGACAGGGTCTGTCTGACAGGGTATGTCTATGACAGGTTCTATCTCTAACAGGGTCTGTCTCTAACAGGGTCTGTCTCTGACAGGGTCTATCACTGACAGGGTCTGTCTCTGACAGGGTCTATGTCTGACAGGGTCTGTCCCTGACTTGGTCTGTCTGACAGGTTCTATCTCTAACAGGGTCTGTCTCTGACAGGGTCTATCTCTAACAGGGTCTGTCTCTGACAGGGTCTGTCTCTAACAGGGTCTGTCTCTGACAGGGTCTGTCTGACAGGGTCTGTCTCTGACAGGGTCTATCTCTGACAGGGTCTATCTCTGACAGGGTCTATCTCTAACAGGTTCTATCTCTAAAAGGGTCTGTCTCTGACAGGGTCTATCTCTAACAGGTTCTATCTCTAAAAGGGTCTGTCTCTGACAGGGTCTATCTCTGACAGGTTCTATCTCTAACAGGGTCTGTCTCTAACAGGGTCTGTCTCTGACAGGGTCTATCTCTGACAGGGTCTGTCTCTGACAGGGTCTATCTCTGACAGGGTCTGTCCCTGACAGGGTCTGTCTGACAGGTTCTATCTCTAACAGGGTCTGTCTCTGACAGGGTCTATCTCTAACAGGGTCTGTCTCTGACAGGATCTGTCTCTAACAGGGTCTGTCTCTGACAGGGTCTGTCTGACAGGGTCTGTCTCTGACAGGGTCTATCTCTGACAGGGTCTATCTCTGACAGGGTCTATCTCTAACAGGTTCTATCTCTAAAAGGGTCTGTCTCTGACAGGGTCTATCTCTGACAGGTTCTATCTCCAACAGGGTCTATTTCTAACAGGGTCTGTCTCTGACAGGGTCTATCTCTGACAGGTTCTATCTCTAACAGGGTCTATCTCTAACAGAGTCTGTCTCTAACAGGGTCTATCTCTGACAGGGTCTATCTCTGACAGGTTCTATCTCTAACAGGATCTTTCTCTAACAGGGTCTGTCTCTGACAGGGTCTATCTCTGACAGGTTTTATCTCTAATAGGGTCTATCTCTAACAGGATCTTTCTCTAACAGGGTCTGTCTCTGACAGGGTCTATCTCTGACAGGTTCTATCTCTAATAGGGTCTATCTCTAACAGGGTCTATCTCTAACAGGGTCTGTTTCTGACAGGTTCTATCTCTGACAGGTTCTATCTCTAACAGGATCTTTCTCTAACATGGTCTGTCTCTGACAGGGTCTATCTCTGACAGGGTCTATCTCTAACATGGTCTGTCTCCAACAGGTTTTATCTCTAACAGGGTCTGTCTCTGACAGGTTCTATCTCTGACAGGGTTTATCTCTAACAGGGTCTGTCTCTGACAGGGTCTGTCTGACAGGGTATGTCTATGACAGGTTCTATCTCTAACAGGGTCTGTCTCTAACAGGGTCTGTCTCTGACAGGGTCTATCTCTGACAGGGTCTGTCTCTGACAGGGTCTATCTCTGACAGGGTCTGTCCCTGACAGGGTCTGTCTGACAGGTTCTATCTCTAACAGGGTCTGTCTTTGACAGGGTCTATCTCTAACAGGGTCTGTCTCTGACAGGGTCTGTCTCTAACAGGGTCTGTCTCTGACAGGGTCTGTCTGACAGGGTCTGTCTCTGACAGGGTCTATCTCTGACAGGGTCTATCTCTGACAGGGTCTATCTCTAACAGGTTCTATCTCTAAAAGGGTCTGTCTCTGACAGGGTCTATCTCTGACAGGTTCTATCTCCAACAGGGTCTATTTCTAACAGGGTCTGTCTCTGACAGGGTCTATCTCTGACAGGTTCTATCTCTAACAGGATCTTTCTCTAACATGGTCTGTCTCTGACAGGGTCTATCTCTGACAGGGTCTATCTCTAACATGGTCTGTCTCCAACAGGTTTTATCTCTAACAGGGTCTGTCTCTGACATGGTCTGTCTCTGACAGGGTCTATCTCTGACAGGGTATATCTCTAACAGGTTCTATCTCTAACAGGGTCTGTCTATGACAGGGTCTATCTCTGACAGGTTCTATCTCAAAGAGGGTCTATCTCTAACAGGGTCTGTCTCTGACAGGGTCTATCTCTGACATTTTCTATCTCCAACAGGGTCTATCTCTAACAGGGTCTGTCTCTGACAGGGTCTATCTCTGACAGGTTCTATCTCTAACAGGGTCTATCTCTAACAGGGTCTGTCTCTAACAGGGTATATCTCTAACAGGGTCTGTCTCTGACAGGGTCTGTCTGACAGGGTCTGTCTCTGACAGGGTCTATCTCTAACAGGGTCTATCTCTAACAGGGTCTGTCTCTGACAGGGTCTGTCTGACAGGGTATGTCTATGACAGGTTCTATCTCTAACAGGGTCTGTCTCTAACAGGGTCTGTCTCTGACAGGGTCTATCACTGACAGGGTCTGTCTCTGACAGGGTCTATCTCTGACAGGGTCTGTCCCTGACTTGGTCTGTCTGACAGGTTCTATCTCTAACAGGGTCTGTCTCTGACAGGGTCTATCTCTAACAGGGTCTGTCTCTGACAGGGTCTGTCTCTAACAGGGTCTGTCTCTGACAGGGTCTGTCTGACAGGGTCTGTCTCTGACAGGGTCTATCTCTGACAGGGTCTATCTCTGACAGGGTCTATCTCTAACAGGTTCTATCTCTAAAAGGGTCTGTCTCTGACAGGGTCTATCTCTGACAGGTTCTATCTCCAACAGGGTCTATTTCTAACAGGGTCTGTCTCTGACAGGGTCTATCTCTGACAGGTTCTATCTCTAACAGGGTCTATCTCTAACATGGTCTGTCTCCAACAGGTTTTATCTCTAACAGGGTCTGTCTCTGACAGGGTCTGTCTCTGACAGGGTCTATCTCTGACAGGGTCTATCTCTAACATGGTCTGTCTCTGACAGGGACTATCTCTGACAGGTTCTATCTCTAACAGGGTCTGTCAATGACAGGGTATATCTCTGACAGGTTCTATCTCTAACAGGGTCTATCTCTAACAGGGTCTGTCTCTGACAGGGTCTATCTCTGACAGTTTATATCTATAACAGGGTCTATCTCTAACAGGGTCTGTCTCTGACAGGGTCTATCTCTGACAGGTTCTATCTCTGACAGGTTCTATATCTTACAGGGTCTGTCTCTGAAAGGGTCTATCTCTGACAGGGTCTGTCTCTAACAGGGTCTGTCTCTAACAGGGTATGTCTCTTACAGGGTCTATCTCTAACAGGGTCTGTCTCTGACAGGGTCTATCTCTGACAGGTTCTATCTCTAATAGGGTCTATCTCTAACAGGGTCTATCTCTAACAGGGTCTGTCTCTGACAGGGTCTATCTCTGACAGGTTCTATCTCTAACAGGATCTTTCTCTAACATGGTCTGTCTCTGACAGGGTCTATCTCTGACAGGGTCTATCTCTAACATGGTCTGTCTCCAACAGGTTTTATCTCTAACAGGGTCTGTCTCTGACAGGGTCTGTCTCTGACAGGTTCTATCTCTGACAGGGTTTATCTCTAACATGGTCTGTCTCTGACAGGGTCTATCTCTGACAGGGTATATCTCTAACAGGTTCTATCTCTAACAGGGTCTGTCTATGACAGGGTCTATCTCTGACAGGTTCTATCTCTAACAGGGTCTATCTCTAACAGGGTCTGTCTCTAACAGGGTCTATCTCTAACAGGGTCAGTCTCTGACAGGGTCTGTCTGACAGGGTCTGTCTGACAGGGTCTGTCTCTGACAGGGTCTATCTCTAACAGGGTCTATTTCTAACAGGGTCTGTCTCTGACAGGGTCTTTCTGACAGGGTATGTCTATGACAGGTTCTATCTCTAACAGGGTCTATCTCTAACAGGGTCTGTCTCTAACAGGGTCTATCTCTAACAGGGTCAGTCTCTGACAGGGTCTGTCTGACAGGGTCTCTCTGACAGGGTCTGTCTCTGACAGGGTCTATCTCTAACAGGTTCTATCTCTAAAAGGGTCTGTCTCTGACAGGGTCTATCTCTGACAGGTTCTATCTCCAACAGGGTCTATTAATAACAGGGTCTGTCTCTGACAGGGTCTATCTCCGACAGGTTCTATCTCTAACAGGGTCTATCTCTAACAGAGTCTGTCTCTAACAGGGTCTATCTCTGACAGGGTCTATCTCTGACAGGTTCTATCTCTAACAGGATCTTTCTCTAACAGGGTCTGTCTCTGACAGGGTCTATCTCTGACAGGGTCTATCTCTAAGATGGTCTGTCTCCAACAGGTTTTATCTCTAACAGGGTCTGTCTCTGACAGGGTCTGTCTCTGACAGGGTCTATCTCTGACAGGGTCTATCTCTAACATGGTCTGTCTCTGACAGGGTCTATCTCTGACAGGGTCTATCTCTAACAGGTTCTATCTCTAATAGGGTCTGTCTATGACAGGGTCTATCTCTGACAGGTTCTATCTCTAACAGGTTCTATCTCTAACAGGGTCTGTCTCTGACAGGGTCTATCTCTGACAGTTTCTATCTCTAACAGGGTCTGTCTCTAACAGGGTCTGTCTCTGACAGGGTCTATCTCTGACAGGGTCTATCTCTAACATGGTCTGTCTCCAACAGGTTTTATCTCTAACAGGGTCTGTCTCTGACAGGGTCTGTCTCTGACAGGGTCTATCTCTGACAGGGTCTATCTCTAACATGGTCTGTCTCTGACAGGGACTATCTCTGACAGGTTCTATCTCTAACAGGGTCTGTCAATGACAGGGTATATCTCTGACAGGTTCTATCTCTAACAGGGTCTATCTCTAACAGGGTCTGTCTCTGACAGGGTCTATCTCTGACAGTTTATATCTATAACAGGGTCTATCTCTAACAGGGTCTGTCTCTGACAGGGTCTATCTCTGACAGGTTCTATCTCTGACAGGTTCTATCTCTTACAGGGTCTGTCTCTGAAAGGGTCTATCTCTGACAGGGTCTGTCTCTAACAGGGTCTGTCTCTAACAGGGTATGTCTCTTACAGGTTTTATCTCTAACAGGGTCTGTCTCTGACAGGGTCTGTCTCTGACAGGTTCTATCTCTGACAGGGTTTATCTCTAACATGGTCTGTCTCTGACAGGGTCTATCTCTGACAGGGTATATCTCTAACAGGTTCTATCTCTAACAGGGTCTGTCTATGACAGGGTCTATCTCTGACAGGTTATATCTCTAACAGGGTCTATCTCTAACAGGGTCTGTCTCTAACAGGGTCTATCTCTAACAGGGTCAGTCTCTGACAGGGTCTGTCTGACAGGGTCTGTCTGACAGGGTCTGTCTCTGACAGGGTCTATCTCTAACAGGGTCTATTTCTAACAGGGTCTGTCTCTGACAGGGTCTTTCTGACAGGGTATGTCTATGACAGGTTCTATCTCTAACAGGGTCTGTCTCTAACAGGGTCTGTCTCTGACAGGGTCTATCTCTGACAGGGTCTGTCTCTGACAGGGTCTATCTCTGACAGGGTCTGTCCCTGACAGGGTCTGTCTGACAGGTTCTATCTCTAACAGGGTTTGTCTCTGACAGGGTCTATCTCTAACAGGGTCTGTCTCTGACAGGGTCTGTCTCTAACAGGGTCTGTCTCTAACAGGGTCTGTCTCTGACAGGGTCTGTCTGACAGGGTCTGTCTCTGACAGGGTCTATCTCTGACAGGGTCTATCTCTGACAGGGTCTATCTCTAACAGGTTCTATCTCTAAAAGGGTCTGTCTCTGACAGGGTCTATCTCTGACAGGTTCTATCTCCAACAGGGTCTATTTCTAACAGGGTCTGTCTCTGACAGGGTCTATCTCTGACAGGTTCTATCTCTAACAGGGTCTGTCTCTGACAGGGTCTGTCTCTAACAGGGTCTATCTCTGACAGTTTATATCTATAACAGGGTCTATCTCTAACAGGGTCTGTCTCTGACAGGGTCTATCTCTGACAGGTTCTATCTCTGACAGGTTCTATCTCTTACAGGGTCTGTCTCTGAAAGGGTCTATCTCTGACAGGGTCTGTCTCTAACAGGGTCTGTCTCTAACAGGGTATGTCTCTTACAGGGTCTATCTCTAACAGGGTCTGTCTCTGACAGGGTCTATCTCTGACAGGTTCTATCTCTAATAGGGTCTATCTCTAACAGGGTCTATCTCTAACAGGGTCTGTCTCTGACAGGGTCTATCTCTGACAGGTTCTATCTCTAACAGGATCTTTCTCTAACATGGTCTGTCTCTGACAGGGTCTATCTCTGACAGGGTCTATCTCTAACATGGTCTGTCTCCAACAGGTTTTATCTCTAACAGGGTCTGTCTCTGACAGGGTCTGTCTCTGACAGGTTCTATCTCTGACAGGGTTTATCTCTAACATGGTCTGTCTCTGACAGGGTCTATCTCTGACAGGGTATATCTCTAACAGGTTCTATCTCTAACAGGGTCTGTCTATGACAGGGTCTATCTCTGACAGGTTCTATCTCTAACAGGGTCTATCTCTAACAGGGTCTGTCTCTAACAGGGTCTATCTCTAACAGGGTCAGTCTCTGACAGGGTCTGTCTGACAGGGTCTGTCTGACAGGGTCTGTCTCTGACAGGGTCTATCTCTAACAGGGTCTATTTCTAACAGGGTCTGTCTCTGACAGGGTCTTTCTGACAGGGTATGTCTATGACAGGTTCTATCTCTAACAGGGTCTGTCTCTAACAGGGTCTGTCTCTGACAGGGTCTATCTCTGACAGGGTCTGTCTCTGACAGGGTCTATCTCTGACAGGGTCTGTCCCTGACAGGGTCTGTCTGACAGGTTCTATCTCTAACAGGGTTTGTCTCTGACAGGGTATATCTCTAACAGGGTCTGTCTCTGACAGGGTCTGTCTCTAACAGGGTCTGTCTCTAACAGGGTCTGTCTCTGACAGGGTCTGTCTGACAGGGTCTGTCTCTGACAGGGTCTATCTCTGACAGGGTCTATCTCTGACAGGGTCTATCTCTAACAGGTTCTATCTCTAAAAGGGTCTGTCTCTGACAGGGTCTATCTCTGACAGGTTCTATCTCCAACAGGGTCTATTTCTAACAGGGTCTGTCTCTGACAGGGTCTATCTCTGACAGGTTCTATCTCTAACAGGGTCTGTCTCTGACAGGGTCTGTCTCTAACAGGGTCTGTCTCTGACAGGGTCTGTCTGACAGGGTCTGTCTCTGACAGGGTCTATCTCTGACAGGGTCTATCTCTGACAGGGTCTATCTCTAACAGGTTCTATCTCTAAAAGGGTCTGTCTCTGACAGGGTCTATCTCTGACAGGTTCTATATCCAACAGGGTCTATTTCTAACAGGGTCTGTCTCTGACAGGGTCTATCTCTGACAGGTTCTATCTCTAACAGGGTCTATCTCTAACAGAGTCTGTCTCTAACAGGGTCTATCTCTGACAGGGTCTATCTCTGACAGGTTCTATCTCTAACAGGATCTTTCTCTAACAGGGTCTGTCTCTGACAGGGTCTATCTCTGACAGGGTCTATCTCTAAGATGGTCTGTCTCCAACAGGTTTTATCTCTAACAGGGTCTGTCTCTGACAGGGTCTGTCTCTGACAGGGTCTATCTCTGACAGGGTGTATCTCTAACAGGGTCTGTCTCTGACAGGGTCTATCTCTGACAGGTTCTATCTCTAATAGGGTCTATCTCTAACAGGGTCTATCTCTAACAGGGTCTGTTTCTGACAGGGTCTATCTCTGACAGGTTCTATCTCTGACAGGATCTTTCTCTAACATGGTCTGTCTCTGACAGGGTCTATCTCTGACAGGGTATATCTCTAACAGGTTCTATCTCTAACAGGGTCTGTCTATGACAGGGTCTATCTCTGACAGGTTATATCTCTAACAGGGTCTATCTCTAACAGGGTCTGTCTCTAACAGGGTCTATCTCTAACAGGGTCAGTCTCTGACAGGGTCTGTCTGACAGGGTCTGTCTGACAGGGTCTGTCTCTGACAGGGTCTATCTCTAACAGGGTCTATTTCTAACAGGGTCTGTCTCTGACAGGGTCTTTCTGACAGGGTATGTCTATGACAGGTTCTATCTCTAACAGGGTCTGTCTCTAACAGGGTCTGTCTCTGACAGGGTCTATCTCTGACAGGGTCTGTCTCTGACAGGGTCTATCTCTGACAGGGTCTGTCCCTGACAGGGTCTGTCTGACAGGTTCTATCTCTAACAGGGTTTGTCTCTGACAGGGTCTATCTCTAACAGGGTCTGTCTCTGACAGGGTCTGTCTCTAACAGGGTCTGTCTCTAACAGGGTCTGTCTCTGACAGGGTCTGTCTGACAGGGTCTGTCTCTGACAGGGTCTATCTCTGACAGGGTCTATCTCTGACAGGGTCTATCTCTAACAGGTTCTATCTCTAAAAGGGTCTGTCTCTGACAGGGTCTATCTCTGACAGGTTCTATCTCCAACAGGGTCTATTTCTAACAGGGTCTGTCTCTGACAGGGTCTATCTCTGACAGGTTCTATCTCTAACAGGCTCTGTCTCTGACAGGGTCTGTCTCTAACAGGGTCTATCTCTGACAGTTTATATCTATAACAGGGTCTATCTCTAACAGGGTCTGTCTCTGACAGGGTCTATCTCTGACAGGTTCTATCTCTGACAGGTTCTATCTCTTACAGGGTCTGTCTCTGAAAGGGTCTATCTCTGACAGGGTCTGTCTCTAACAGGGTCTGTCTCTAACAGGGTATGTCTCTGACAGGGTCTATCTCTAACAGGTTCTATCTCTAAAAGGGTCTGTCTCTGACAGGGTCTATCTCTGACAGGTTCTATCTCCAACAGGGTCTATTAATAACAGGGTCTGTCTCTGACAGGGTCTATCTCCGACAGGTTCTATCTCTAACAGGGTCTATCTCTAACAGAGTCTGTCTCTAACAGGGTCTATCTCTGACAGGGTCTATCTCTGACAGGTTCTATCTCTAACAGGATCTTTCTCTAACAGGGTCTGTCTCTGACAGGGTCTATCTCTGACAGGGTCTATCTCTAAGATGGTCTGTCTCCAACAGGTTTTATCTCTAACAGGGTCTGTCTCTGACAGGGTCTGTCTCTGACAGGGTCTATCTCTGACAGGGTCTATCTCTAACAGGGTCTGTCTCTGACAGGGTCTGTCTCTAACAGGGTCTGTCTCTAACAGGGTCTGTCTCTGACAGGGTCTGTCTGACAGGGTCTGTCTCTGACAGGGTCTATCTCTGACAGGGTCTATCTCTGACAGGGTCTATCTCTAACAGGTTCTATCTCTAAAAGGGTCTGTCTCTGACAGGGTCTATCTCTGACAGGTTCTATCTCCAACAGGGTCTATTTCTAACAGGGTCTGTCTCTGACAGGGTCTATCTCTGACAGGTTCTATCTCTAACAGGCTCTGTCTCTGACAGGGTCTGTCTCTAACAGGGTCTATCTCTGACAGTTTATATCTATAACAGGGTCTATCTCTAACAGGGTCTGTCTCTGACAGGGTCTATCTCTGACAGGTTCTATCTCTGACAGGTTCTATCTCTTACAGGGTCTGTCTCTGAAAGGGTCTATCTCTGACAGGGTCTGTCTCTAACAGGGTCTGTCTCTAACAGGGTATGTCTCTGACAGGGTCTATCTCTAACAGGTTCTATCTCTAAAAGGGTCTGTCTCTGACAGGGTCTATCTCTGACAGGTTCTATCTCCAACAGGGTCTATTAATAACAGGGTCTGTCTCTGACAGGGTCTATCTCCGACAGGTTCTATCTCTAACAGGGTCTATCTCTAACAGAGTCTGTCTCTAACAGGGTCTATCTCTGACAGGGTCTATCTCTGACAGGTTCTATCTCTAACAGGATCTTTCTCTAACAGGGTCTGTCTCTGACAGGGTCTATCTCTGACAGGGTCTATCTCTAAGATGGTCTGTCTCCAACAGGTTTTATCTCTAACAGGGTCTGTCTCTGACAGGGTCTGTCTCTGACAGGGTCTATCTCTGACAGGGTCTATCTCTAACATGGTCTGTCTCTGACAGGGTCTATCTCTGACAGGGTCTATCTCTAACAGGTTCTATCTCTAATAGGGTCTGTCTATGACAGGGTCTATCTCTGACAGGTTCTATCTCTAACAGGTTCTATCTCTAACAGGGTCTGTCTCTGACAGGGTCTATCTCTGACAGTTTCTATCTCTAACAGGGTCTGTCTCTAACAGGGTCTGTCTCTGACAGGGTCTATCTCTGACAGGGTCTATCTCTAACATGGTCTGTCTCCAACAGGTTTTATCTCTAACAGGGTCTGTCTCTGACAGGGTCTGTCTCTGACAGGGTCTATCTCTGACAGGGTCTATCTCTAACATGGTCTGTCTCTGACAGGGACTATCTCTGACAGGTTCTATCTCTAACAGGGTCTGTCAATGACAGGGTATATCTCTGACAGGTTCTATCTCTAACAGGGTCTATCTCTAACAGGGTCTGTCTCTGACAGGGTCTATCTCTGACAGTTTATATCTATAACAGGGTCTATCTCTAACAGGGTCTGTCTCTGACAGGGTCTATCTCTGACAGGTTCTATCTCTGACAGGTTCTATCTCTTACAGGGTCTGTCTCTGAAAGGGTCTATCTCTGACAGGGTCTGTCTCTAACAGGGTCTGTCTCTAACAGGGTATGTCTCTTACAGGTTTTATCTCTAACAGGGTCTGTCTCTGACAGGGTCTGTCTCTGACAGGTTCTATCTCTGACAGGGTTTATCTCTAACATGGTCTGTCTCTGACAGGGTCTATCTCTGACAGGGTATATCTCTAACAGGTTCTATCTCTAACAGGGTCTGTCTATGACAGGGTCTATCTCTGACAGGTTATATCTCTAACAGGGTCTATCTCTAACAGGGTCTGTCTCTAACAGGGTCTATCTCTAACAGGGTCAGTCTCTGACAGGGTCTGTCTGACAGGGTCTGTCTGACAGGGTCTGTCTCTGACAGGGTCTATCTCTAACAGGGTCTATTTCTAACAGGGTCTGTCTCTGACAGGGTCTTTCTGACAGGGTATGTCTATGACAGGTTCTATCTCTAACAGGGTCTGTCTCTAACAGGGTCTGTCTCTGACAGGGTCTATCTCTGACAGGGTCTGTCTCTGACAGGGTCTATCTCTGACAGGGTCTGTCCCTGACAGGGTCTGTCTGACAGGTTCTATCTCTAACAGGGTTTGTCTCTGACAGGGTCTATCTCTAACAGGGTCTGTCTCTGACAGGGTCTGTCTCTAACAGGGTCTGTCTCTAACAGGGTCTGTCTCTGACAGGGTCTGTCTGACAGGGTCTGTCTCTGACAGGGTCTATCTCTGACAGGGTCTATCTCTGACAGGGTCTATCTCTAACAGGTTCTATCTCTAAAAGGGTGTGTCTCTGACAGGGTCTATCTCTGACAGGTTCTATCTCCAACAGGGTCTATTTCTAACAGGGTCTGTCTCTGACAGGGTCTATCTCTGACAGGTTCTATCTCTAACAGGGTCTGTCTCTGACAGGGTCTGTCTCTAACAGGGTCTATCTCTGACAGTTTATATCTATAACAGGGTCTATCTCTAACAGGGTCTGTCTCTGACAGGGTCTATCTCTGACAGGTTCTATCTCTGACAGGTTCTATCTCTTACAGGGTCTGTCTCTGAAAGGGTCTATCTCTGACAGGGTCTGTCTCTAACAGGGTCTGTCTCTAACAGGGTATGTCTCTTACAGGGTCTATCTCTAACAGGGTCTGTCTCTGACAGGGTCTATCTCTGACAGGTTCTATCTCTAATAGGGTCTATCTCTAACAGGGTCTATCTCTAACAGGGTCTGTCTCTGACAGGGTCTATCTCTGACAGGTTCTATCTCTAACAGGATCTTTCTCTAACATGGTCTGTCTCTGACAGGGTCTATCTCTAACATGGTCTGTCTCCAACAGGTTTTATCTCTAACAGGGTCTGTCTCTGACAGGGTCTGTCTCTGACAGGTTCTATCTCTGACAGGGTTTATCTCTAACATGGTCTGTCTCTGACAGGGTCTATCTCTGACAGGGTATATCTCTAACAGGTTCTATCTCTAACAGGGTCTGTCTATGACAGGGTCTATCTCTGACAGGTTCTATCTCTAACAGGGTCTATCTCTAACAGGGTCTGTCTCTAACAGGGTCTATCTCTAACAGGGTCAGTCTCTGACAGGGTCTGTCTGACAGGGTCTGTCTGACAGGGTCTGTCTCTGACAGGGTCTATCTCTAACAGGGTCTATTTCTAACAGGGTCTGTCTCTGACAGGGTCTTTCTGACAGGGTATGTCTATGACAGGTTCTATCTCTAACAGGGTCTGTCTCTAACAGGGTCTGTCTCTGACAGGGTCTATCTCTGACAGGGTCTGTCTCTGACAGGGTCTATCTCTGACAGGGTCTGTCCCTGACAGGGTCTGTCTGACAGGTTCTATCTCTAACAGGGTTTGTCTCTGACAGGGTATATCTCTAACAGGGTCTGTCTCTGACAGGGTCTGTCTCTAACAGGGTCTGTCTCTAACAGGGTCTGTCTCTGACAGGGTCTGTCTGACAGGGTCTGTCTCTGACAGGGTCTATCTCTGACAGGGTCTATCTCTGACAGGGTCTATCTCTAACAGGTTCTATCTCTAAAAGGGTCTGTCTCTGACAGGGTCTATCTCTGACAGGTTCTATCTCCAACAGGGTCTATTTCTAACAGGGTCTGTCTCTGACAGGGTCTATCTCTGACAGGTTCTATCTCTAACAGGGTCTGTCTCTGACAGGGTCTGTCTCTAACAGGGTCTGTCTCTGACAGGGTCTGTCTGACAGGGTCTGTCTCTGACAGGGTCTATCTCTGACAGGGTCTATCTCTGACAGGGTCTATCTCTAACAGGTTCTATCTCTAAAAGGGTCTGTCTCTGACAGGGTCTATCTCTGACAGGTTCTATATCCAACAGGGTCTATTTCTAACAGGGTCTGTCTCTGACAGGGTCTATCTCTGACAGGTTCTATCTCTAACAGGGTCTATCTCTAACAGAGTCTGTCTCTAACAGGGTCTATCTCTGACAGGGTCTATCTCTGACAGGTTCTATCTCTAACAGGATCTTTCTCTAACAGGGTCTGTCTCTGACAGGGTCTATCTCTGACAGGGTCTATCTCTAAGATGGTCTGTCTCCAACAGGTTTTATCTCTAACAGGGTCTGTCTCTGACAGGGTCTGTCTCTGACAGGGTCTATCTCTGACAGGGTGTATCTCTAACAGGGTCTGTCTCTGACAGGGTCTATCTCTGACAGGTTCTATCTCTAATAGGGTCTATCTCTAACAGGGTCTATCTCTAACAGGGTCTGTTTCTGACAGGGTCTATCTCTGACAGGTTCTATCTCTGACAGGATCTTTCTCTAACATGGTCTGTCTCTGACAGGGTCTATCTCTGACAGGGTATATCTCTAACAGGTTCTATCTCTAACAGGGTCTGTCTATGACAGGGTCTATCTCTGACAGGTTATATCTCTAACAGGGTCTATCTCTAACAGGGTCTGTCTCTAACAGGGTCTATCTCTAACAGGGTCAGTCTCTGACAGGGTCTGTCTGACAGGGTCTGTCTGACAGGGTCTGTCTCTGACAGGGTCTATCTCTAACAGGGTCTATTTCTAACAGGGTCTGTCTCTGACAGGGTCTTTCTGACAGGGTATGTCTATGACAGGTTCTATCTCTAACAGGGTCTGTCTCTAACAGGGTCTGTCTCTGACAGGGTCTATCTCTGACAGGGTCTGTCTCTGACAGGGTCTATCTCTGACAGGGTCTGTCCCTGACAGGGTCTGTCTGACAGGTTCTATCTCTAACAGGGTTTGTCTCTGACAGGGTCTATCTCTAACAGGGTCTGTCTCTGACAGGGTCTGTCTCTAACAGGGTCTGTCTCTAACAGGGTCTGTCTCTGACAGGGTCTGTCTGACAGGGTCTGTCTCTGACAGGGTCTATCTCTGACAGGGTCTATCTCTGACAGGGTCTATCTCTAACAGGTTCTATCTCTAAAAGGGTCTGTCTCTGACAGGGTCTATCTCTGACAGGTTCTATCTCCAACAGGGTCTATTTCTAACAGGGTCTGTCTCTGACAGGGTCTATCTCTGACAGGTTCTATCTCTAACAGGCTCTGTCTCTGACAGGGTCTGTCTCTAACAGGGTCTATCTCTGACAGTTTATATCTATAACAGGGTCTATCTCTAACAGGGTCTGTCTCTGACAGGGTCTATCTCTGACAGGTTCTATCTCTGACAGGTTCTATCTCTTACAGGGTCTGTCTCTGAAAGGGTCTATCTCTGACAGGGTCTGTCTCTAACAGGGTCTGTCTCTAACAGGGTATGTCTCTTACAGGGTCTATCTCTAACAGGGTCTGTCTCTGACAGGGTCTATCTCTGACAGGTTCTATCTCTAATAGGGTCTATCTCTAACAGGGTCTATCTCTAACAGGGTCTGTCTCTGACAGGGTCTATCTCTGACAGGTTCTATCTCTAACAGGATCTTTCTCTAACATGGTCTGTCTCTGACAGGGTCTATCTCTGACAGGGTCTATCTCTAACATGGTCTGTCTCCAACAGGTTTTATCTCTAACAGGGTCTGTCTCTGACAGGGTCTGTCTCTAACAGGGTCTATCTCTAACAGGGTCAGTCTCTGACAGGGTCTGTCTGACAGGGTCTGTCTGACAGGGTCTGTCTCTGACAGGGTCTATCTCTAACAGGGTCTATTTCTAACAGGGTCTGTCTCTGACAGGGTCTTTCTGACAGGGTATGTCTATGACAGGTTCTATCTCTAACAGGGTCTGTCTCTAACAGGGTCTGTCTCTGACAGGGTCTATCTCTGACAGGGTCTGTCTCTGACAGGGTCTATCTCTGACAGGGTCTGTCCCTGACAGGGTCTGTCTGACAGGTTCTATCTCTAACAGGGTTTGTCTCTGACAGGGTATATCTCTAACAGGGTCTGTCTCTGACTGGGTCTGTCTCTAACAGGGTCTGTCTCTAACAGGGTCTGTCTCTGACAGGGTCTGTCTGACAGGGTCTGTCTCTGACAGGGTCTATCTCTGACAGGGTCTATCTCTGACAGGGTCTATCTCTAACAGGTTCTATCTCTAAAAGGGTCTGTCTCTGACAGGGTCTATCTCTGACAGGTTCTATCTCCAACAGGGTCTATTTCTAACAGGGTCTGTCTCTGACAGGGTCTATCTCTGACAGGTTCTATCTCTAACAGGGTCTGTCTCTGACAGGGTCTGTCTCTAACAGGGTCTGTCTCTGACAGGGTCTGTCTGACAGGGTCTGTCTCTGACAGGGTCTATCTCTGACAGGGTCTATCTCTGACAGGGTCTATCTCTAACAGGTTCTATCTCTAAAAGGGTCTGTCTCTGACAGGGTCTATCTCTGACAGGTTCTATCTCCAACAGGGTCTATTTCTAACAGGGTCTGTCTCTGACAGGGTCTATCTCTGACAGGTTCTATCTCTAACAGGGTCTATCTCTAACAGAGTCTGTCTCTAACAGGGTCTATCTCTGACAGGGTCTATCTCTGACAGGTTCTATCTCTAACAGGATCTTTCTCTAACAGGGTCTGTCTCTGACAGGGTCTATCTCTGACAGGGTCTATCTCTAAGATGGTCTGTCTCCAACAGGTTTTATCTCTAACAGGGTCTGTCTCTGACAGGGTCTGTCTCTGACAGGGTCTATCTCTGACAGGGTGTATCTCTAACAGGGTCTGTCTCTGACAGGGTCTATCTCTGACAGGTTCTATCTCTAATAGGGTCTATCTCTAACAGGGTCTATCTCTAACAGGGTCTGTTTCTGACAGGGTCTATCTCTGACAGGTTCTATCTCTAACAGGATCTTTCTCTAACATGGTCTGTCTCTGACAGGGTCTATCTCTGACAGGGTCTATCTCTAACATGGTCTGTCTCCAACAGGTTTTATCTCTAACAGGGTCTGTCTCTGACAGGGTCTGTCTCTGACAGGTTCTATCTCTGACAGGGTTTATCTCTAACATGGTCTGTCTCTGACAGGGTCTATCTCTGACAGGGTATATCTCTAACAGGTTCTATCTCTAACAGGGTCTGTCTATGACAGGGTATATCTCTGACAGGTTCTATCTCAAACAGGGTCTATCTCTAACAGGGTCTGTCTCTGACAGGGTCTATCTCTGACAGTTTCTATCTCCAACAGGGTCTATCTCTAACAGGGTCTGTCTCTGACAGGGTCTATCTCTGACAGGTTCTATCTCTAACAGGGTCTATCTCTAACAGGGTCTGTCTCTAACAGGGTATATCTCTAACAGGGTCTGTCTCTGACAGGGTCTGTCTGACAGGGTCTGTCTCTTACAGGGTCTATCTCTAACAGGGTCTATCTCTAACAGGGTCTGTCTCTGACAGGGTCTGTCTGACAGGGTATCTCTATGACAGGTTCTATCTCTAACAGGGTCTGTCTCTAACAGGGTCTGTCTCTGACAGGGTCTATCTCTGACAGGGTCTGTCTCTGACAGGGTTTATCTCTGACAGGGTCTGTCCCTGACAGGGTCTGTCTGACAGGTTCTATCTCTAACAGGGTCTGTCTCTGACAGGGTCTATCTCTAACAGGGTCTGTCTCTGACAGGGTCTGTCTCTAACAGGGTCTGTCTCTGACAGGGTCTGTCTGACAGGGTCTGTCTCTGACAGGGTCTATCTCTGACAGGGTCTATCTCTGACAGGGTCTATCTCTAATAGGTTCTATCTCTAAAAGGGTCTGTCTCTGACAGGGTCTATCTCTGACAGGTTCTATCTCCAACAGGGTCTATTTCTAACAGGGTCTGTCTCTGACAGGGTCTATCTCTGACAGGTTCTATCTCTAACAGGGTCTGTCTCTGACAGGGTCTGTCTCTAACAGGGTCTGTCTCTGACAGGGTCTGTCTGACAGGGTCTGTCTCTGACAGGGTCTATCTCTGACAGGGTCTATCTCTGACAGGGTCTATCTCTAATAGGTTCTATCTCTAAAAGGGTCTGTCTCTGACAGGGTCTATCTCTGACAGGTTCTATCTCCAACAGGGTCTATTTCTAACAGGGTCTGTCTCTGACAGGGTCTATCTCTGACAGGTTCTATCTCTAACAGGGTCTATCTCTAACAGAGTCTGTCTCTAACAGGGTCTATCTCTGACAGGGTCTATCTCTGACAGGTTCTATCTCTAACAGGATCTTTCTCTAACAGGGTCTGTCTCTGACAGCGTCTATCTCTGACAGGGTCTATCTCTAAGATGGTCTGTCTCCAACTGGTTATATCTCTAACAGGGTCTGTCTCTGACAGGGTCTGTCTCTGACAGGGTCTATCTCTGACAGGATCTATCTCTAACATGGTCTGTCTCTGACAGGGTCTATCTCTGACAGGGTCTATCTCTAACAGGTTCTATCTCTAATAGGGTCTGTCTATGACAGGGTCTATCTCTGACAGGTTCTATCTCTAACAGGGTCTATCTCTAACAGGGTCTGTCTCTGACAGGGTCTATCTCTGACAGTTTCTATCTCTAACATGGTCTATCTCTAACAGGGTCTGTCTCTGACAGGGTCTATCTCTAACAGGGTCTGTCTCTGACAGGGTCTATCTCTGACAGTTTCTATCTCTAACAGGGTCTATCTCTAACAGGGTCTGTCTCTGACAGGGTCTATCTCTGACAGGGTCTATCTCTAACATGGTCTGTCTCCAACAGGTTTTATCTCTAACAGGGTCTGTCTCTGACAGGGTCTGTCTCTGACAGGGTCTATCTCTGACAGGGTCTATCTCTAACAAGGTCTGTCTCTGACAGGGACTATCTCTGACAGGTTCTATCTCTAACAGGGTCTGTCTCTGACAGGGTCTATCTCTGACAGGGTCTATCTCTAAGATGGTCTGTCTCCAACAGGTTATATCTCTAACAGGGTCTGTCTCTGACAGGGTCTGTCTCTGACAGGGTCTATCTCTGACAGGATCTATCTCTAACATGGTCTGTCTCTGACAGGGTCTATCTCTGACAGGGTCTATCTCTAACAGGTTCTATCTCTAATAGGGTCTGTCTATGACAGGGTCTATATCTGACAGGTTCTATCTCTAACAGGGTCTATCTCTAACAGGGTCTGTCTCTGACAGGGTCTATCTCTGACAGTTTCTATCTCTAACAGGGTCTATCTCTAACAGGGTCTGTCTCTGACAGGGTCTATCTCTAACAGGGTCTTACTCTGACAGGGTCTATCTCTGACAGTTTCTATCTCTAACAGGGTCTATCTCTAACAGGGTCTGTCTCTGACAGGGTCTATCTCTGACAGGGTCTATCTCTAACATGGTCTGTCTCCAACAGGTTTTATCTCTAACAGGATCTGTCTCTGACAGGGTCTGTCTCTGACAGGGTCTATCTCTGACAGGGTCTATCTCTAACAAGGTCTGTCTCTGACAGGGACTATCTCTGACAGGTTCTATCTCTAACAGGGTCTGTCAATGACAGGGTATATCTCTGACAGGTTCTATCTCTAACAGGGTCTATCTCTAACAGGGTCTGTCTCTGACAGGGTCTATCTCTGACAGTTTATATCTCTAACAGGGTCTATCTCTAACAGGGTCTGTCTCTGACAGGGTCTATCTCTGACAGGTTCTATCTCTGACAGGTTCTATCTCTAACAGGGTCTGTCTCTGAAAGGGTCTATCTCTGACAGGGTCTGTCTCTAACAGGGTCTGTCTCTAACAGGGTATGTCTCTTACAGGGTCTATCTCTAACAGGGTCTGTCTCTGACAGGGTCTATCTCTGACAGGTTCTATCTCTAATAGGGTCTATCTCTAACAGGGTATATCTCTAACAGGGTCTGTCTCTGACAGGGTCTATCTCTGACAGGGTATATCTCTAACAGGTTCTATCTCTAACAGGGTCTGTCTATGACAGGGTCTATCTCTGACAGGTTCTATCTCTAACAGGGTCTATCTCTAACAGGGTCTGTCTCTAACAGGGTCTATCTCTAACAGGGTCTGTCTCTGACAGGGTCTGTCTGACAGGGTCTGTCTCTGACAGGGTCTATCTCTAACAGGGTCTATCTCTAACAGGGTCTGTCTCTGACAGGGTCTTTCTGACAGGGTATGTCTATGACAGGTTCTATCTCTAACAGGGTCTGTCTCTAACAGGGTCTGTCTCTGACAGGGTCTATCTCTGACAGGGTCTGTCTCTGACAGGGTCTATCTCTGACAGGGTCTGTCCCTTACAGGGTCTGTCTGACAGGTTCTATCTCTAACAGGGTTTGTCTCTGACAGGGTCTATCTCTAACAGGGTCTGTCTCTGACAGGGTCTGTCTCTAACAGGGTCTGTCTCTAACAGGGTCTGTCTCTGACAGGGTCTGTCTGACAGGGTCTATCTCTGACAGGGTCTATCTCTGACAGGGGGTATCTCTGACAGGGTCTATCTCTAACAGGTTCTATCTCTAAAAGGGTCTGTCTCTGACAGGGTCTATCTCTGACAGGTTCTATCTCCAACAGGGTCTATTTCTAACAGGGTCTGTCTCTGACAGGGTCTATCTCTGACATGTTCTATCTCTAACAGGGTCTATCTCTAAGATGGTCTGTCTCCAACAGGTTATATCTCTAACAGGGTCTGTCTCTGACAGGGTCTGTCTCTGACAGGGTCTATCTCTGACAGGATCTATCTCTAACATGGTCTGTCTCTGACAGGGTCTATCTCTGACAGGGTCTATCTCTAACAGGTTCTATCTCTAATAGGGTCTGTCTATGACAGGGTCTATCTCTGACAGGTTCTATCTCTAACAGGGTCTATCTCTAACAGGGTCTGTCTCTGACAGGGTCTATCTCTGACAGTTTCTATCTCTAACATGGTCTATCTCTAACAGGGTCTGTCTCTGACAGGGTCTATCTCTAACAGGGTCTGTCTCTGACAGGGTCTATCTCTGACAGTTTCTATCTCTAACAGGGTCTATCTCTAACAGGGTCTGTCTCTGACAGGGTCTATCTCTGACAGGGTCTATCTCTAACATGGTCTGTCTCCAACAGGTTTTATCTCTAACAGGGTCTGTCTCTGACAGGGTCTGTCTCTGACAGGGTCTATCTCTGACAGGGTCTATCTCTAACAAGGTCTGTCTCTGACAGGGACTATCTCTGACAGGTTCTATCTCTAACAGGGTCTGTCTCTGACAGGGTCTATCTCTGACAGCGTCTATCTCTAAGATGGTCTGTCTCCAACAGGTTATATCTCTAACAGGGTCTGTCTCTGACAGGGTCTGTCTCTGACAGGGTCTATCTCTGACAGGATCTATCTCTAACATGGTCTGTCTCTGACAGGGTCTATCTCTGACAGGGTCTATCTCTAACAGGTTCTATCTCTAATAGGGTCTGTCTATGACAGGGTCTATCTCTGACAGGTTCTATCTCTAACAGGGTCTATCTCTAACAGGGTCTGTCTCTGACAGGGTCTATCTCTGACAGTTTCTATCTCTAACAGGGTCTATCTCTAACAGGGTCTGTCTCTGACGGGGTCTATCTCTAACAGGGTCTTACTCTGACAGGGTCTATCTCTGACAGTTTCTATCTCTAACAGGGTCTATCTCTAACAGGGTCTGTCTCTGACAGGGTCTATCTCTGACAGGGTCTATCTCTAACATGGTCTGTCTCCAACAGGTTTTATCTCTAACAGGGTCTGTCTCTGACAGGGTCTGTCTCTGACAGGGTCTATCTCTGACAGGGTCTATCTCTAACAAGGTCTGTCTCTGACAGGGACTATCTCTGACAGGTTCTATCTCTAACAGGGTCTGTCAATGACAGGGTATATCTCTGACAGGTTCTATCTCTAACAGGGTCTATCTCTAACAGGGTCTGTCTCTGACAGGGTCTATCTCTGACAGTTTATATCTCTAACAGGGTCTATCTCTAACAGGGTCTGTCTCTGACAGGGTCTATCTCTGACAGGTTCTATCTCTGACAGGTTCTATCTCTAACAGGGTCTGTCTCTGAAAGGGTCTATCTCTGACAGGGTCTGTCTCTAACAGGGTCTGTCTCTAACAGGGTATGTCTCTTACAGGGTCTATCTCTAACAGGGTCTGTCTCTGACAGGGTCTATCTCTGACAGGTTCTATCTCTAATAGGGTCTATCTCTAACAGGGTATATCTCTAACAGGGTCTGTCTCTGACAGGGTCTATCTCTGACAGGGTATATCTCTAACAGGTTCTATCTCTAACAGGGTCTGTCTATGACAGGGTCTATCTCTGACAGGTTCTATCTCTAACAGGGTCTATCTCTAACAGGGTCTGTCTCTAACAGGGTCTATCTCTAACAGGGTCTGTCTCTGACAGGGTCTGTCTGACAGGGTCTGTCTCTGACAGGGTCTATCTCTAACAGGGTCTATCTCTAACAGGGTCTGTCTCTGACAGGGTCTTTCTGACAGGGTATGTCTATGACAGGTTCTATCTCTAACAGGGTCTGTCTCTAACAGGGTCTGTCTCTGACAGGGTCTATCTCTGACAGGGTCTGTCTCTGACAGGGTCTATCTCTGACAGGGTCTGTCCCTTACAGGGTCTGTCTGACAGGTTCTATCTCTAACAGGGTTTGTCTCTGACAGGGTCTATCTCTAACAGGGTCTGTCTCTGACAGGGTCTGTCTCTAACAGGGTCTGTCTCTAACAGGGTCTGTCTCTGACAGGGTCTGTCTGACAGGGTCTATCTCTGACAGGGTCTATCTCTGACAGGGGGTATCTCTGACAGGGTCTATCTCTAACAGGTTCTATCTCTAAAAGGGTCTGTCTCTGACAGGGTCTATCTCTGACAGGTTCTATCTCCAACAGGGTCTATTTCTAACAGGGTCTGTCTCTGACAGGGTCTATCTCTGACATGTTCTATCTCTAACAGGGTCTATCTCTAACAGAGTCTGTCTCTAACAGGGTCTATCTCTGACAGGGTCTATCTCTGACAGGTTCTATCTCTAACAGGATCTTTCTCTAACAGGGTCTGTCTCTGACAGGGTCTATCTCTGACAGGGTCTATCTCTAAGATGGTCTGTCTCCAACAGGTTTTATCTCTAACAGGGTCTGTCTCTGACAGGGTCTGTCTCTGACAGGGTCTATCTCTGACAGGGTCTATCTCTAACATGGTCTGTCTCTGACAGGGTATATCTCTGACAGGGTCTATCTCTAACAGGTTCTATCTCTAACAGGGTCTGTCTATGAAAGGGTCTATCTCTGACAGGTTCTATCTCTAACAGGGTCTATCTCTAACAGGGTCTGTCTCTGACAGGGTCTATCTCTGACAGGTTCTATCTCTGACAGGTTCTATCTCTAACAGTGTCTGTCTCTGAAAGGGTCTATCTCTGACAGGGTCTGTCTCTAACAGGGTCTGTCTCTAACAGGGTATGTCTCTTACAGGGTCTATCTCTAACAGGGTCTGTCTCTGACAGGGTCTATCTCTGACAGGTTCTATCTCTAATAGGGTCTATCTCTAACAGGGTCTATCTCTAACAGGGTCTGTCTCTGACAGGGTCTATCTCTGACAGGGTATATCTCTAACAGGTTCTATCTCTAACAGGGTCTGTCTATGACAGGGTCTATCTCTGACAGGTTCTATCTCTAACAGGGTCTATCTCTAACAGGGTCTGTCTCTAACAGGGTCTATCTCTAACAGGGTCTGTCTCTGACAGGGTCTGTCTGACAGGGTCTGTCTCTGACAGGGTCTATCTCTAACAGGGTCTATCTCTAACAGGGTCTGTCTCTGACAGGGTCTTTCTGACAGGGTATGTCTATGACAGGTTCTATCTCTAACAGGGTCTGTCTCTAACAGGGTCTATCTCTAACAGGGTCTGTCTCTGACAGGGTCTGTCTGACAGGGTCTGTCTCTGACAGGTTCTATCTCTAACAGGGTCTATCTCTAACAGAGTCTGTCTCTAACAGGGTCTATCTCTGACAGGGTCTATCTCTGACAGGTTCTATCTCTAACAGGATCTTTCTCTAACAGGGTCTGTCTCTGACAGCGTCTATCTCTGACAGGGTCTATCTCTAAGATGGTCTGTCTCCAACAGGTTATATCTCTAACAGGGTCTGTCTCTGACAGGGTCTGTCTCTGACAGGGTCTATCTCTGACAGGATCTATCTCTAACATGGTCTGTCTCTGACAGGGTCTATCTCTGACAGGGTCTATCTCTAACAGGTTCTATCTCTAATAGGGTCTGTCTATGACAGGGTCTATCTCTGACAGGTTCTATCTCTAACAGGGTCTATCTCTAACAGGGTCTGTCTCTGACAGGGTCTATCTCTGACAGTTTCTATCTCTAACATGGTCTATCTCTAACAGGGTCTGTCTCTGACAGGGTCTATCTCTAACAGGGTCTGTCTCTGACAGGGTCTATCTCTGACAGTTTCTATCTCTAACAGGGTCTATCTCTAACAGGGTCTGTCTCTGACAGGGTCTATCTCTGACAGGGTCTATCTCTAACATGGTCTGTCTCCAACAGGTTTTATCTCTAACAGGGTCTGTCTCTGACAGGGTCTGTCTCTGACAGGGTCTATCTCTGACAGGGTCTATCTCTAACAAGGTCTGTCTCTGACAGGGACTATCTCTGACAGGTTCTATCTCTAACAGGGTCTGTCAATGACAGGGTATATCTCTGACAGGTTCTATCTCTAACAGTGTCTATCTCTAACAGGGTCTGTCTCTGACAGGGTCTATCTCTGACAGTTTATATCTCTAACAGGGTCTATCTCTAACAGGGTCTATCTCTGACAGGGTCTATCTCTGACAGGTTCTATCTCTAACAGGATCTTTCTCTAACAGGGTCTGTCTCTGACAGGGTCTATCTCTGACAGGGTCTATCTCTAAGATGGTCTGTCTCCAACAGGTTATATCTCTAACAGGGTCTGTCTCTGACAGGGTCTGTCTCTGACAGGGTCTATCTCTGACAGGATCTATCTCTAACATGGTCTGTCTCTGACAGGGTCTATCTCTGACAGGGTCTATCTCTAACAGGTTCTATCTCTAATAGGGTCTGTCTATGACAGGGTCTATCTCTGACAGGTTCTATCTCTAACAGGGTCTATCTCTAACAGGGTCTGTCTCTGACAGGGTCTATCTCTGACAGTTTCTATCTCTAACAGGGTCTATCTCTAACAGGGTCTGTCTCTGACAGGGTCTATCTCTAACAGGGTCTTACTCTGACAGGGTCTATCTCTGACAGTTTCTATCTCTAACAGGGTCTATCTCTAACAGGGTCTGTCTCTGACAGGGTCTATCTCTGACAGGGTCTATCTCTAACATGGTCTGTCTCCAACAGGTTTTATCTCTAACAGGGTCTGTCTCTGACAGGGTCTGTCTCTGACAGGGTCTATCTCTGACAGGGTCTATCTCTAACAAGGTCTGTCTCTGACAGGGACTATCTCTGACAGGTTCTATCTCTAACAGGGTCTGTCAATGACAGGGTATATCTCTGACAGGTTCTATCTCTAACAGGGTCTATCTCTAACAGGGTCTGTCTCTGACAGGGTCTATCTCTGACAGTTTATATCTCTAACAGGGTCTATCTCTAACAGGGTCTGTCTCTGACAGGGTCTATCTCTGACAGGTTCTATCTCTGACAGGTTCTATCTCTAACAGGGTCTGTCTCTGAAAGGGTCTATATCTGACAGGGTCTGTCTCTAACAGGGTCTGTCTCTAACAGGGTATGTCTCTTACAGGGTCTATCTCTAACAGGGTCTGTCTCTGACAGGGTCTATCTCTGACAGGTTCAATCTCTAATAGGGTCTATCTCTAACAGGGTATATCTCTAACAGGGTCTGTCTCTGACAGGGTCTATCTCTGACAGGGTATATCTCTAACAGGTTCTATCTCTAACAGGGTCTGTCTATGACAGGGTCTATCTCTGACAGGTTCTATCTCTAACAGGGTCTATCTCTAACAGGGTCTGTCTCTAACAGGGTCTATCTCTAACAGGGTCTGTCTCTGACAGGGTCTGTCTGACAGGGTCTGTCTCTGACAGGGTCTATCTCTAACAGGGTCTATCTCTAACAGGGTCTGTCTCTGACAGGGTCTTTCTGACAGGGTATGTCTATGACAGGTTCTATCTCTAACAGGGTCTGTCTCTAACAGGGTCTGTCTCTGACAGGGTCTATCTCTGACAGGGTCTGTCTCTGACAGGGTCTATCTCTGACAGGGTCTGTCCCTTACAGGGTCTGTCTGACAGGTTCTATCTCTAACAGGGTTTGTCTCTGACAGGGTCTATCTCTAACAGGGTCTGTCTCTGACAGGGTCTGTCTCTAACAGGGTCTGTCTCTGACAGGGTCTGTCTGACAGGGTCTGTCTCTGACAGGTTCTATCTCTAACAGGGTCTATCTCTAACAGAGTCTGTCTCTAACAGGGTCTATCTCTGACAGGGTCTATCTCTGACAGGTTCTATCTCTAACAGGATCTTTCTCTAACAGGGTCTGTCTCTGACAGCGTCTATCTCTGACAGGGTCTGTCTCTAAGATGGTCTGTCTCCAACAGGTTATATCTCTAACAGGGTCTGTCTCTGACAGGGTCTATCTCTAACAGGGTCTGTCTCTGACAGGGTCTGTCTGACAGGGTCTGTCTCTGACAGGTTCTATCTCTAACAGGGTCTATCTCTAACAGAGTCTGTCTCTAACAGGGTCTATCTCTGACAGGGTCTATCTCTGACAGGTTCTATCTCTAACAGGATCTTTCTCTAACAGGGTCTGTCTCTGACAGCGTCTATCTCTGACAGGGTCTATCTCTAAGATGGTCTGTCTCCAACAGGTTATATCTCTAACAGGGTCTGTC
This sequence comes from Coregonus lavaretus, assembly GCF_964263955.1. Taxonomy (NCBI): domain Eukaryota; kingdom Metazoa; phylum Chordata; class Actinopteri; order Salmoniformes; family Salmonidae; genus Coregonus; species Coregonus lavaretus. The sequence continues at coordinate 382,006 of NW_028165296.1, forward strand.
TCTGACAGGGTCTGTCTCTGACAGGGTCTATCTCTGACAGGATCTATCTCTAACATGGTCTGTCTCTGACAGGGTCTATCTCTGACAGGGTCTATCTCTAACAGGTTCTATCTCTAATAGGGTCTGTCTATGACAGGGTCTATCTCTGACAGGTTCTATCTCTAACAGGGTCTATCTCTAACAGGGTCTGTCTCTGACAGGGTCTATCTCTGACAGTTTCTATCTCTAACATGGTCTATCTCTAACAGGGTCTGTCTCTGACAGGGTCTATCTCTAACAGGGTCTGTCTCTGACAGGGTCTATCTCTGACAGTTTCTATCTCTAACAGGGTCTATCTCTAACAGGGTCTGTCTCTGACAGGGTCTATCTCTGACAGGGTCTATCTCTAACATGGTCTGTCTCCAACAGGTTTTATCTCTAACAGGGTCTGTCTCTGACAGGGTCTGTCTCTGACAGGGTCTATCTCTGACAGGGTCTATCTCTAACAAGGTCTGTCTCTGACAGGGACTATCTCTGACAGGTTCTATCTCTAACAGGGTCTGTCAATGACAGGGTATATCTCTGACAGGTTCTATCTCTAACAGTGTCTATCTCTAACAGGGTCTGTCTCTGACAGGGTCTATCTCTGACAGTTTATATCTCTAACAGGGTCTATCTCTAACAGGGTCTATCTCTGACAGGGTCTATCTCTGACAGGTTCTATCTCTAACAGGATCTTTCTCTAACAGGGTCTGTCTCTGACAGGGTCTATCTCTGACAGGGTCTATCTCTAAGATGGTCTGTCTCCAACAGGTTATATCTCTAACAGGGTCTGTCTCTGACAGGGTCTGTCTCTGACAGGGTCTATCTCTGACAGGATCTATCTCTAACATGGTCTGTCTCTGACAGGGTCTATCTCTGACAGGGTCTATCTCTAACAGGTTCTATCTCTAATAGGGTCTGTCTATGACAGGGTCTATCTCTGACAGGTTCTATCTCTAACAGGGTCTATCTCTAACAGGGTCTGTCTCTGACAGGGTCTATCTCTGACAGTTTCTATCTCTAACAGGGTCTATCTCTAACAGGGTCTGTCTCTGACAGGGTCTATCTCTAACAGGGTCTTACTCTGACAGGGTCTATCTCTGACAGTTTCTATCTCTAACAGGGTCTATCTCTAACAGGGTCTGTCTCTGACAGGGTCTATCTCTGACAGGGTCTATCTCTAACATGGTCTGTCTCCAACAGGTTTTATCTCTAACAGGGTCTGTCTCTGACAGGGTCTGTCTCTGACAGGGTCTATCTCTGACAGGGTCTATCTCTAACAAGGTCTGTCTCTGACAGGGACTATCTCTGACAGGTTCTATCTCTAACAGGGTCTGTCAATGACAGGGTATATCTCTGACAGGTTCTATCTCTAACAGGGTCTATCTCTAACAGGGTCTGTCTCTGACAGGGTCTATCTCTGACAGTTTATATCTCTAACAGGGTCTATCTCTAACAGGGTCTGTCTCTGACAGGGTCTATCTCTGACAGGTTCTATCTCTGACAGGTTCTATCTCTAACAGGGTCTGTCTCTGAAAGGGTCTATCTCTGACAGGGTCTGTCTCTAACAGGGTCTGTCTCTAACAGGGTATGTCTCTTACAGGGTCTATCTCTAACAGGGTCTGTCTCTGACAGGGTCTATCTCTGACAGGTTCAATCTCTAATAGGGTCTATCTCTAACAGGGTATATCTCTAACAGGGTCTGTCTCTGACAGGGTCTATCTCTGACAGGGTATATCTCTAACAGGTTCTATCTCTAACAGGGTCTGTCTATGACAGGGTCTATCTCTGACAGGTTCTATCTCTAACAGGGTCTATCTCTAACAGGGTCTGTCTCTAACAGGGTCTATCTCTAACAGGGTCTGTCTCTGACAGGGTCTGTCTGACAGGGTCTGTCTCTGACAGGGTCTATCTCTAACAGGGTCTATCTCTAACAGGGTCTGTCTCTGACAGGGTCTTTCTGACAGGGTATGTCTATGACAGGTTCTATCTCTAACAGGGTCTGTCTCTAACAGGGTCTGTCTCTAACAGGGTCTGTCTCTGACAGGGTCTATCTCTGACAGGGTCTGTCTCTGACAGGGTCTATCTCTGACAGGGTCTGTCCCTTACAGGGTCTGTCTGACAGGTTCTATCTCTAACAGGGTTTGTCTCTGACAGGGTCTATCTCTAACAGGGTCTGTCTCTGACAGGGTCTGTCTCTAACAGGGTCTGTCTCTGACAGGGTCTGTCTGACAGGGTCTGTCTCTGACAGGTTCTATCTCTAACAGGGTCTATCTCTAACAGAGTCTGTCTCTAACAGGGTCTATCTCTGACAGGGTCTATCTCTGACAGGTTCTATCTCTAACAGGATCTTTCTCTAACAGGGTCTGTCTCTGACAGCGTCTATCTCTGACAGGGTCTATCTCTAAGATGGTCTGTCTCCAACAGGTTATATCTCTAACAGGGTCTGTCTCTGACAGGGTCTATCTCTAACAGGGTCTGTCTCTGACAGGGTCTGTCTGACAGGGTCTGTCTCTGACAGGTTCTATCTCTAACAGGGTCTATCTCTAACAGAGTCTGTCTCTAACAGGGTCTATCTCTGACAGGGTCTATCTCTGACAGGTTCTATCTCTAACAGGATCTTTCTCTAACAGGGTCTGTCTCTGACAGCGTCTATCTCTGACAGGGTCTATCTCTAAGATGGTCTGTCTCCAACAGGTTATATCTCTAACAGGGTCTGTCTCTGACAGGGTCTGTCTCTGACAGGGTCTATCTCTGACAGGATCTATCTCTAACATGGTCTGTCTCTGACAGGGTCTATCTCTGACAGGGTCTATCTCTAACAGGTTCTATCTCTAATAGGGTCTGTCTATGACAGGGTCTATCTCTGACAGGTTCTATCTCTAACAGGGTCTATCTCTAACAGGGTCTGTCTCTGACAGGGTCTATCTCTGACAGTTTCTATCTCTAACATGGTCTATCTCTAACAGGGTCTGTCTCTGACAGGGTCTATCTCTAACAGGGTCTGTCTCTGACAGGGTCTATCTCTGACAGTTTCTATCTCTAACAGGGTCTATCTCTAACAGGGTCTGTCTCTGACAGGGTCTATCTCTGACAGGGTCTATCTCTAACATTGTCTGTCTCCAACAGGTTTTATCTCTAACAGGGTCTGTCTCTGACAGGGTCTGTCTCTGACAGGGTCTATCTCTGACAGGGTCTATCTCTAACAAGGTCTGTCTCTGACAGGGACTATCTCTGACAGGTTCTATCTCTAACAGGGTCTGTCAATGACAGGGTATATCTCTGACAGGTTCTATCTCTAACAGTGTCTATCTCTAACAGGGTCTGTCTCTGACAGGGTCTATCTCTGACAGTTTATATCTCTAACAGGGTCTATCTCTAACAGGGTCTATCTCTGACAGGGTCTATCTCTGACAGGTTCTATCTCTAACAGGATCTTTCTCTAACAGGGTCTGTCTCTGACAGGGTCTATCTCTGACAGGGTCTATCTCTAAGATGGTCTGTCTCCAACAGGTTATATCTCTAACAGGGTCTGTCTCTGACAGGGTCTGTCTCTGACAGGGTCTATCTCTGACAGGATCTATCTCTAACATGGTCTGTCTCTGACAGGGTCTATCTCTGACAGGGTCTATCTCTAACAGGTTCTATCTCTAATAGGGTCTGTCTATGACAGGGTCTATCTCTGACAGGTTCTATCTCTAACAGGGTCTATCTCTAACAGGGTCTGTCTCTGACAGGGTCTATCTCTGACAGTTTCTATCTCTAACAGGGTCTATCTCTAACAGGGTCTGTCTCTGACAGGGTCTATCTCTAACAGGGTCTTACTCTGACAGGGTCTATCTCTGACAGTTTCTATCTCTAACAGGGTCTATCTCTAACAGGGTCTGTCTCTGACAGGGTCTATCTCTGACAGGGTCTATCTCTAACATGGTCTGTCTCCAACAGGTTTTATCTCTAACAGGGTCTGTCTCTGACAGGGTCTGTCTCTGACAGGGTCTATCTCTGACAGGGTCTGTCAATGACAGGGTATATCTCTGACAGGTTCTATCTCTAACAGGGTCTATCTCTAACAGGGTCTGTCTCTGACAGGGTCTATCTCTGACAGTTTATATCTCTAACAGGGTCTATCTCTAACAGGGTCTGTCTCTGACAGGGTCTATCTCTGACAGGTTCTATCTCTGACAGGTTCTATCTCTAACAGGGTCTGTCTCTGAAAGGGTCTATCTCTGACAGGGTCTGTCTCTAACAGGGTCTGTCTCTAACAGGGTATGTCTCTTACAGGGTCTATCTCTAACAGGGTCTGTCTCTGACAGGGTCTATCTCTGACAGGTTCAATCTCTAATAGGGTCTATCTCTAACAGGGTATATCTCTAACAGGGTCTGTCTCTGACTGGGTCTATCTCTGACAGGGTATATCTCTAACAGGTTCTATCTCTAACAGGGTCTGTCTATGACAGGGTCTATCTCTGACAGGTTCTATCTCTAACAGGGTCTATCTCTAACAGGGTCTGTCTCTAACAGGGTCTATCTCTAACAGGGTCTGTCTCTGACAGGGTCTGTCTGACAGGGTCTGTCTCTGACAGGGTCTATCTCTAACAGGGTCTATCTCTAACAGGGTCTGTCTCTGACAGGGTCTTTCTGACAGGGTATGTCTATGACAGGTTCTATCTCTAACAGGGTCTGTCTCTAACAGGGTCTGTCTCTAACAGGGTCTGTCTCTGACAGGGTCTATCTCTGACAGGGTCTGTCTCTGACAGGGTCTATCTCTGACAGGGTCTGTCCCTTACAGGGTCTGTCTGACAGGTTCTATCTCTAACAGGGTTTGTCTCTGACAGGGTCTATCTCTAACAGGGTCTGTCTCTGACAGGGTCTGTCTCTAACAGGGTCTGTCTCTGACAGGGTCTGTCTGACAGGGTCTGTCTCTGACAGGTTCTATCTCTAACAGGGTCTATCTCTAACAGAGTCTGTCTCTAACAGGGTCTATCTCTGACAGGGTCTATCTCTGACAGGTTCTATCTCTAACAGGATCTTTCTCTAACAGGGTCTGTCTCTGACAGCGTCTATCTCTGACAGGGTCTATCTCTAAGATGGTCTGTCTCCAACAGGTTATATCTCTAACAGGGTCTGTCTCTGACAGGGTCTATCTCTAACAGGGTCTGTCTCTGACAGGGTCTGTCTGACAGGGTCTGTCTCTGACAGGTTCTATCTCTAACAGGGTCTATCTCTAACAGAGTCTGTCTCTAACAGGGTCTATCTCTGACAGGGTCTATCTCTGACAGGTTCTATCTCTAACAGGATCTTTCTCTAACAGGGTCTGTCTCTGACAGCGTCTATCTCTGACAGGGTCTATCTCTAAGATGGTCTGTCTCCAACAGGTTATATCTCTAACAGGGTCTGTCTCTGACAGGGTCTGTCTCTGACAGGGTCTATCTCTGACAGGATCTATCTCTAACATGGTCTGTCTCTGACAGGGTCTATCTCTGACAGGGTCTATCTCTAACAGGTTCTATCTCTAATAGGGTCTGTCTATGACAGGGTCTATCTCTGACAGGTTCTATCTCTAACAGGGTCTATCTCTAACAGGGTCTGTCTCTGACAGGGTCTATCTCTGACAGTTTCTATCTCTAACATGGTCTATCTCTAACAGGGTCTGTCTCTGACAGGGTCTATCTCTAACAGGGTCTGTCTCTGACAGGGTCTATCTCTGACAGTTTCTATCTCTAACAGGGTCTATCTCTAACAGGGTCTGTCTCTGACAGGGTCTATCTCTGACAGGGTCTATCTCTAACATGGTCTGTCTCCAACAGGTTTTATCTCTAACAGGGTCTGTCTCTGACAGGGTCTGTCTCTGACAGGGTCTATCTCTGACAGGGTCTATCTCTAACAAGGTCTGTCTCTGACAGGGACTATCTCTGACAGGTTCTATCTCTAACAGGGTCTGTCAATGACAGGGTATATCTCTGACAGGTTCTATCTCTAACAGTGTCTATCTCTAACAGGGTCTGTCTCTGACAGGGTCTATCTCTGACAGTTTATATCTCTAACAGGGTCTATCTCTAACAGGGTCTATCTCTGACAGGGTCTATCTCTGACAGGTTCTATCTCTAACAGGATCTTTCTCTAACAGGGTCTGTCTCTGACAGGGTCTATCTCTGACAGGGTCTATCTCTAAGATGGTCTGTCTCCAACAGGTTATATCTCTAACAGGGTCTGTCTCTGACAGGGTCTGTCTCTGACAGGGTCTATCTCTGACAGGATCTATCTCTAACATGGTCTGTCTCTGACAGGGTCTATCTCTGACAGGGTCTATCTCTAACAGGTTCTATCTCTAATAGGGTCTGTCTATGACAGGGTCTATCTCTGACAGGTTCTATCTCTAACAGGGTCTATCTCTAACAGGGTCTGTCTCTGACAGGGTCTATCTCTGACAGTTTCTATCTCTAACAGGGTCTATCTCTAACAGGGTCTGTCTCTGACAGGGTCTATCTCTAACAGGGTCTTACTCTGACAGGGTCTATCTCTGACAGTTTCTATCTCTAACAGGGTCTATCTCTAACAGGGTCTGTCTCTGACAGGGTCTATCTCTGACAGGGTCTATCTCTAACATGGTCTGTCTCCAACAGGTTTTTTCTCTAACAGGGTCTGTCTCTGACAGGGTCTGTCTCTGACAGGGTCTATCTCTGACAGGGTCTGTCAATGACAGGGTATATCTCTGACAGGTTCTATCTCTAACAGGGTCTATCTCTAACAGGGTCTGTCTCTGACAGGGTCTATCTCTGACAGTTTATATCTCTAACAGGGTCTATCTCTAACAGGGTCTGTCTCTGACAGGGTCTATCTCTGACAGGTTCTATCTCTGACAGGTTCTATCTCTAACAGGGTCTGTCTCTGAAAGGGTTTATCTCTGACAGGGTCTGTCTCTAACAGGGTCTGTCTCTAACAGGGTATGTCTCTTACAGGGTCTATCTCTAACAGGGTCTGTCTCTGACAGGGTCTATCTCTGACAGGTTCAATCTCTAATAGGGTCTATCTCTAACAGGGTATATCTCTAACAGGGTCTGTCTCTGACTGGGTCTATCTCTGACAGGGTATATCTCTAACAGGTTCTATCTCTAACAGGGTCTGTCTATGACAGGGTCTATCTCTGACAGGTTCTATCTCTAACAGGGTCTATCTCTAACAGGGTCTGTCTCTAACAGGGTCTATCTCTAACAGGGTCTGTCTCTGACAGGGTCTGTCTGACAGGGTCTGTCTCTGACAGGGTCTGTCTCTGACAGCGTCTATCTCTGACAGGGTCTATCTCTAAGATGGTCTGTCTCCAACAGGTTATATCTCTAACAGGGTCTGTCTCTGACAGGGTCTATCTCTAACAGGGTCTGTCTCTGACAGGGTCTGTCTGACAGGGTCTGTCTCTGACAGGTTCTATCTCTAACAGGGTCTATCTCTAACAGAGTCTGTCTCTAACAGGGTCTATCTCTGACAGGGTCTATCTCTGACAGGTTCTATCTCTAACAGGATCTTTCTCTAACAGGGTCTGTCTCTGACAGCGTCTATCTCTGACAGGGTCTATCTCTAAGATGGTCTGTCTCCAACAGGTTATATCTCTAACAGGGTCTGTCTCTGACAGGGTCTGTCTCTGACAGGGTCTATCTCTGACAGGATCTATCTCTAACATGGTCTGTCTCTGACAGGGTCTATCTCTGACAGGGTCTATCTCTAATAGGTTCTATCTCTAATAGGGTCTTTCTATGACAGGGTCTATCTCTGACAGGTTCTATCTCTAACAGGGTCTATCTCTAACAGGGTCTGTCTCTGACAGGGTCTATCTCTGACAGTTTCTATCTCTAACATGGTCTATCTCTAACAGGGTCTGTCTCTGACAGGGTCTATCTCTAACAGGGTCTGTCTCTGACAGGGTCTATCTCTGACAGTTTCTATCTCTAACAGGGTCTATCTCTAACAGGGTCTGTCTCTGACAGGGTCTATCTCTGACAGGGTCTATCTCTAACATGGTCTGTCTCCAACAGGTTTTATCTCTAACAGGGTCTGTCTCTGACAGGGTCTGTCTCTGACAGGGTCTATCTCTGACAGGGTCTATCTCTAACAAGGTCTGTCTCTGACAGGGACTATCTCTGACAGGTTCTATCTCTAACAGGGTCTGTCAATGACAGGGTATATCTCTGACAGGTTCTATCTCTAACAGTGTCTATCTCTAACAGGGTCTGTCTCTGACAGGGTCTATCTCTGACAGTTTATATCTCTAACAGGGTCTATCTCTAACAGGGTCTATCTCTGACAGGGTCTATCTCTGACAGGTTCTATCTCTAACAGGATCTTTCTCTAACAGGGTCTGTCTCTGACAGGGTCTATCTCTGACAGGGTCTATCTCTAAGATGGTCTGTCTCCAACAGGTTATATCTCTAACAGGGTCTGTCTCTGACAGGGTCTGTCTCTGACAGGGTCTATCTCTGACAGGATCTATCTCTAACATGGTCTGTCTCTGACAGGGTCTATCTCTGACAGGGTCTATCTCTAACAGGTTCTATCTCTAATAGGGTCTGTCTATGACAGGGTCTATCTCTGACAGGTTCTATCTCTAACAGGGTCTATCTCTAACAGGGTCTGTCTCTGACAGGGTCTATCTCTGACAGTTTCTATCTCTAACAGGGTCTATCTCTAACAGGGTCTGTCTCTGACAGGGTCTATCTCTAACAGGGTCTTACTCTGACAGGGTCTATCTCTGACAGTTTCTATCTCTAACAGGGTCTATCTCTAACAGGGTCTGTCTCTGACAGGGTCTATCTCTGACAGGGTCTATCTCTAACATGGTCTGTCTCCAACAGGTTTTATCTCTAACAGGGTCTGTCTCTGACAGGGTCTGTCTCTGACAGGGTCTATCTCTGACAGGGTCTGTCAATGACAGGGTATATCTCTGACAGGTTCTATCTCTAACAGGGTCTATCTCTAACAGGGTCTGTCTCTGACAGGGTCTATCTCTGACAGTTTATATCTCTAACAGGGTCTATCTCTAACAGGGTCTGTCTCTGACAGGGTCTATCTCTGACAGGTTCTATCTCTGACAGGTTCTATCTCTAACAGGGTCTGTCTCTGAAAGTGTCTATCTCTGACAGGGTCTGTCTCTAACAGGGTCTGTCTCTAACAGGGTACGTCTCTTACAGGGTCTATCTCTAACAGGGTCTGTCTCTGACAGGGTCTATCTCTGACAGGTTCAATCTCTAATAGGGTCTATCTCTAACAGGGTATATCTCTAACAGGGTCTGTCTCTGACTGGGTCTATCTCTGACAGGGTATATCTCTAACAGGTTCTATCTCTAACAGGGTCTGTCTATGACAGGGTCTATCTCTGACAGGTTCTATCTCTAACAGGGTCTATCTCTAACAGGGTCTGTCTCTAACAGGGTCTATCTCTAACAGGGTCTGTCTCTGACAGGGTCTGTCTGACAGGGTCTGTCTCTGACAGGGTCTATCTCTAACAGGGTCTATCTCTAACAGGGTCTGTCTCTGACAGGGTCTTTCTGACAGGGTATGTCTATGACAGGTTCTATCTCTAACAGGGTCTGTCTCTAACAGGGTCTGTCTCTGACAGGGTCTATCTCTGACAGGGTCTGTCTCTGACAGGGTCTATCTCTGACAGGGTCTGTCCCTTACAGGGTCTGTCTGACAGGTTCTATCTCTAACAGGGTTTGTCTCTGACAGGGTCTATCTCTAACAGGGTCTGTCTCTGACAGGGTCTGTCTCTAACAGGGTCTGTCTCTAACAGGGTCTGTCTCTGACAGGGTCTGTCTGACAGGGTCTATCTCTGACAGGGTCTATCTCTGACAGGGGGTATCTCTGACAGGGTCTATCTCTAACAGGTTCTATCTCTAAAAGGGTCTGTCTCTGACAGGGTCTATCTCTGACAGGTTCTATCTCCAACAGGGTCTATTTCTAACAGGGTCTGTCTCTGACAGGGTCTATCTCTGACATGTTCTATCTCTAACAGGGTCTATCTCTAACAGAGTCTGTCTCTAACAGGGTCTATCTCTGACAGGGTCTATCTCTGACAGGTTCTATCTCTAACAGGATCTTTCTCTAACAGGGTCTGTCTCTGACAGGGTCTATCTCTGACAGGGTCTATCTCTAAGATGGTCTGTCTCCAACAGGTTTTATCTCTAACAGGGTCTGTCTCTGACAGGATCTGTCTCTGACAGGGTCTATCTCTGACAGGGTCTATCTCTAACATGGTCTGTCTCTGACAGGGTATATCTCTGACAGGGTCTATCTCTAACAGGTTCTATCTCTAACAGGGTCTGTCTATGAAAGGGTCTATCTCTGACAGGTTCTATCTCTAACAGGGTCTATCTCTAACAGGGTCTGTCTCTGACAGGGTCTATCTCTGACAGGTTCTATCTCTGACAGGTTCTATCTCTAACAGTGTCTGTCTCTGAAAGGGTCTATCTCTGACAGGGTCTGTCTCTAACAGGGTCTGTCTCTAACAGGGTATGTCTCTTACAGGGTCTATCTCTAACAGGGTCTGTCTCTGACAGGGTCTATCTCTGACAGGTTCTATCTCTAATAGGGTCTATCTCTAACAGGGTCTATCTCTAACAGGGTCTGTCTCTGACAGGGTCTATCTCTGACAGGGTATATCTCTAACAGGTTCTATCTCTAACAGGGTCTGTCTATGACAGGGTCTATCTCTGACAGGTTCTATCTCTAACAGGGTCTATCTCTAACAGGGTCTGTCTCTAACAGGGTCTATCTCTAACAGGGTCTGTCTATGACAGGGTCTGTCTGACAGGGTCTGTCTCTGACAGGGTCTATCTCTAACAGGGTCTATCTCTAACAGGGTCTGTCTCTGACAGGGTCTTTCTGACAGGGTATGTCTATGACAGGTTCTATCTCTAACAGGGTCTGTCTCTAACAGGGTCTGTCTCTGACAGGGTCTATCTCTGACAGGGTCTGTCTCTGACAGGGTCTATCTCTGACAGGGTCTGTCCCTGACAGGGTCTGTCTGACAGGTTCTATCTCTAACAGGGTTTGTCTCTGACAGGGTCTATCTCTAACAGGGTCTGTCTCTGACAGGGTCTGTCTCTAACAGGGTCTGTCTCTAACAGGGCCTGTCTCTGACAGGGTCTGTCTGACAGGGTCTATCTCTGACAGGGTCTATCTCTGACAGGGTCTATCTCTGACAGGGTCTATCTCTAACAGGTTCTATCTCTAAAAGGGTCTGTCTCTGACAGGGTCTATCTCTGACAGGTTCTATCTCCAACAGGGTCTATTTCTAACAGGGTCTGTCTCTGACAGGGTCTATCTCTGACAGGTTCTATCTCTAACAGGGTCTATCTCTAACAGAGTCTGTCTCTAACAGGGTCTATCTCTGACAGGGTCTATCTCTGACAGGTTCTATCTCTAACAGGATCTTTCTCTAACAGGGTCTGTCTCTGACAGGGTCTATCTCTGACAGATCTATCTCTAAGATGGTCTGTCTCCAACAGGTTTTATCTCTAACAGGGTCTGTCTCTGACAGGGTCTGTCTCTGACAGGGTCTATCTCTGACAGGGTCTATCTCTAACATGGTCTGTCTCTGACAGGGTATATCTCTGACAGGGTCTATCTCTAACAGGTTCTATCTCTAACAGGGTCTGTCTATGAAAGGGTGTATCTCTGACAGGTTCTATCTCTAACAGGGTCTATCTCTAACAGGGTCTGTCTCTGACAGAGTCTATCTCTGACAGTTTCTATCTCTAACAGGGTCTATCTCTAACAGGGTCTGTCTCTGACAGGGTCTATCTCTGACATGTTCTATCTCTTAAAGGGTCTATCTCTAACAGGGTATGTCTCTAACAGGGTCTATCTCTAACAGGGTCTGTCTCTGACAGGGTCTGTCTGACAGGGTCTGTCTCTGACAGGGTCTATCTCTAATAGGGTCTATCTCTAACAGGGTCTGTCTCTGACAGGGTCTGTCTGACAGGGTCTGTCTCTGACAGGTTATATCTCTAACAGGGTCTGTCTCTAACAGGGTCTGTCTCTGACAGGGTCTATCTCTGACAGGTCCTGTCTCTGACAGGGTCTATCTCTGACAGGGTCTGTCCCTGACAGGGTCTTTCTGACAGGTTCTATCTCTAACAGGGTCTGTCTCTGACAGGGTCTATCTCTAACAGGGTCTGTCTCTGACAGGGTCTGTCTCTAACAGGGTCTGTCTCTGACAGGGTCTGTCTGACAGGGTCTGTCTCTGACAGGGTCTATCTCTGACAGGGTCTATCTCTGACAGGGTCTATCTCTAACAGGGTCTGTCTCTGACAGGGTCTATCTCTGACAGGTTCTATCTCCAACAGGGTCTATTTCTAACAGGGTCTGTCTCTGACAGGGTCTATCTCTGACAGGTTCTATCTCTAACAGGGTCTATCTCTAACAGGGTCTGTCTCTAACAAGGTCTGTCTGACAGGGTCTGTGTCTGACAGGGTCTATCTCTAACAGGACCTATCTCTAACAGGGTCTGTCTCTATCAGGGTCTGTGTGACAGGGTCTGTCTCTGACAGGGTCTATCAATGACAGGGTCTATCTATAATAGGGTCTATCTCTAACAGAGTCTGTCTCTGACAGGGTCTGTCTGACAGGGTCTGTCTCTGACAGGTTCTATATCTAACAGGGTCTGTCTCTGACAGGTTCTATCTCTAACAGTGTCTGTCTCTAACAGGGTCTGTCTCTGACAGGGTCTATCTCTGACAGGGTCTGTCTCTGACAGGGTCTATCTCTGACAGGGTCTGTCCCTGACAGGGTCTGTCTGACAGGTTCTATCTCTAACAGGGTCTGTCTCTGACAGGTTCTATCTCTAACAGGGTCTGTCAATGACAGGGTATATCTCTGACAGGTTCTATCTCTAACAGGGTCTATCTCTAACAGGGTCTGTCTCTGACAGGGTCGATCTCTGACAGTTTATATCTCTAACAGGGTCTATCTCTAACAGGGTCTGTCTCTGACAGGGTCTATCTCTGACAGGTTCTATCTCTAACAGGGTCCATCTCTAACAGGGTCTGTCTCTGACAGGGTCTGTCTGACAGGGTCTGTCTCTGACAGGGTCTATCTCTAACAGGGTCTGTCTCTGACAGGTTCTATCTCTAACAGGGTCTGTCTCTGAAAGGGTCTATCTCTGACAGGGTCTGTCTCTAACAGGGTCTGTCTCTAACAGGGTATGTCTCTTACAGGGTCTATCTCTAACAGGGTCTGTCTCTGACAGGGTCTATCTCTGACAGGTTCTATCTCTAATAGGGTCTATCTCTAACAGGGTCTATCTCTAACAGGGTCTGTCTCTACAGGGTCTATCTCTGACAGGTTCTATCTCTAACAGCATCTTTCTCTAACATGGTCTGTCTCTGACAGGGTCTATCTCTGACAGGGTCTATCTCTAACATGGTCTGTCTCCAACAGGTTTTATCTCTAACAGGGTCTGTCTCTGACAGGGTCTGTCTCTGACAGGTTCTATCTCTGACAGGGTTTATCTCTAACATTTTCTGTCTCTGACAGGGTCTATCTCTGACAGGGTATATCTCTAAAAGGTTCTATCTCTAACAGGGTCTGTCTATGACAGGGTCTATCTCTGACAGGTTCTATCTCTAACAGGGTCTATCTCTAACAGGGTCTGTCTCTGACAGGGTCTATCTCTGACAGTTTCTATCTCCAACAGGGTCTATCTCTAACAGGGTCTGTCTCTGACAGGGTCTATTTCTGACAGGTTCTATCTCTAACAGGGTATATCTCTAACAGGGTCTGTCTCTAACAGGGTCTATCTCTAACAGGGTCTGTCTCTGACAGGGTCTGTCTGACAGGGTCTGTCTCTGACAGGGTCTATCTCTAACAGGGTCTATCTCTAACAGGGTCTGTCTCTGACAGGGTCTTTCTGACAGGGTATGTCTATGACAGGTTCTATCTCTAACAGGGTCTGTCTCTAACAGGGTCTGTCTCTGACAGGGTCTATCTCTGACAGGGTCTATCTCTGACAGGGTCTATCTCTGACAGGGTCTGTCCCTGACAGGGTCTGTCTGACAGGTTCTATCTCTAACAGGGTCTGTCTCTGACAGGGTCTATCTCTAACAGGGTCTGTCTCTGACAGGGTCTGTCTCTAACAGGGTCTGTCTCTGACAGGGTCTGTCTGACAGGGTCTGTCTCTGACAGGGTCTATCTCTAACAGGTTCTATCTCTAAAAGGGTCTGTCTCTGACAGGGTCTATCTCTGACAGGTTCTATCTCCAACAGGGTCTATTTCTAACAGGGTCTGTCTCTGACAGGGTCTATCTCTGACAGGTTCTATCTCTAACAGGGTCTATCTCTGACAGGGTATATCTCTAACAGGTTCTATCTCTAACAGGGTCTGTCTATGACAGGGTCTATCTCTGACAGGTTCTATCTCTAACAGGGTCTATCTCTAACAGGGTCTGTCTCTGACAGGGTCTATCTCTGACAGTTTCTATCTCCAACAGGGTCTATCTCTAAAAGGGTCTGTCTCTGACAGGGTCTATCTCTGACAGGTTCTATCTCTAACAGGGTCTATCTCTAACAGGGTCTGTCTCTAACAGGGTCTATCTCTAACAGGGTCTGTCTCTGACAGGGTCTGTCTGACAGGGTCTGTCTCTGACAGGGTCTATCTCTAACAGGGTCTATCTCTAACAGGGTCTGTCTCTGACAGGGTCTTTCTGACAGGGTATGTCTATGACAGGTTCTATCTCTAACAGGGTCTGTCTCTAACAGGGTCTGTCTCTGACAGGGTCTATCTCTGACAGGGTCTATCTCTGACAGGGTCTATCTCTGACAGGGTCTGTCCCTGACAGGGTCTGTCTGACAGGTTCTATCTCTAACAGGGTCTGTCTCTGACAGGGTCTATCTCTAACAGGGTCTGTCTCTGACAGGGTCTGTCTCTAACAGGGTCTGTCTCTGACAGGGTCTGTCTGACAGGGTCTGTCTCTGACAGGGTCTATCTCTAACAGGTTCTATCTCTAAAAGGGTCTGTCTCTGACAGGGTCTATCTCTGACAGGTTCTATCTCCAACAGGGTCTATTTCTAACAGGGTCTGTCTCTGACAGGTTCTATCTCTAACAGGGTCTATCTCTGACAGGGTCTATCTCTGACAGGTTCTATCTCTTACAGGGTCTATCTCTAACAGGGTCTGTCTCTAACAGGGTCTATCTCTAACAGGGTCTGTCTCTGACAGGGTCTGTCTGACAGGGTCTGTCTCTGACAGGGTCTATCTCTAATAGGGTCTATCTCTAACAGGGTCTGTCTCTGACAGGGTCTGTCTGACAGGGTCTGTCTCTGACAGGTTATATCTCTAACAGGGTCTGTCTCTAACAGGGTCTGTCTCTGACAGGGTCTATCTCTGACAGGGTCTGTCTCTGACAGGGACTATCTCTGACAGGGTCTGTCCCTGACAGGGTCTGTCTGACAGGTTCTATCTCTAACAGGGTCTGTCTCTGACAGGGTCTATCTCTAACAGGGTCTGTCTCTGACAGGGTCTGTCTCTAACAGGGTCTGTCTCTGACAGGGTCTGTCTGACAGGGTCTATCTCTAACAGGGTCTGTCTCTGACAGGGTCTGTCTCTAACAGGGTCTGTCTCTGACAGGGTCTGTCTGACAGGGTCTGTCTCTGACAGGGTCTATCTCTAACAGGTTCTATCTCTAAAAGGGTCTGTCTCTGACAGGGTCTATCTCTGACAGGTTCTATCTCCAACAGGGTCTATTTCTAACAGGGTCTGTCTCTGACAGGGTCTATCTCTTACAGGGTCTATCTCTAACAGGGTCTATCTCTGACAGGGTCTATCTCTGACAGGTTCTATCTCTTACAGGGTCTATCTCTAACAGGGTCTGTCTCTAACAGGGTCTATCTCTAACAGGGTCTGTCTCTGACAGGGTCTGTCTGACAGGGTCTGTCTCTGACAGGGTCTATCTCTAATAGGGTCTATCTCTAACAGGGTCTGTCTCTGACAGGGTCTGTCTGACAGGGTCTGTCTCTGACAGGTTATATCTCTAACAGGGTCTGTCTCTAACAGGGTCTGTCTCTTACAGGGTCTATCTCTGACAGGGTCTGTCTCTGACAGGGACTATCTCTGACAGGGTCTGTCCCTGACAGGGTCTGTCTGACAGGTTCTATCTCTAACAGGGTCTGTCTCTGACAGGGTCTATCTCTAACAGGGTCTGTCTCTGACAGGGTCTGTCTCTAACAGGGTCTGTCTCTGACAGGGTCTGTCTGACAGGGTCTGTCTCTGACAGGGTCTATCTCTGACAGGGTCTATCTCTGACAGGGTCTATCTCTAACAGGGTCTGTCTCTGACAGGGTCTATCTCTGACAGGTTCTATCTCCAACAGGGTCTATTTCTAACAGGGACTGTCTCTGACAGGGTCTATCTCTGACGGGTTCTATCTCTAACAGGGTCTATCTCTAACAGGGTCTGTCTCTAACAAGGTCTGTCTGGCAGGGTCTGTGTCTGACAGGGTCTATCTCTAACAGGACCTATCTCTAACAGGGTCTGTCTCTATCAGGGTCTGTGTGACAGGGTCTGTCTCTGACAGGGTCTATCAATGACAGGGTCTATCTCTAACATGGTCTGTCTCTGACAGGTTCTATCTCTAACAGGGTCTATCTATAATAGGGTCTATCTCTAACAGGGTCTGTCTCTGACAGGATCTGTCTGACAGGGTCTGTCTCTGACAGGTTCTATATCTAACAGGGTCTGTCTCTGACAGGTTCTATCTCTAACAGGGTCTGTCTCTAACAGGGTCTCTGACAGGGTCTATCTCTGACAGGGTCTGTCTCTGACAGGGTCTGTCCCTGACAGGGTCTGTCTGACAGGTTCTATCTCTAACAGGGTCTGTCTCTGACAGGGTCTATCTCTAACAGGGTCTGTCTCTGACAGGGTCTGTCTCTGACAGGGTCTGTCTCTGACAGGGACTATCTCTGACAGGGTCTGTCCCTGACAGGGTCTGTCTGACAGGTTCTATCTCTAACAGGGTCTGTCTCTGACAGGGTCTATCTCTAACAGGGTCTGTCTCTGACAGGGTCTGTCTCTAACAGGGTCTGTCTCTGACAGGGTCTGTCTGACAGGGTCTGTCTCTGACAGGGTCTATCTCTGACAGGGTCTATCTCTGACAGGGTCTATCTCTAACAGGGTCTGTCTCTGACAGGGTCTATCTCTGACAGGTTCTATCTCCAACAGGGTCTATTTCTAACAGGGTCTGTCTCTGACAGGGTCTATCTCTGACAGGTTCTATCTCTAACAGGGTCTATCTCTAACAGGGTCTGTCTCTAACAAGGTCTGTCTGGCAGGGTCTGTGTCTGACAGGGTCTATCTCTAACAGGACCTATCTCTAACAGGGTCTGTCTCTATCAGGGTCTGTGTGACAGGGTCTGTCTCTGACAGGGTCTGTCTCTGACAGGTTCTATATCTAACAGGGTCTGTCTCTGACAGGGTCTGTCTCTGACAGGGTCTGTCTCTGAAAGGGTCTATCTCTGACAGGGTCTGTCTCTAACAGGGTCTGTCTCTAACAGGGTATGTCTCTTACAGGGTCTATCTCTAACAGGGTCTGTCTCTGACAGGGTCTATCTCTGACAGGTTCTATCTCTAATAGGGTCTATCTCTAACAGGGTCTATCTCTAACAGGGTCTGTCTCTGACAGGGTCTATCTCTGACAGGGTATATCTCTAACAGGTTCTATCTCTAACAGGGTCTGTCTATGACAGGGTCTATATCTCCCGAGTGGCGCAGTGGTCTAAGGCACTGCATCGCAGTGCTAGCTGTGCCACTAGAGAACCTGGTTCGAATCCAGGCTCTGTCGTAGCTGGCCGTGACCGGGAGACAGATTGGGCGGCGCGCAATTGGCCCAGCGTCGTCCAGGGTAGGGGAGGGAATGGCCAGCAGGGATGTAGCTCAGTTGTTAGAGCATGGCGTTTGCAATGCCAGGGTTGTGGGTTCGATTCCTGCGGTGGGCCAGTATGAAAAAATAAATATGTATGCATTCACTAACTGTAAGTCGCTCTGGATAAGAGCGTCTGCTAAATGATGTAAATATAAATATATAAATATATCTCTGACAGGTTCTATCTCTAACAGGGTCTATCTCTAACAGGGTCTGTCTCTAACAGGGTCTATCTCTAACAGGGTCTGTCTCTGACAGGGTCTGTCTGACAGGGTCTGCCTCTGACAGGGTCTATCTCTAACAGGGTCTATCTCTAACAGGGTCTGTCTCTGACAGGGTCTTTCTGACAGGGTATGTCTATGACAGGTTCTATCTCTAACAGGGTCTGTCTCTAACAGGGTCTGTCTCTGACAGGGTCTATCTCTGACAGGGTCTGTCTCTGACAGGGTCTATCTCTGACAGGGTCTGTCCCTGACAGGGTCTGTCTGACAGGTTCTATCTCTAACAGGGTTTGTCTCTGACAGGGTCTGTCTCTGACAGGGTCTGTCTCTAACAGGGTCTGTCTCTAACAGGGTCTGTCTCTGACAGGGTCTGTCTGACAGGGTCTGTCTCTGACAGGGTCTATCTCTGACAGGGTCTATCTCTGACAGGGTCTATCTCTAACAGGTTCTATCTCTAAAAGGGTCTGTCTCTGACAGGGTCTATCTCTGACAGGTTCTATCTCCAACAGGGTCTATTTCTAACAGGGTCTGTCTCTGACAGGGTCTATCTCTGACAGGTTCTATCTCTAACAGGGTCTATCTCTAACAGAGTCTGTCTCTAACAGGGTCTATCTCTGACAGGGTCTATCTCTGACAGGCTCTATCTCTAACAGGATCTTTCTCTAACAGGGTCTGTCTCTGACAGGGTCTATCTCTGACAGGGTCTATCTCTAAGATGGTCTGTCTCCAACAGGTTTTATCTCTAACAGGGTCTGTCTCTGACAGGGTCTGTCTCTGACAGGGTCTATCTCTGACAGGGTCTATCTCTAACATGGTCTGTCTCTGACAGGGTATATCTCTGACAGGGTCTATCTCTAACAGGTTCTATCTCTAACAGGGTCTGTCTCTGACAGGGTCTATCTCTGACAGTTTCTATCTCTAACAGGGTCTATCTCTAACAGGGTCTGTCTCTGACAGGGTCTATCTCTGACATGTTCTATCTCTTAAAGGGTCTATCTCTAACAGGGTATGTCTCTAACAGGTTCTATCTCTAACAGGGTCTGTCTCTGACAGGGTCTGTCTGACAGGGTCTGTCTCTGACAGGGTCTATCTCTAATAGGGTCTATCTCTAACAGGGTCTGTCTCTGACAGGGTCTGTCTGACAGGGTCTGTCTCTGACAGGTTATATCTCTAACAGGGTCTGTCTCTACCAGGGTCTGTCTCTGACAGGGTCTATCTCTGACAGGGTCTGTCTCTGACAGGGTCTATCTCTGACAGGGTCTGTCCCTGACAGGGTCTTTCTGACAGGTTCTATCTCTAACAGGGTCTGTCTCTGACAGGGTCTATCTCTAACAGGGTCTGTCTCTGACAGGGTCTGTCTCTAACAGGGTCTGTCTCTGACAGGGTCTGTCTGACAGGGTCTGTCTCTGACAGGGTCTATCTCTGACAGGGTCTATCTCTGACAGGGTCTATCTAAAACAGGGTCTGTCTCTGACAGGGTCTATCTCTGACAGGTTCTATCTCCAACAGGGTCTATTTCTAACAGGGTCTGTCTCTGACAGGGTCTATCTCTGACAGGTTCTATCTCTAACAGGGTCTATCTCTAACAGGGTCTGTCTCTAAAAAGGTCTGTCTGACAGGGTCTGTGTCTGACAGGGTCTATCTCTAACAGGACCTATCTCTAACAGGGTCTGTCTCTATCAGGGTCTGTGTGACAGGGTCTGTCTCTGACAGGGTCTATCAATGACAGGGTCTATATCTAACATGGTCTGTCTCTGACAGGTTCTATCTCTAACAGGGTCTATCTATAATAGGGTCTATCTCTAACAGAGTCTGTCTCTGACAGGGTCTGTCTGACAGGGTCTGTCTCTGACAGGTTCTATATCTAACAGGGTCTGTCTCTGACAGGTTCTATCTCTAACAGTGTCTGTCTCTAACAGGGTCTGTCTCTGACAGGGTCTATCTCTGACAGGGTCTGTCTCTGACAGGGTCTATCTCTGACAGGGTCTGTCCCTGACAGGGTCTGTCTGACAGGTTCTATCTCTAACAGGGTCTGTCTCTGACAGGTTCTATCTCTAACAGGGTCTGTCAATGACAGGGTATATCTCTGACAGGTTCTATCTCTAACAGGGTCTATCTCTAACAGGGTCTGTCTCTGACAGGGTCGATCTCTGACAGTTTATATCTCTAACAGGGTCTATCTCTAACAGGGTCTGTCTCTGACAGGGTCTATCTCTGACAGGTTCTATCTCTAACAGGGTCCATCTCTAACAGGGTCTGTCTCTGACAGGGTCTGTCTGACAGGGTCTGTCTCTGACAGGGTCTATCTCTAACAGGGTCTATCTCTAACAGGGTCTGTCTCTGACAGGTTCTATCTCTAACAGGGTCTGTCTCTGAAAGGGTCTATCTCTGACAGGGTCTGTCTCTAACAGGGTCTGTCTCTAACAGGGTATGTCTCTTACAGGGTCTATCTCTAACAGGGTCTGTCTCTGACAGGGTCTATCTCTGACAGGTTCTATCTCTAATAGGGTCTATCTCTAACAGGGTCTATCTCTAACAGGGTCTGTCTCTACAGGGTCTATCTCTGACAGGTTCTATCTCTAACAGGATCTTTCTCTAACATGGTCTGTCTCTGACAGGGTCTATCTCTGACAGGGTCTATCTCTAACATGGTCTGTCTCCAACAGGTTTTATCTCTAACAGGGTCTGTCTCTGACAGGGTCTGTCTCTGACAGGTTCTATCTCTGACAGGGTTTATCTCTAACATGGTCTGTCTCTGACAGGGTCTATCTCTGACAGGGTATATCTCTAAAAGGTTCTATCTCTAACAGGGTCTGTCTATGACAGGGTCTATCTCTGACAGGTTCTATCTCTAACAGGGTCTATCTCTAACAGGGTCTGTCTCTGACAGGGTCTATCTCTGACAGTTTCTATCTCCAACAGGGTCTATCTCTAACAGGGTCTGTCTCTGACAGGGTCTATTTCTGACAGGTTCTATCTCTAACAGGGTATATCTCTAACAGGGTCTGTCTCTAACAGGGTCTATTTCTAACAGGGTCTGTCTCTGACAGGGTCTGTCTGACAGGGTCTGTCTCTGACAGGGTCTATCTCTAACAGGGTCTCTCTCTAACAGGGTCTGTCTCTGACAGGGTCTATCTCTGACAGGGTCTATCTCTGACAGGGTCTATCTCTGACAGGGTCTGTCCCTGACAGGGTCTGTCTGACAGGTTCTATCTCTAACAGGGTCTGTCTCTGACAGGGTCTATCTCTAACAGGGTCTGTCTCTGACAGGGTCTGTCTCTAACAGGGTCTGTCTCTGACAGGGTCTGTCTCTGACAGGGTCTATCTCTAACAGGTTCTATCTCTAAAAGGGTCTGTCTCTGACAGGGTCTATCTCTGACAGGTTCTATCTCCAACAGGGTCTATTTCTAACAGGGTCTGTCTCTGACAGGGTCTATTTCTGACAGGTTCTATCTCTAACAGGGTCTATCTCTGACAGGGTCTATCTCTGACAGGTTCTATCTCTTACAGGGTCTATCTCTAACAGGGTCTGTCTCTAACAGGGTCTATCTCTAACAGGGTCTGTCTCTGACAGGGTCTGTCTGACAGGGTCTGTCTCTGACAGGGTCTATCTCTAATAGGGTCTATCTCTAACAGGGTCTGTCTCTGACAGGGTCTGTCTGACAGGGTCTGTCTCTGACAGGTTATATCTCTAACAGGGTCTGTCCCTAACAGGGTCTGTCTCTGACAGGGTCTATCTCTGACAGGGTCTGTCTCTGACAGGGACTATCTCTGACAGGGTCTGTCCCTGACAGGGTCTGTCTGACAGGTTCTATCTCTAACAGGGTCTGTCTCTGACAGGGTCTATCTCTAACAGGGTCTGTCTCTGACAGGGTCTGTCTCTAACAGGGTCTGTCTCTGACAGGGTCTGTCTGACAGGGTCTGTCTCTGACAATGTCTATCTCTAACAGGTTCTATCTCTAAAAGGGTCTGTCTCTGACAGGGTCTATCTCTGACAAGTTCTATCTCCAACAGGGTCTATTTCTAACAGGGTCTGTCTCTGACAGGGTCTATCGCTGACAGGGTCTATCTATAACAGGGTCTATCTCTGACAGGGTCTATCTCTGACAGGTTCTATCTCTTACAGGGTCTATCTCTAACAGGGTCTGTCTCTAACAGGGTCTATCTCTAACAGGGTCTGTCTCTGACAGGGTCTGTCTGACAGGGTCTGTCTCTGACAGGGTCTATCTCTAATAGGGTCTATCTCTAACAGGGTCTGTCTCTGACAGGGTCTGTCTGACAGGGTCTGTCTCTGACAGGTTATATCTCTAACAGGGTCTGTCTCTAACAGGGTCTGTCTCTTACAGGGTCTATCTCTGACAGGGTCTGTCTCTGACAGGGACTATCTCTGACAGGGTCTGTCCCTGACAGGGTCTGTCTGACAGGTTCTATCTCTAACAGGGTCTGTCTCTGACAGGGTCTATCTCTAACAGGGTCTGTCTCTGACAGGGTCTGTCTCTAACAGGGTCTGTCTCTGACAGGGTCTGTCTGACAGGGTCTGTCTCTGACAGGGTCTATCTCTGACAGGGTCTATCTCTGACAGGGTCTATCTCTAACAGGGTCTGTCTCTGACAGGGTCTATATCTGACAGGTTCTATCTCCAACAGGGTCTATTTCTAACAGGGTCTGTCTCTGACAGGGTCTATCTCTGACAGGTTCTATCTCTAACAGGGTCTATCTCTAACAGGGTCTGTCTCTAACAAGGTCTGTCTGGCAGGGTCTGTGTCTGACAGGGTCTATCTCTAACAGGACCTATCTCTAACAGGGTCTGTCTCTATCAGGGTCTGTGTGACAGGGTCTGTCTCTGACAGGGTCTATCAATGACAGGGTCTATCTCTAACATGGTCTGTCTCTGACAGGTTCTATCTCTAACAGGGTCTATCTATAATAGGGTCTATCTCTAACAGGGTCTGTCTCTGACAGGATCTGTCTGACAGGGTCTGTCTCTGACAGGTTCTATATCTAACAGGGTCTGTCTCTGACAGGTTCTATCTCTAACAGGGTCTGTCTCTAACAGGGTCTCTGACAGGGTCTATCTCTGACAGGGTCTGTCTCTGACAGGGTCTGTCTGACAGGGTCTGTCTCTGACAGGGTCTATCTCTGACAGGGTCTATCTCTGACAGGGTCTATCTCTAACAGGGTCTGTCTATGACAGGGTCTATCTCTGACAGGTTCTATCTTTAACAGGGTCTATCTCTAACAGGGTCTGTCTATGACAGGGTCTATCTCTGATAGGTTCTATCTCTAACAGGGTCTATCTCTAACAGGGTCTGTCTCTGACAGGGTCTATCTCTGACAGTTTCTATCTCTAACAGGGTCTATCTCTAACAGGGTCTGTCTCTGACAGGGTCTATCTCTGACAGGTTCTATCTCTAACAGGATCTTTCTCTAACATGGTCTGTCTCTGACAGGGTCTATCTCTGACAGGGTCTATCTCTAACATGGTCTGTCTCCAACAGGTTTGATCTCTAACAGGGTCTGTCTCTGACAGGGTCTGTCTCTGACAGGTTCTATCTCTGACAGGGTTTATCTGTAACATTGTCTGTCTCTGACAGGGTCTATCTCTGACAGGGTATATCTCTAACAGGTTTTATCTCTAACAGGGTCTGTCTATGACAGGGTCTATCTCTGACAGGTTCTATCTCTAACAGGGTCTATCTCTAACAGGGTCTGTCTCTGACAGGGTCTATCTCTGACAGTTTCTATCTCCAACAGGGTCTATCTCTAACAGGGTCTGTCTCTGACAGGGTCTATCTCTGACAGGTTCTATCTCTAACAGGGTCTATCTCTAACAGGGTCTGTCTCTAACAGGGTCCATCTCTAACAGGGTCTGTCTCTGACAGGGTCTGTCTGACAGGGTCTGTCTCTGACAGGGTCTATCTCTAACAGGGTCTATCTCTAACAGGGTCTGTCTCTGACAGGGTCTTTCTGACAGGGTATGTCTATGACAGGTTCTATCTCTAACAGGGTCTGTCTCTAACAGGGTCTGTCTCTGACAGGGTCTATCTCTGACAGGGTCTGTCTCTGACAGGGTCTATCTCTGACAGGGTCTGTCCCTGACAGGGTCTGTCTGACAGGTTCTATCTCTAACAGGGTCTGTCTCTGACAGGGTCTATCTCTAACAGGGTCTGTCTCTGACAGGGTCTGTCTCTAACAGGGTCTGTCTCTGACAGGGTCTGTCTGACAGGGTCTGTCTCTGACAGGGTCTATCTCTGACAGGGTCTATCTCTGACAGGGTCTATCTCTAACAGGTTCTATCTCTAAAAGGGTCTGTCTCTGACAGGGTCTATCTCTGACAGGTTCTATCTCCAACAGGGTCTATTTCTAACAGGGTCTGTCTCTGACAGGGTCTATCTCTGACAGGTTCTATCTGTAACAGGGTCTATCTCTAACAGAGTCTGTCTCTAACAGGGTCTATCTCTGACAGGGTCTATCTCTGACAGGTTCTATCTCTAACAGGATCTTTCTCTAACAGGGTCTGTCTCTGACAGGGTCTATCTCTGACAGGGTCTATCTCTAAGATGGTCTGTCTCCAACAGGTTTTATCTCTAACAGGGTCTGTCTCTGACAGGGTCTGTCTCTGACAGGGTCTATCTCTAACATGGTCTGTCTCTGACAGGGTCTATCTCTGACAGGGTCTATCTCTAACAGGTTCTATCTCTAACAGGGTCTGTCTATGAAAGGGATTATCTCTGACAGGTTCTATCTCTAACAGGGTCTATCTCTAACAGGGTCTGTCTCTGACAGGGTCTATCTCTGACAGTTTCTATCTCTAACAGGGTCTATCTCTAACAGGGTCTGTCTCTGACAGGGTCTATCTCTGACAGGTTCTATCTCTTACAGGGTCTATCTCTAACAGGGTTTGTCTCTAACAGGGTCTATCTCTAACAGGGTCTGTCTCTGACAGGGTCTGTCTGACAGGGTCTGTCTCTGACAGGGTCTATCTCTAATAGGGTCTATCTCTAACAGGGTCTGTCTCTGACAGGGTCTGTCTGACAGGGTCTGTCTCTGACAGGTTATATCTCTAACAGGGTCTGTCTCTAACAGGGTCTGTCTCTGAGAGGGTCTATCTCTGACAGGGTCTGTCTCTGACAGGTTCTATCTCTGACAGGGTCTGTCCCTGACAGGGTCTGTCTGACAGGTTCTATCTCTAACAGGGTCTGTCTCTGACAGGGTCTATCTCTAACAGGGTCTGTCTCTGACAGGGTCTGTCTCTAACAGGGTCTGTCTCTGACAGGGTCTGTCTGACAGGGTCTGTCTCTGACAGGGTCTATCTCTGACAGGGTCTATCTCTGACAGGGTCTATCTCTAACAGGGTCTGTCTCTGACAGGGTCTATCTCTGACAGGTTCTATCTCCAACAGGGTCTATTTCTAACAGGGTCTGTCTCTGACAGGGTCTATCTCTGACAGGTTCTATCTCTAACAGGGTCTATCTCTAACAGGGTCTGTCTCTAACAAGGTCTGTCTGGCAGGGTCTGTGTCTGACAGGGTCTATCTCTAACAGGACCTATCTCTAACAGGGTCTGTCTCTATCAGGGTCTGTGTGACAGGGTCTGTCTCTGACAGGGTCTATCAATGACAGGGTCTATCTCTAACATGGTCTGTCTCTGACAGGTTCTATCTCTAACAGGGTCTATCTATAATAGGGTCTATCTCTAACAGGGTCTGTCTGACAGGGTCTGTCTCTGACAGGTTCTATATCTAACAGGGTCTGTCTCTGACAGGTTCTATCTCTAACAGGGTCTGTCTCTAACAGGGTCTGTCTCTGACAGGGTCTATCTCTGACAGGGTCTGTCTCTGACAGGGTCTATCTCTGACAGGGTCTGTCCCTGACAGGGTCTGTCTGACAGGTTCTATCTCTAACAGGGTCTGTCTCTGACAGGGTCTATCTCTAACAGGGTCTGTCTCTGACAGGGTCTGTCTGACAGGGTCTGTCTCTGACAGGGTCTATCTCTGACAGGGTCTATCTCTGACAGGGTCTATCTCTAACAGGGTCTGTCTATGACAGGGTCTATCTCTGACAGGTTCTATCTCTAACAGGGTCTATCTCTAACAGGGTCTGTCTATGAAAGGGATTATCTCTGACAGGTTCTATCTCTAACAGGGTCTATCTCTAACAGGGTCTGTCTCTGACAGGGTCTATCTCTGACAGTTTCTATCTCTAACAGGGTCTATATCTAACAGGGTCTGTCTCTGACAGGGTCTATCTCTGACAGGTTCTATCTCCAACAGGGTCTATTTCTAACAGGGTCTGTCTCTGACAGGGTCTATCTCTGACAGGTTCTATCTCTAACAGGGTCTATCTCTAACAGGGTCTGTCTCTAACAAGGTCTGTCTGGCAGGGTCTGTGTCTGACAGGGTCTATCTCTAACAGGACCTATCTCTAACAGGGTCTGTCTCTATCAGGGTCTGTGTGACAGGGTCTGTCTCTGACAGGGTCTATCAATGACAGGGTCTATCTCTAACATGGTCTGTCTCTGACAGGTTCTATCTCTAACAGGGTCTATCTATAATAGGGTCTATCTCTAACAGGGTCTGTCTGACAGGGTCTGTCTCTGACAGGTTCTATATCTAACAGGGTCTGTCTCTGACAGGTTCTATCTCTAACAGGGTCTGTCTCTAACAGGGTCTGTCTCTGACAGGGTCTATCTCTGACAGGGTCTGTCTCTGACAGGGTCTATCTCTGACAGGGTCTGTCCCTGACAGGGTCTGTCTGACAGGTTCTATCTCTAACAGGGTCTGTCTCTGACAGGGTCTATCTCTAACAGGGTCTGTCTCTGACAGGGTCTGTCTGACAGGGTCTGTCTCTGACAGGGTCTATCTCTGACAGGGTCTATCTCTGACAGGGTCTATCTCTAACAGGGTCTGTCTATGACAGGGTCTATCTCTGACAGGTTCTATCTCTAACAGGGTCTATCTCTAACAGGGTCTGTCTATGACAGGGTCTATCTCTGATAGGTTCTATCTCTAACAGGGTCTATCTCTAACAGGGTCTGTCTCTGACAGGGTCTATCTCTGACAGTTTCTATCTCTAACAGGGTCTATCTCTAACAGGGTCTGTCTCTGACAGGGTCTATCTCTGACAGGTTCTATCTCTAACAGGGTCTATCTATAACAGGGTCTGTCTCTAACAGGGTCTATCTCTAACAGGGTCTGTCTCTGACAGGGTCTGTCTGACAGGGTCTGTCTCTGACAGGGTCTATCTCTAACAGGGTCTGTCTCTATCAGGGTCTGTGTGACAGGGTCTGTCTCTGACAGGGTCTATGTCTAACATAGTCTGTCTCTGACAGGTTCTATCTCTAACAGGGTCTATCTCTGACAGGGTCTGTCTCTGACAGGGTCTATCTCTGACAGGGTCTATCTCTAACATGGTCTGTCTCTGACAGGGTCTATCTCTGACAGGGTCTATCTCTAACAGGGTCTATCTCTAACAGGGTCTGTCTCTGACAGGGTCTTTCTGACAGGGTATGTCTATGACAGGTTCTATCTCTAACAGGGTCTGTCTCTAACAGGGTCTGTCTCTGACAGGGTCTATCTCTGAAAGGGTCTGTCTCTGACAGGGTCTATCTCTGACAGGGTCTGTCCCTGACAGGGTCTGTCTGACAGGTTCTATCTCTAACAGGGTCTGTCTCTGACAGGGTCTATCTCTAACAGGGTCTGTCTCTGACAGGGTCTGTCTCTAACAGGGACTGTCTCTGACAGGGTCTGTCTGACAGGGTCTGTCTCTGACAGGGTCTATCTCTGACAGGGTCTATCTCTGACAGGGTCTATCTCTAACAGGTTCTATCTCTAAAAGAGTCTGTCTCTGACAGGGTCTATCTCTGACAGGTTCTATCTCTAACAGGGTCTATCTCTAACAGAGTCTGTCTCTAACAGGGTCTATCTCCAACAGGGTCTATTTCTAACAGGGTCTGTCTCTGACAGGGTCTATCTCTGACAGGTTCTATCTCTAACAGGGTCTATCTCTAACAGAGTCTGTCTCTAACAGGGTCTATCTCTGACAGGGTCTATCTCTGACAGGTTCTATCTCTAACAGGATCTTTCTCTAACAGGGTCTGTCTCTGACAGGGTCTATCTCTGACAGGGTCTATCTCTAAGATAGTCTGTCTCCAACAGGTTTTATCTCTAACAGGGTCTGTCTCTGACAGGGTCTGTCTCTGACAGGGTCTATCTCTAACATGGTCTGTCTCTGACAGGGTCTATCTCTGACAGGGTCTATCTCTAACAGGTTCTATCTCTAACAGGGTCTGTCTATGAAAGGGATTATCTCTGACAGGTTCTATCTCTAACAGGGTCTATCTCTAACAGGGTCTGTCTCTGACAGGGTCTATCTCTGACAGTTTCTATCTCTAACAGGGTCTATATCTAACAGGGTCTGTCTCTGACAGGGTCTATCTCTGACAGGTTCTATCTCTTACAGGGTCTATCTCTAACAGGGTCTGTCTCTAACAGGGTCTATCTCTAACAGGGTCTGTCTCTGACAGGGTCTGTCTGACAGGGTCTGTCTCTGACAGGGTCTATCTCTAATAGGGTCTATCTCTAACAGGGTCTGTCTCTGACAGGGTCTGTCTGACAGGGTCTGTCTCTGACAGGTTATATCTCTAACAGGGTCTGTCTCTAACAGGGTCTGTCTCTGAGAGGGTCTATCTCTGACAGGGTCTGTCTCTGACAGGCTCTATCTCTGACAGGGTCTGTCCCTGACAGGGTCTGTCTGACAGGTTCTATCTCTAACAGGGTCTGTCTCTGACAGGGTCTATCTCTAACAGGGTCTGTCTCTGACAGGGTCTGTCTCTAACAGGGTCTGTCTCTGACAGGGTCTGTCTGACAGGGTCTGTCTCTGACAGGGTCTATCTCTGACAGGGTCTATCTCTGACAGGGTCTATCTCTAACAGAGTCTGTCTCTGACAGGGTCTATCTCTGACAGGTTCTATCTCCAACAGGGTCTATTTCTAACAGGGTCTGTCTCTGACAGGGTCTATCTCTGACAGGTTCTATCTCTAACAGGGTCTATCTCTAACAGGGTCTGTCTCTAACAAGGTCTGTCTGGCAGGGTCTGTGTCTGACAGGGTCTATCTCTAACAGGACCTATCTCTAACAGGGTCTGTCTCTATCAGGGTCTGTGTGACAGGGTCTGTCTCTGACAGGGTCTATCAATGACAGGGTCTATCTCTAACATGGTCTGTCTCTGACAGGTTCTATCTCTAACAGGGTCTATCTATAATAGGGTCTATCTCTAACAGGGTCTGTCTCTGACAGGGTCTGTCTGACAGGGTCTGTCTCTGACAGGTTCTATATCTAACAGGGTCTGTCTCTGACAGGTTCTATCTCTAACAGGGTCTGTCTCTAACAGGGTCTGTCTCTGACAGGGTCTATCTCTGACAGGGTCTGTCCCTGACAGGGTCTGTCTGACAGGTTCTATCTCTAACAGGGTCTGTCTCTGACAGGGTCTATCTCTAAACGGGTCTGTCTCTGACAGGGTCTGTCTGACAGGGTCTGTCTCTGACAGGTTCTATCTCTGACAGGGTCTATCTCTGACAGGGTCTATCTCTAACAGGGTCTGTCTATGACAGGGTCTATCTCTGACAGGTTCTATCTCTAACAGGGTCTATCTCTAACAGGGTCTGTCTATGACAGGGTCTATCTCTGATAGGTTCTATCTCTAACAGGGTCTATCTCTAACAGGGTCTGTCTCTGACAGGGTCTATCTCTGACAGTTTCTATCTCTAACCGGGTCTATCTCTAACAGGGTCTGTCTCTGACAGGGTCTATCTCTGACAGGTTCTATGTCTAACAGGGTCTATCTATAACAGGGTCTGTCTCTAACAGGGTCTATCTCTAACAGGGTCTGTCTCTGACAGGGTCTGTCTGACAGGGTCTGTCTCTGACAGGGTCTATCTCTAACAGGGTCTGTCTCTATCAGGGTCTATGTGACAGGGTCTGTCTCTGACAGGGTCTATGTCTAACATAGTCTGTCTCTGACATGTTCTATCTCTAACAGGGTCTATCTCTGACAGGGTCTGTCTCTGACAGGGTCTATCTCCAACAGGGTCTATTTCTAACAGGGTCTGTCTCTGACAGGGTCTATCTCTGGCAGGTTCTATCTCTAACAGGGTCTATCTCTAACAGAGTCTGTCTCTAACAGGGTCTATCTCTGACAGGGTCTATCTCTGACAGGTTCTATCTCTAACAGGATCTTTCTCTAACAGGGTCTGTCTCTGACAGGGTCTATCTCTGACAGGGTCTATCTCTAAGATAGTCTGTCTCCAACAGGTTTTATCTCTAACAGGGTCTGTCTCTGACAGGGTCTGTCTCTGACAGGGTCTATCTCTAACATGGTCTGTCTCTGACAGGGTCTATCTCTGACAGGGTCTATCTCTAACAGGTTCTATCTCTAACAGGGTCTGTCTATGAAAGGGATTATCTCTGACAGGTTCTATCTCTAACAGGGTCTATCTCTAACAGGGTCTGTCTCTGACAGGGTCTATCTCTGACAGTTTCTATCTCTAACAGGGTCTATATCTAACAGGGTCTGTCTCTGACAGGGTCTATCTCTGACAGGTTCTATCTCTTACAGGGTCTATCTCTAACAGGGTCTGTCTCTAACAGGGTCTATCTCTAACAGGGTCTGTCTCTGACAGGGTCTGTCTGACAGGGTCTGTCTCTGACAGGGTCTATCTCTAATAGGGTCTATCTCTAACAGGGTCTGTCTCTGACAGGGTCTGTCTGACAGGGTCTGTCTCTGACAGGTTATATCTCTAACAGGGTCTGTCTCTAACAGGGTCTGTCTCTGAGAGGGTCTATCTCTGACAGGGTCTGTCTCTGACAGGCTCTATCTCTGACAGGGTCTGTCCCTGACAGGGTCTGTCTGACAGGTTCTATCTCTAACAGGGTCTGTCTCTGACAGGGTCTATCTCTAACAGGGTCTGTCTCTGACAGGGTCTGTCTCTAACAGGGTCTGTCTCTGACAGGGTCTGTCTGACAGGGTCTGTCTCTGACAGGGTCTATCTCTGACAGGGTCTATCTCTGACAGGGTCTATCTCTAACAGAGTCTGTCTCTGACAGGGTCTATCTCTGACAGGTTCTATCTCCAACAGGGTCTATTTCTAACAGGGTCTGTCTCTGACAGGGTCTATCTCTGACAGGTTCTATCTCTAACAGGGTCTATCTCTAACAGGGTCTGTCTCTAACAAGGTCTGTCTGGCAGGGTCTGTGTCTGACAGGGTCTATCTCTAACAGGACCTATCTCTAACAGGGTCTGTCTCTATCAGGGTCTGTGTGACAGGGTCTGTCTCTGACAGGGTCTATCAATGACAGGGTCTATCTCTAACATGGTCTGTCTCTGACAGGTTCTATCTCTAACAGGGTCTATCTATAATAGGGTCTATCTCTAACAGGGTCTGTCTCTGACAGGGTCTGTCTGACAGGGTCTGTCTCTGACAGGTTCTATATCTAACAGGGTCTGTCTCTGACAGGTTCTATCTCTAACAGGGTCTGTCTCTAACAGGGTCTGTCTCTGACAGGGTCTATCTCTGACAGGGTCTGTCCCTGACAGGGTCTGTCTGACAGGTTCTATCTCTAACAGGGTCTGTCTCTGACAGGGTCTATCTCTAAACGGGTCTGTCTCTGACAGGGTCTGTCTGACAGGGTCTGTCTCTGACAGGTTCTATCTCTGACAGGGTCTATCTCTGACAGGGTCTATCTCTAACAGGGTCTGTCTATGACAGGGTCTATCTCTGACAGGTTCTATCTCTAACAGGGTCTATCTCTAACAGGGTCTGTCTATGACAGGGTCTATCTCTGATAGGTTCTATCTCTAACAGGGTCTATCTCTAACAGGGTCTGTCTCTGACAGGGTCTATCTCTGACAGTTTCTATCTCTAACCGGGTCTATCTCTAACAGGGTCTGTCTCTGACAGGGTCTATCTCTGACAGGTTCTATGTCTAACAGGGTCTATCTATAACAGGGTCTGTCTCTAACAGGGTCTATCTCTAACAGGGTCTGTCTCTGACAGGGTCTGTCTGACAGGGTCTGTCTCTGACAGGGTCTATCTCTAACAGGGTCTGTCTCTATCAGGGTCTATGTGACAGGGTCTGTCTCTGACAGGGTCTATGTCTAACATAGTCTGTCTCTGACATGTTCTATCTCTAACAGGGTCTATCTCTGACAGGGTCTGTCTCTGACAGGGTCTATCTCTGACAGGGTCTATCTCTAACATGGTCTGTCTCTGACAGGGTCTATCTCTGACAGGGTCTATCTCTAACAGGTTCTATCTCTAACAGGGTCTGTCTATGACAGGGTCTGTCTGACAGGGTCTGTCTCTGACAGGGTCTACCTCTGACAGGGTCTATCTCTGACAGGGTCTATCTCTAACAGGTTCTATCTCTAAAAGGGTCTGTCTCTGACAGGGTCTATCTCTGACAGGTTCTATCTCCAACAGGGTCTATTTCTAACAGGGTCTGTCTCTGACAGGGCCTATCTCTGACAGGTTCTATCTCTAACAGGGTCTATCTCTAACAGAGTCTGTCTCTAACAGGGTCTATCTCTGAAAGGGTCTATCTCTGACAGGTTCTATCTCTAACAGGATCTTTCTCTAACAGGGTCTGTCTCTGACAGGTTCTATCTCCAACAGGGTCTATTTCTAACAGGGTCTGTCTCTGACAGGGTCTATCTCTGACAGGTTCTATCTCTAACAGGGTCTATCTCTAACAGGGTCTGTCTCTAACAAGGTCTGTCTGGCAGGGTCTGTGTCTGACAGGGTCTATCTCTAACAGGACCTATCTCTAACAGGGTCTGTCTCTATCAGGGTCTGTGTGACAGGGTCTGTCTCTGACAGGGTCTATCAATGACAGGGTCTATCTCTAACATGGTCTGTCTCTGACAGGTTCTATCTCTAACAGGGTCTATCTATAATAGGGTCTATCTCTAACAGGGTCTGTCTGACAGGGTCTGTCTCTGACAGGTTCTATATCTAACAGGGTCTGTCTCTGACAGGTTCTATCTCTAACAGGGTCTGTCTCTAACAGGGTCTGTCTCTGACAGGGTCTATCTCTGACAGGGTCTGTCTCTGACAGGGTCTATCTCTGACAGGGTCTGTCCCTGACAGGGTCTGTCTGACAGGTTCTATCTCTAACAGGGTCTGTCTCTGACAGGGTCTATCTCTAACAGGGTCTGTCTCTGACAGGGTCTGTCTGACAGGGTCTGTCTCTGACAGGGTCTATCTCTGATAGGGTCTATCTCTGACAGGGACTATCTCTAACAGGGTCTGTCTATGACAGGGTCTATCTCTGACAGGTTCTATCTCTAACAGGGTCTATCTCTAACAGGGTCTGTCTATGACAGGGTCTATCTCTGATAGGTTCTATCTCTAACAGGGTCTATCTCTAACAGGGTCTGTCTCTGACAGGGACTATCTCTGACAGTTTCTATCTCTAACAGGGTCTATCTCTAACAGGGTCTGTCTCTGACAGGGTCTATCTCTGACAGGTTCTATCTCTAACAGGGTCTATCTATAACAGGGTCTGTCTCTAACAGGGTCTATCTCTAACAGGGTCTGTCTCTGACAGGGTCTGTCTGACAGGGTCTGTCTCTGACAGGGTCTATCTCTAACAGGGTCTGTCTCTATCAGGGTCTGTGTGACAGGGTCTGTCTCTGACAGGGTCTATGTCTAACATAGTCTGTCTCTGACAGGTTCTATCTCTAACAGGGTCTATCTCTGACAGGGTCTGTCTCTGACAGGGTCTATCTCTGACAGGGTCTATCTCTAACATGGTCTGTCTCTGACAGGGTCTATCTCTGACAGGGTCTATCTCTAACAGGGTCTATCTCTAACAGGGTCTGTCTCTGACAGGGTCTTTCTGACAGGGTATGTCTATGACAGGTTCTATCTCTAACAGGGTCTGTCTCTAACAGGGTCTGTCTCTGACAGGGTCTATCTCTGACAGGGTCTGTCTCTGACAGGGTCTATCTCTGACAGGGTCTGTCCCTGACAGGGTCTGTCTGACAGGTTCTATCTCTAACAGGGTCTGTCTCTGACAGGGTCTATCTCTAACAGGGTCTGTCTCTGACAGGGTCTGTCTCTAACAGGGTCTGTCTCTGACAGGGTCTGTCTGACAGGGTCTGTCTCTGACCGGGTCTAACTCTGACAGGGTCTATCTCTGACAGGGTCTATCTCTAACAGGTTCTATCTCTAAAAGGGTCTGTCTCTGACAGGGTCTATCTCTGACAGGTTCTATCTCCAACAGGGTCTATTTCTAACAGGGTCTGTCTCTGACAGGGTCTATCTCTGACAGGTTCTATCTCTAACAGGGTCTATCTCTAACAGAGTCTGTCTCTAACAGGGTCTATCTCTGACAGGGTCTATCTCTGACAGGTTCTATCTCTAACAGGATCTTTCTCTAACAGGGTCTGTCTCTGACAGGGTCTATCTCTGACAGGGTCTATCTCTAAGATGGTCTGTCTCCAACAGGTTTTATCTCTAACAGGGTCTGTCTCTGACAGGGTCTGTCTCTGACAGGGTCTATCTCTAACATGGTCTGTCTCTGACAGGGTCTATCTCTGACAGGGTCTATCTCTAACAGGTTCTATCTCTAACAGGGTCTGTCTATGAAAGGGATTATCTCTGACAGGTTCTATCTCTAACAGGGTCTATCTCTAACAGGGTCTGTCTCTGACAGGGTCTATCTCTGACAGTTTCTATCTCTAACAGGGTCTATATCTAACAGGGTCTGTCTCTGACAGGGTCTATCTCTGACAGGTTCTATCTCTTACAGGGTCTATCTCTAACAGGGTCTGTCTCTAACAGGGTCTATCTCTAACAGGGTCTGTCTCTGACAGGGTCTGTCTGACAGGGTCTGTCTCTGACAGGGTCTATCTCTAATAGGGTCTATCTCTAACAGGGTCTGTCTCTGACAGGGTCTGTCTGACAGGGTCTGTCTCTGACAGGTTATATCTCTAACAGGGTCTGTCTCTAACAGGGTCTGTCTCTGAGAGGGTCTATCTCTGACAGGGTCTGTCTCTGACAGGGTCTATCTCTGACAGGGTCTGTCCCTGACAGGGTCTGTCTGACAGGTTCTATCTCTAACAGGACCTATCTCTAACAGGGTCTGTCTCTATCAGGGTCTGTGTGACAGGGTCTGTCTCTGACAGGGTCTATCAATGACAGGGTCTATCTCTAACATGGTCTGTCTCTGACAGGTTCTATCTCTAACAGGGTCTATCTATAATAGGGTCTATCTCTAACAGGGTCTGTCTCTGACAGGGTCTGTCTGACAGGGTCTGTCTCTGACAGGTTCTATATCTAACAGGGTCTGTCTCTGACAGGTTCTATCTCTAACAGGGTCTGTCTCTGACAGGGTCTGTCTGACAGGGTCTGTCTCTGACAGGTTATATCTCTAACAGGGTCTGTCTCTAACAGGGTCTGTCTCTGAGAGGGTCTATCTCTGACAGGGTCTGTCTCTGACAGGGTCTATCTCTGACAGGGTCTGTCCCTGACAGGGTCTGTCTGACAGGTTCTATCTCTAACAGGGTCTGTCTCTGACAGGGTCTATCTCTAACAGGGTCTGTCTCTGACAGGGTCTGTCTCTAACAGGGTCTGTCTCTGACAGGGTCTGTCTGACAGGGTCTGTCTCTGACAGGGTCTATCTCTGACAGGGTCTATCTCTGACAGGGTCTATCTCTAACAGAGTCTGTCTCTGACAGGGTCTATCTCTGACAGGTTCTATCTCCAACAGGGTCTATTTCTAACAGGGTCTGTCTCTGACAGGGTCTATCTCTGACAGGTTCTATCTCTAACAGGGTCTATCTCTAACAGGGTCTGTCTCTAACAAGGTCTGTCTGGCAGGGTCTGTGTCTGACAGGGTATATCTCTAACAGGACCTATCTCTAACAGGGTCTGTCTCTATCAGGGTCTGTGTGACAGGGTCTGTCTCTGACAGGGTCTATCAATGACAGGGTCTATCTCTAACATGGTCTGTCTCTGACAGGTTCTATCTCTAACAGGGTCTATCTATAATAGGGTCTATCTCTAACAGGGTCTGTCTCTGACAGGGTCTGTCTGACAGGGTCTGTCTCTGACAGGTTCTATATCTAACAGGGTCTGTCTCTGACAGGTTCTATCTCTAACAGGGTCTGTCTCTAACAGGGTCTGTCTCTGACAGGGTCTATCTCTGACAGGGTCTGTCCCTGACAGGGTCTGTCTGACAGGTTCTATCTCTAACAGGGTCTGTCTCTGACAGGGTCTATCTCTAACAGGGTCTGTCTCTGACAGGGTCTGTCTGACAGGGTCTGTCTCTGACAGGTTCTATCTCTGACAGGGTCTATCTCTGACAGGGTCTCTCTCTAACAGGGTCTGTCTATGACAGGGTCTATCTCTGACAGGTTCTATCTCTAACAGGGTCTATCTCTAACAGGGTCTGTCTATGACAGGGTCTATCTCTGATAGGTTCTATCTCTAACAGGGTCTATCTCTAACAGGGTCTGTCTCTGACAGGGTCTATCTCTGACAGTTTCTATCTCTAACCGGGTCTATCTCTAACAGGGTCTGTCTCTGACAGGGTCTATCTCTGACAGGTTCTATGTCTAACAGGGTCTATCTATAACAGGGTCTGTCTCTAACAGGGTCTATCTCTAACAGGGTCTGTCTCTGACAGGGTCTGTCTGACAGGGTCTGTCTCTGACAGGGTCTATCTCTAACAGGGTCTGTCTCTATCAGGGTCTATGTGACAGGGTCTGTCTCTGACAGGGTCTATGTCTAACATAGTCTGTCTCTGACATGTTCTATCTCTAACAGGGTCTATCTCTGACAGGGTCTGTCTCTGACAGGGTCTATCTCTGACAGGGTCTATCTCTAACATGGTCTGTCTCTGACAGGGTCTATCTCTGACAGGGTCTATCTCTAACAGGTTCTATCTCTAACAGGGTCTGTCTATGACAGGGTCTGTCTGACAGGGTCTGTCTCTGACAGGGTCTATCTCTGACAGGGTCTATCTCTGACAGGGTCTATCTCTAACAGGTTCTATCTCTAAAAGGGTCTGTCTCTGACAGGGTCTATCTCTGACAGGTTCTATCTCCAACAGGGTCTATTTCTAACAGGGTCTGTCTCTGACAGGGTCTATCTCTGACAGGTTCTATCTCTAACAGGGTCTATCTCTAACAGAGTCTGTCTCTAACAGGGTCTATCTCTGACAGGGTCTATCTCTGACAGGTTCTATCTCTAACATGATCTTTCTCTAACAGGGTCTGTCTCTGACAGGGTCTATCTCTGACAGGGTCTATCTCTAATAGGGTCTATCTCTAACAGGGTCTGTCTCTGACAGGGTCTGTCTGACAGGGTCTGTCTCTAACAGGGTCTGTCTCTATCAGGGTCTGTGTGACAGGGTCTGTCTCTGACAAGGTCTATGTCTAACATAGTCTGTCTCTGACAGGTTCTATCTCTAACCGGGTCTATCTCTGACAGGGTCTGTCTCTGACAGGGTCTATCTCTGACAGTGTCTATCTCTAACATGGTCTGTCTCTGACAGGGTCTATCTCTGACAGGGTCTATCTCTAACAGGGTCTGTCTATGACAGGGTCTATCTCTGACAGGTTCTATCTCTAACAGGGTCTATCTCTAACAGGGTCTGTCTATGACAGGGTCTATCTCTGATAGGTTCTATCTCTAACAGGGTATATCTCTAACAGGGTCTGTCTCTGACAGGGTCTATCTCTGACAGTTTCTATCTCTAACAGGGTCTATCTCTAACAGGGTCTGTCTCTGACAGGGTCTATCTCTGACAGGTTCTATCTCTAACAGGGTCTATCTATAACAGGGTCTGTCTCTAACAGGGTCTATCTCTAACAGGGTCTGTCTCTGAAAGGGTCTGTCTGACAGGGTCTGTCTCTGACAGGGTCTATCTCTAACAGGGTCTGTCTCTATCAGGGTCTGTGTGACAGGGTCTGTCTCTGACAAGGTCTATGTCTAACATAGTCTGTCTCTGACAGGTTCTATCTCTAACAGGGTCTATCTCTGACAGGGTCTGTCTCTGACAGGGTCTATCTCTGACAGGGTCTATCTCTAACATGGTCTGTCTCTGACAGGGTCTATCTCTGACAGGGTCTATCTCTAACAGGGTCTGTCTATGACAGGGTCTATCTCTGACAGGTTCTATCTCTAACAGGGTCTATCTCTAACAGGGTCTGTCTATGACAGGGTCTATCTCTGATAGGTTCTATCTCTAACAGGGTCTATCTCTAACAGGGTCTGTCTCTGACAGGGTCTATCTCTGACAGTTTCTATCTCTAACAGGGTCTATCTCTAACAGGGTCTGTCTCTGACAGGGTCTATCTCTGACAGGTTCTATCTCTAACAGGGTCTATCTATAACAGGGTCTGTCTCTAACAGGGTCTATCTCTAACAGGGTCTGTCTCTGACAGGGTCTGTCTGACAGGGTCTGTCTCTGACAGGGTCTATCTCTAACAGGGTCTGTCTCTATCAGGGTCTGTGTGACAGGGTCTGTCTCTGACAAGGTCTATGTCTAACATAGTCTGTCTCTGACAGGTTCTATCTCTAACAGGGTCTATCTCTGACAGGGTCTGTCTCTGACAGGGTCTATCTCTGACAGGGTCTATCTCTAACATGGTCTGTCTCTGACAGGGTCTATCTCTGACAGGGTCTATCTCTAACATGTTCTATCTCTAACAGGGTCTATCTCTGACAGTTTCTATCTCTAACAGGGTCTATCTCTAACAGGGTCTGTCTCTGACAGGGTCTATCTCTGACAGGTTCTATCTCTTACAGGGTCTATCTCTAACAGGGTCTGTCTCTGACAGGGTCTATCTCTAACAGGTTCTGTCTCTAACAGGGTCTATCTCTAACAGGGTCTGTCTCTAACAGGGTCTGTCTCTGACAGGGTCTGTCTCTGACAGGGTCTGTCTGACACGGTCTGTCTCTGACAGGGTCTATCTCTAACAGGGTCTATCTCTAACAGGGTCTGTCTCTAACAGGGTCTGTCTCTGACAGGGTCTATCTCTGACAGTTTCTATCTCTAACAGGGTCTATCTCTAACAGGGTCTGTCTCTGACAGGGTCTATCTCTGACAGGTTCTATCTCTAACAGGGTCTATCTATAACAGGGTCTGTCTCTAACAGGGTCTATCTCTAACAGGGTCTGTCTCTGACAGGGTCTGTCTGACAGGGTCTGTCTCTGACAGGGTCTATCTCTAACAGGGTCTGTCTCTATCAGGGTCTGTGTGACAGGGTCTGTCTCTGACAAGGTCTATGTCTAACATAGTCTGTCTCTGACAGGTTCTATCTCTAACAGGGTCTATCTCTGACAGGGTCTGTCTCTGACAGGGTCTATCTCTGACTGGGTCTATCTCTAACATGGTCTGTCTCTGACAGGGTCTATCTCTGACAGGGTCTATCTCTAACAGGGTCTGTCTATGACAGGGTCTATCTCTGACAGGTTCTATCTCTAACAGGGTCTATCTCTAACAGGGTCTGTCTATGACAGGGTCTATCTCTGATAGGTTCTATCTCTAACAGGGTCTATCTCTAACAGGGTCTGTCTCTGACAGGGTCTATCTCTGACAGTTTCTATCTCTAACAGGGTCTATCTCTAACAGGGTCTGTCTCTGACAGGGTCTATCTCTGACAGGTTCTATCTCTAAC
The DNA here is from genome assembly GCF_964263955.1 of Coregonus lavaretus. Taxonomy (NCBI): domain Eukaryota; kingdom Metazoa; phylum Chordata; class Actinopteri; order Salmoniformes; family Salmonidae; genus Coregonus; species Coregonus lavaretus. Next base: position 421,839 of record NW_028165296.1, read on the forward strand.
ATGGTCTATCTATAACAGGGTCTGTCTCTAACAGGGTCTATCTCTAACAGGGTCTGTCTCTGACAGGGTCTGTCTGACAGGGTCTGTCTCTGACAGGGTCTATCTCTAACAGGGTCTGTCTCTATCAGGGTCTGTGTGACAGGGTCTGTCTCTGACAAGGTCTATGTCTAACATAGTCTGTCTCTGACAGGTTCTATCTCTAACAGGGTCTATCTCTGACAGGGTCTGTCTCTGACAGGGTCTATCTCTGACAGGGTCTATCTCTAACATGGTCTGTCTCTGACAGGGTCTATCTCTGACAGGGTCTATCTCTAACATGTTCTATCTCTAACAGGGTCTGTCTATGACAGGGTCTATCTCTGACAGGTTCTATCTCTAACAGGGTCTATCTCTAACAGGGTCTGTCTCTGACAGGGTCTATCTCTGACAGTTTCTATCTCTAACAGGTTCTATCTCTAACAGGGTCTGTCTATGAAAGGGTCTATCTCTGACAGGTTCTATCTCTAACAGGGTCTATCTCTAACAGGGTCTGTCTCTGACAGGGTCTATCTCTGACAGTTTCTATCTCTAACAGGGTCTATCTCTAACAGGGTCTGTCTCTGACAGGGTCTATCTCTGACAGGTTCTATCTCTTACAGGGTCTATCTCTTACAGGGTCTGTCTCTAACAGGGTCTATCTCTAACAGGGTCTGTCTCTGACAGGGTCTGTCTGACAGGGTCTGTCTCTGACAGGGTCTATCTCTAATAGGGTCTATCTCTAACAGGGTCTGTCTATGACAGGGTCTGTCTGACACGGTCTGTCTCTGACAGGGTCTATCTCTAACAGTGTCTATCTCTAACAGGGTCTGTCTCTATCAGGGTCTGTGTGACAGGGTCTGTATCTGACAGGGTCTGTCTCTGACAGGGTCTATCTCTGACAGGGTCTATCTCTGACAGGTTCTATCTCTAACAGGGTCTGTCTCTGACAGGGTCTATCTCTAACAGGTTCTGTCTCTAACAGGGTCTATCTCTAACAGGGTCTGTCTCTAACAGGGTCTATCTCTAACAGGGTCTGTCTCTGACAGGGTCTGTCTGACACGGTCTGTCTCTGACAGGGTCTATCTCTAACAGGGTCTATCTCTAACAGGGTCTGTCTTTATCAGGGTCTGTGTGACAGGGTCTGTCTCTGACAGGGTCTGTCTCTGACAGGGTCTATCTCTAACGTGGTCTGTCTCTGACAGGTTCTATCTCTAACAGGGTCTATCAAATCAAATCAAATCAAATTGTATTGGTCACATGCGCCGAATACAACAGGTGCAGACATTACAGTGAAATGCTTACTTACAGCCCTTAACCAACAGTGCATTTATTTTAAACAAAAAAAGTAAGAATAAAACAACAACAAAAAAAGTGTTGAGAAAAAAAAGAGCAGAAGTAAAATAAAGTGACAGTAGGGAGGCTATATATACAGGGGGGTACCGTTGCAGAGTCAATGTGCGGGGGCACCGGCTAGTTGAGGTAGTTGAGGTAATATGTACATGTGGGTAGAGTTAAAGTGACTATGCATAAATACTTAACAGAGTAGCAGCAGCGTAAAAAGGATGGGGTGGGGGGGCAGTGCAAATAGTCCGGGTAGCCATGATTAGCTGTTCAGGAGTCTTATGGCTTGGGGGTAGAAGCTGTTGAGAAGTATTTTGGACCTAGACTTGGCACTCCGGTACCGCTTGCCGTGCGGTAGCAGAGAGAACAGTCTATGACTAGGGTGGCTGGAGTCTTTGACAATTTTGAGGGCCTTCCTCTGACACCGCCTGGTATAGAGGTCCTGGATGGCAGGAAGCTTTGCCCCAGTGATGCACTGGGCCGTACGCACTACCCTCTGTAGTGCCTTGCGGTCGGAGGCCAAGCAGTTGCCATACCAGGCGGTGATGCAACCAGTCAGGATGCTCTCGATGGTGCAGCTGTAGAATTTTTTGAGGATCTGAGGACCCATGCCAAATCTTTTTAGTCTCCTGAGGGGGAATAGGCTTTGTCGTGCCCTCTTCACGACTGTCTTGGTGTGTTTGGACCATGATAGTTCGTTGGTGATGTGGACACCAAGGAACTTGAAGCTCTCAACCTGTTCCACTACAGCCCTGTCGATGAGAATGGGGGCGTGCTCAGTCCTCTTTTTTTTCCTGTAGTCCACAATCATCTCCTTTGTCTTGGTCACGTTGAGGGAGAGGTTGTTGTCCTGGCACCACACGGCCAGATCTCTGACCTCCTCCCTATAGGCTGTCTCATCGTTGTCGGTGATCAGGCCTACCACTGTTGTGTCGTCGGCAAACTTAATGATGGTGTTGGAGTCGTGCCTGGCCATGCAGTCATGGGTGAACAGAGAGTACAGGAGGGGACTGAGCACGCACCCCTGAGGGGCCCCCGTGTTGAGGATCAGTGTGGCAGATGTGTTGTTACCTACCCTTACCACCTGGGGGCGGCCCGTCAGGAAGTCCAGGATCCAGTTGCAGAGGGAGGTGTTTAGTCCCAGGATCCTTAGCTTACTGATGAGCTTAGAGGGCACTATGGTGTTGAATGCTGAGCTGTAGTCAATGAATAGCATTCTCACGTAGGTGTTCCTCTTGTCCAGGTGGGAAAGGGCAGTGTGGAGTGCGATAGAGATTGCATCATCTGTGGATCTGTTGGGGCGGTATGCAAATTGGAGTGGGTCTAGGGTTTCTGGGATAATGCTGTTGATGTGAGCCATGACCAGCCTTTCAAAGCACTTCATGGCTACAGACGTCAGTGCTACGGGTCGGTAGTCATTTAGGCAGGTTATCTTAGAGTCCTTGGGCACGGGGACTATGGTGGTCTGCTTGAAACATGTTGGTATTACAGACTCAGTCAGGGACATGTTGAAAATGTCAGTGAAGACACTTGCCAGTTGGTCAGCACATGCTCGGAGTACACGTCCTGGTAATCCGTCTGGCCCTGCGGCCTTGTGAATGTTGACCTGCTTAAAAGTCTTACTCACATCGGCTACGGAGAGCGTGATCACATAGTCATCCGGAACAGCTGGTGCTCTCATGCATGCTTCAGTGTTGCTTGCCTCGAAGCGAGCATAGAAGTGGTTTAGCTCGTCTGGTAGGCTTGTGTCACTGGGCAGCTCGCGGCTGTGCTTCCCTTTGTAGTCTGTAATAGTTTTCAAGCCCTGCCACATCCGACGAGCGTCAGAGCCAGTGTAGTATGATTCAATCTTAGACCTGTATTGACTCTTTGCCTGTTTGATGGTTCGTCGGAGGTCATAGCGGGATTTCTTATGAGCGTCCGGGTTAGAGTCCCGTTCCTTGAAAGCGGCAGCTCTACCCTTTAGCTCAGTGCGGATGTTTCCTGTAATCCATGGCTTCTGGTTGGGGTATGTACGTACGGTCACTGTGGGGACGACATCATCGATGCACTTATTGATGAAGCCAGTGACTGATGTGGTGTACTCCTCAATGCTGTCTGAAGAATCCCGGAACATGTTCCAGTCTGTGCTAGCAAAACAGTCCTGTAGCTTAGCATCTGCGTCATCTGACCACTTTTTTATTAACCGAGTCACTGGTGCTTCCTGCTTTAGTTTTTGCTTATAAGCAGGAATCAGGAGGATAGAGTTATGGTCAGATTTGCCAAATGGAGGGCGAGGGAGAGCTTTGTATGCGTCTCTGTGTGTGGAGTAAAGGTGGTCTAGAGTTTTTTTCCCTCTGGTTGCACATTTAACATGCTGGTAGAAATTAGGTAGAACGGATTTAAGTTTCCCTGCATTAAAGTCCCCGGCCACTAGGAGCGCTGCATCTGGATGAGCGTTTTCCTGTTGATTAATGGCCTTGTACAACTCATTCAGTGCAATCTTAATGCCAGCATTGGTTTGTGGTGGTAAATAGACAGCTATGAAAAATATAGATGAAAACTCTCTTGGTAAATAGTGTGGTCTACAGCTTATCATAAGATACTCTACCTCAGGCGAGCAAAACCTCGAGACTTCCTTAGTATTTGATTTTGTGCACCAGCTGTTGTTTACAAATATACACAGACCGCCACCCCTTGTCTTACCGGAGTCAGCCGTTCTGTCCTGCCGATGTAGCGTATAGCCTGCTAGCTGAATGTTATCATTGTTGTCGTTCAGCCACGACTCCGTGAAACATAAGATATTACAGTTTTTTATGTCACGTTGGTAGGATAACCGTAATCTTAAATCGTCCACTTTATTTTCAAAAGATTGAACGTTGGCTAATAGGATTGATGGAAGAGGCAGTTTACTCGCTCGCCGTCGGATCCTTACAAGGCACCCGGATCTACGTCCGTGATATCTCCGTCTCTTCCTCACGCGAATGATGGGGATTTGGGCCTTGTCGGGTGTCTGTATGATATCCTTCGCGGCCGCCTCGTTGAAGAAAAAATCTTCGTCCAATACGAGGTGAGTAATCGCTGTCCTGATATCCAGAAGCTCTTTTTGGTTATAAGAGACGATGGCAGAAACATTATGTACAAAATAAATTACAAATAACGCGGAAAAACACACATAATAGTACAATTGGTTAGAGGGCTGTAAAACGGCAGCCATCTTCTCCGGCGCTGTTTATCCTAACAGGGTCTGTCTCTGACAGGGTCTATCTCTGACAGGGTCTATCTCTAACATGGTCTGTCTCTGACAGGGTCTATCTCTGACAGTGTCTATCTCTAACAGGTTCTATCTCTAAATGGGTCTGTCTATGACAGGGTCTATCTCTGACAGGTTCTATCTCTGACAGGGTCTATCTCTGACAGTTTCTATCTCTAACAGGGTATATCTCTAACAGGGTCTGTCTCTGACAGGGTCTATCTCTGACAGGTTCTATCTCTAACAGGGTCTATCTATAACAGGGTCTGTCTCTGACAGGGTCTGTCTGACAGGGTCTGTCTCTGACAGGGTCTATCTCTAACAGGGTCTATCTCTAACAGGGTCTGTCTCTATCAGGGTCTGTGTGACAGGGTCTGTCTCTGACAGGGTCTATCTCTGACAGGTTCTATCTCTAACAGGGTCTGTCTCTGACAGGGTCTATCTCTAACAGGTTCTGTCTCTAACAGGGTCTATCTCTAACAGGGTCTGTCTCTAACAGGGTCTATCTCTAACAGGGTCTGTCTCTGACAGGGTCTGTCTGACACGGTCTGTCTCTGACAGGGTCTATCTCTAACAGGGTCTATCTCTAACAGGGTCTGTCTTTATCAGGGTCTGTGTGACAGGGTCTGTCTCTGACAGGGTCTGTCTCTGACAGGGTCTATCTCTAACGTGGTCTGTCTCTGACAGGTTCTATCTCTAACAGGGTCTATCAAATCAAATCAAATTGTATTGGTCACATGCGCCGAATACAACAGGTGCAGACATTACAGTGAAATGCTTACTTACAGCCCTTAACCAACAGTGCATTTATTTTAAACAAAAAAAGTAAGAATAAAACAACAACAAAAAAAGTGTTGAGAAAAAAAAGAGCAGAAGTAAAATAAAGTGACAGTAGGGAGGCTATATATACAGGGGGGTACCGTTGCAGAGTCAATGTGCGGGGGCACCGGCTAGTTGAGGTAGTTGAGGTAATATGTACATGTGGGTAGAGTTAAAGTGACTATGCATAAATACTTAACAGAGTAGCAGCAGCGTAAAAAGGATGGGGTGGGGGGGCAGTGCAAATAGTCCGGGTAGCCATGATTAGCTGTTCAGGAGTCTTATGGCTTGGGGGTAGAAGCTGTTGAGAAGTATTTTGGACCTAGACTTGGCACTCCGGTACCGCTTGCCGTGCGGTAGCAGAGAGAACAGTCTATGACTAGGGTGGCTGGAGTCTTTGACAATTTTGAGGGCCTTCCTCTGACACCGCCTGGTATAGAGGTCCTGGATGGCAGGAAGCTTTGCCCCAGTGATGCACTGGGCCGTACGCACTACCCTCTGTAGTGCCTTGCGGTCGGAGGCCAAGCAGTTGCCATACCAGGCGGTGATGCAACCAGTCAGGATGCTCTCGATGGTGCAGCTGTAGAATTTTTTGAGGATCTGAGGACCCATGCCAAATCTTTTTAGTCTCCTGAGGGGGAATAGGCTTTGTCGTGCCCTCTTCACGACTGTCTTGGTGTGTTTGGACCATGATAGTTCGTTGGTGATGTGGACACCAAGGAACTTGAAGCTCTCAACCTGTTCCACTACAGCCCTGTCGATGAGAATGGGGGCGTGCTCAGTCCTCTTTTTTTTCCTGTAGTCCACAATCATCTCCTTTGTCTTGGTCACGTTGAGGGAGAGGTTGTTGTCCTGGCACCACACGGCCAGATCTCTGACCTCCTCCCTATAGGCTGTCTCATCGTTGTCGGTGATCAGGCCTACCACTGTTGTGTCGTCGGCAAACTTAATGATGGTGTTGGAGTCGTGCCTGGCCATGCAGTCATGGGTGAACAGAGAGTACAGGAGGGGACTGAGCACGCACCCCTGAGGGGCCCCCGTGTTGAGGATCAGTGTGGCAGATGTGTTGTTACCTACCCTTACCACCTGGGGGCGGCCCGTCAGGAAGTCCAGGATCCAGTTGCAGAGGGAGGTGTTTAGTCCCAGGATCCTTAGCTTACTGATGAGCTTAGAGGGCACTATGGTGTTGAATGCTGAGCTGTAGTCAATGAATAGCATTCTCACGTAGGTGTTCCTCTTGTCCAGGTGGGAAAGGGCAGTGTGGAGTGCGATAGAGATTGCATCATCTGTGGATCTGTTGGGGCGGTATGCAAATTGGAGTGGGTCTAGGGTTTCTGGGATAATGCTGTTGATGTGAGCCATGACCAGCCTTTCAAAGCACTTCATGGCTACAGACGTCAGTGCTACGGGTCGGTAGTCATTTAGGCAGGTTATCTTAGAGTCCTTGGGCACGGGGACTATGGTGGTCTGCTTGAAACATGTTGGTATTACAGACTCAGTCAGGGACATGTTGAAAATGTCAGTGAAGACACTTGCCAGTTGGTCAGCACATGCTCGGAGTACACGTCCTGGTAATCCGTCTGGCCCTGCGGCCTTGTGAATGTTGACCTGCTTAAAAGTCTTACTCACATCGGCTACGGAGAGCGTGATCACATAGTCATCCGGAACAGCTGGTGCTCTCATGCATGCTTCAGTGTTGCTTGCCTCGAAGCGAGCATAGAAGTGGTTTAGCTCGTCTGGTAGGCTTGTGTCACTGGGCAGCTCGCGGCTGTGCTTCCCTTTGTAGTCTGTAATAGTTTTCAAGCCCTGCCACATCCGACGAGCGTCAGAGCCAGTGTAGTATGATTCAATCTTAGACCTGTATTGACTCTTTGCCTGTTTGATGGTTCGTCGGAGGTCATAGCGGGATTTCTTATGAGCGTCCGGGTTAGAGTCCCGTTCCTTGAAAGCGGCAGCTCTACCCTTTAGCTCAGTGCGGATGTTTCCTGTAATCCATGGCTTCTGGTTGGGGTATGTACGTACGGTCACTGTGGGGACGACATCATCGATGCACTTATTGATGAAGCCAGTGACTGATGTGGTGTACTCCTCAATGCTGTCTGAAGAATCCCGGAACATGTTCCAGTCTGTGCTAGCAAAACAGTCCTGTAGCTTAGCATCTGCGTCATCTGACCACTTTTTTATTAACCGAGTCACTGGTGCTTCCTGCTTTAGTTTTTGCTTATAAGCAGGAATCAGGAGGATAGAGTTATGGTCAGATTTGCCAAATGGAGGGCGAGGGAGAGCTTTGTATGCGTCTCTGTGTGTGGAGTAAAGGTGGTCTAGAGTTTTTTTCCCTCTGGTTGCACATTTAACATGCTGGTAGAAATTAGGTAGAACGGATTTAAGTTTCCCTGCATTAAAGTCCCCGGCCACTAGGAGCGCTGCATCTGGATGAGCGTTTTCCTGTTGATTAATGGCCTTGTACAACTCATTCAGTGCAATCTTAATGCCAGCATTGGTTTGTGGTGGTAAATAGACAGCTATGAAAAATATAGATGAAAACTCTCTTGGTAAATAGTGTGGTCTACAGCTTATCATAAGATACTCTACCTCAGGCGAGCAAAACCTCGAGACTTCCTTAGTATTTGATTTTGTGCACCAGCTGTTGTTTACAAATATACACAGACCGCCACCCCTTGTCTTACCGGAGTCAGCCGTTCTGTCCTGCCGATGTAGCGTATAGCCTGCTAGCTGAATGTTATCATTGTTGTCGTTCAGCCACGACTCCGTGAAACATAAGATATTACAGTTTTTTATGTCCCGTTGGTAGGATAACCGTAATCTTAAATCGTCCACTTTATTTTCAAAAGATTGAACGTTGGCTAATAGGATTGATGGAAGAGGCAGTTTACTCGCTCGCCGTCGGATCCTTACAAGGCACCCGGATCTACGTCCGTGATATCTCCGTCTCTTCCTCACGCGAATGATGGGGATTTGGGCCTTGTCGGGTGTCTGTATGATATCCTTCGCGGCCGCCTCGTTGAAGAAAAAATCTTCGTCCAATACGAGGTGAGTAATCGCTGTCCTGATATCCAGAAGCTCTTTTTGGTTATAAGAGACGATGGCAGAAACATTATGTACAAAATAAATTACAAATAACGCGGAAAAACACACATAATAGTACAATTGGTTAGAGGGCTGTAAAACGGCAGCCATCTTCTCCGGCGCTGTTTATCCTAACAGGGTCTGTCTCTGACAGGGTCTATCTCTGACAGGGTCTATCTCTAACATGGTCTGTCTCTGACAGGGTCTATCTCTGACAGTGTCTATCTCTAACAGGTTCTATCTCTAAATGGGTCTGTCTATGACAGGGTCTATCTCTGACAGGTTCTATCTCTGACAGGGTCTATCTCTGACAGTTTCTATCTCTAACAGGGTATATCTCTAACAGGGTCTGTCTCTGACAGGGTCTATCTCTGACAGGTTCTATCTCTAACAGGGTCTATCTATAACAGGGTCTGTCTCTGACAGGGTCTGTCTGACAGGGTCTGTCTCTGACAGGGTCTATCTCTAACAGGGTCTATCTCTAACAGGGTCTGTCTCTATCAGGGTCTGTGTGACAGGGTCTGTCTCTGACAGGGTCTATCTCTGACAGGTTCTATCTCTAACAGGGTCTGTCTCTGACAGGGTCTATCTCTAACAGGTTCTGTCTCTAACAGGGTCTATCTCTAACAGGGTCTGTCTCTAACAGGGTCTATCTCTAACAGGGTCTGTCTCTGACAGGGTCTGTCTGACACGGTCTGTCTCTGACAGGGTCTATCTCTAACAGGGTCTATCTCTAACAGGGTCTGTCTTTATCAGGGTCTGTGTGACAGGGTCTGTCTCTGACAGGGTCTGTCTCTGACAGGGTCTATCTCTAACGTGGTCTGTCTCTGACAGGTTCTATCTCTAACAGGGTCTATCAAATCAAATCAAATTGTATTGGTCACATGCGCCGAATACAACAGGTGCAGACATTACAGTGAAATGCTTACTTACAGCCCTTAACCAACAGTGCATTTATTTTAAACAAAAAAAGTAAGAATAAAACAACAACAAAAAAAGTGTTGAGAAAAAAAAGAGCAGAAGTAAAATAAAGTGACAGTAGGGAGGCTATATATACAGGGGGGTACCGTTGCAGAGTCAATGTGCGGGGGCACCGGCTAGTTGAGGTAGTTGAGGTAATATGTACATGTGGGTAGAGTTAAAGTGACTATGCATAAATACTTAACAGAGTAGCAGCAGCGTAAAAAGGATGGGGTGGGGGGGCAGTGCAAATAGTCCGGGTAGCCATGATTAGCTGTTCAGGAGTCTTATGGCTTGGGGGTAGAAGCTGTTGAGAAGTATTTTGGACCTAGACTTGGCACTCCGGTACCGCTTGCCGTGCGGTAGCAGAGAGAACAGTCTATGACTAGGGTGGCTGGAGTCTTTGACAATTTTGAGGGCCTTCCTCTGACACCGCCTGGTATAGAGGTCCTGGATGGCAGGAAGCTTTGCCCCAGTGATGCACTGGGCCGTACGCACTACCCTCTGTAGTGCCTTGCGGTCGGAGGCCAAGCAGTTGCCATACCAGGCGGTGATGCAACCAGTCAGGATGCTCTCGATGGTGCAGCTGTAGAATTTTTTGAGGATCTGAGGACCCATGCCAAATCTTTTTAGTCTCCTGAGGGGGAATAGGCTTTGTCGTGCCCTCTTCACGACTGTCTTGGTGTGTTTGGACCATGATAGTTCGTTGGTGATGTGGACACCAAGGAACTTGAAGCTCTCAACCTGTTCCACTACAGCCCTGTCGATGAGAATGGGGGCGTGCTCAGTCCTCTTTTTTTTCCTGTAGTCCACAATCATCTCCTTTGTCTTGGTCACGTTGAGGGAGAGGTTGTTGTCCTGGCACCACACGGCCAGATCTCTGACCTCCTCCCTATAGGCTGTCTCATCGTTGTCGGTGATCAGGCCTACCACTGTTGTGTCGTCGGCAAACTTAATGATGGTGTTGGAGTCGTGCCTGGCCATGCAGTCATGGGTGAACAGAGAGTACAGGAGGGGACTGAGCACGCACCCCTGAGGGGCCCCCGTGTTGAGGATCAGTGTGGCAGATGTGTTGTTACCTACCCTTACCACCTGGGGGCGGCCCGTCAGGAAGTCCAGGATCCAGTTGCAGAGGGAGGTGTTTAGTCCCAGGATCCTTAGCTTACTGATGAGCTTAGAGGGCACTATGGTGTTGAATGCTGAGCTGTAGTCAATGAATAGCATTCTCACGTAGGTGTTCCTCTTGTCCAGGTGGGAAAGGGCAGTGTGGAGTGCGATAGAGATTGCATCATCTGTGGATCTGTTGGGGCGGTATGCAAATTGGAGTGGGTCTAGGGTTTCTGGGATAATGCTGTTGATGTGAGCCATGACCAGCCTTTCAAAGCACTTCATGGCTACAGACGTCAGTGCTACGGGTCGGTAGTCATTTAGGCAGGTTATCTTAGAGTCCTTGGGCACGGGGACTATGGTGGTCTGCTTGAAACATGTTGGTATTACAGACTCAGTCAGGGACATGTTGAAAATGTCAGTGAAGACACTTGCCAGTTGGTCAGCACATGCTCGGAGTACACGTCCTGGTAATCCGTCTGGCCCTGCGGCCTTGTGAATGTTGACCTGCTTAAAAGTCTTACTCACATCGGCTACGGAGAGCGTGATCACATAGTCATCCGGAACAGCTGGTGCTCTCATGCATGCTTCAGTGTTGCTTGCCTCGAAGCGAGCATAGAAGTGGTTTAGCTCGTCTGGTAGGCTTGTGTCACTGGGCAGCTCGCGGCTGTGCTTCCCTTTGTAGTCTGTAATAGTTTTCAAGCCCTGCCACATCCGACGAGCGTCAGAGCCAGTGTAGTATGATTCAATCTTAGACCTGTATTGACTCTTTGCCTGTTTGATGGTTCGTCGGAGGTCATAGCGGGATTTCTTATGAGCGTCCGGGTTAGAGTCCCGTTCCTTGAAAGCGGCAGCTCTACCCTTTAGCTCAGTGCGGATGTTTCCTGTAATCCATGGCTTCTGGTTGGGGTATGTACGTACGGTCACTGTGGGGACGACATCATCGATGCACTTATTGATGAAGCCAGTGACTGATGTGGTGTACTCCTCAATGCTGTCTGAAGAATCCCGGAACATGTTCCAGTCTGTGCTAGCAAAACAGTCCTGTAGCTTAGCATCTGCGTCATCTGACCACTTTTTTATTAACCGAGTCACTGGTGCTTCCTGCTTTAGTTTTTGCTTATAAGCAGGAATCAGGAGGATAGAGTTATGGTCAGATTTGCCAAATGGAGGGCGAGGGAGAGCTTTGTATGCGTCTCTGTGTGTGGAGTAAAGGTGGTCTAGAGTTTTTTTCCCTCTGGTTGCACATTTAACATGCTGGTAGAAATTAGGTAGAACGGATTTAAGTTTCCCTGCATTAAAGTCCCCGGCCACTAGGAGCGCTGCATCTGGATGAGCGTTTTCCTGTTGATTAATGGCCTTGTACAACTCATTCAGTGCAATCTTAATGCCAGCATTGGTTTGTGGTGGTAAATAGACAGCTATGAAAAATATAGATGAAAACTCTCTTGGTAAATAGTGTGGTCTACAGCTTATCATAAGATACTCTACCTCAGGCGAGCAAAACCTCGAGACTTCCTTAGTATTTGATTTTGTGCACCAGCTGTTGTTTACAAATATACACAGACCGCCACCCCTTGTCTTACCGGAGTCAGCCGTTCTGTCCTGCCGATGTAGCGTATAGCCTGCTAGCTGAATGTTATCATTGTTGTCGTTCAGCCACGACTCCGTGAAACATAAGATATTACAGTTTTTAATGTCCCGTTGGTAGGATAACCGTAATCTTAAATCGTCCACTTTATTTTCAAAAGATTGAACGTTGGCTAATAGGATTGATGGAAGAGGCAGTTTACTCGCTCGCCGTCGGATCCTTACAAGGCACCCGGATCTACGTCCGTGATATCTCCGTCTCTTCCTCACGCGAATGACGGGGATTTGGGCCTTGTCGGGTGTCTGTATGATATCCTTCGCGGCCGCCTCGTTGAAGAAAAAATCTTTGTCCAATACGAGGTGAGTAATCGCTGTCCTGATATCCAGAAGCTCTTTTTGGTTATAAGAGACGATGGCAGAAACATTATGTACAAAATAAATTACAAATAACGCGGAAAAACACACATAATAGTACAATTGGTTAGAGGGCTGTAAAACGGCAGCCATCTTCTCCGGCGCTGTTTATCCTAACAGGGTCTGTCTCTGACAGGGTCTATCTCTGACAGGGTCTATCTCTAACATGGTCTGTCTCTGACAGGGTCTATCTCTGACAGTGTCTATCTCTAACAGGTTCTATCTCTAAATGGGTCTGTCTATGACAGGGTCTATCTCTGACAGGTTCTATCTCTGACAGGGTCTATCTCTGACAGTTTCTATCTCTAACAGGGTATATCTCTAACAGGGTCTGTCTCTGACAGGGTCTATCTCTGACAGGTTCTATCTCTAACAGGGTCTATCTATAACAGGGTCTGTCTCTGACAGGGTCTGTCTGACAGGGTCTGTCTCTGACAGGGTCTATCTCTAACAGGGTCTATCTCTAACAGGGTCTGTCTCTATCAGGGTCTGTGTGACAGGGTCTGTCTCTGACAGGGTCTGTCTCTGACAGGTTCTATCTCTAACAGGGTCTATCTCTAACAAGGTCTATCTCTAACAGGGTCTGTCTCTGACAGGGTCTATCTCTGACAAGGTCTATCTCTAACATGGTCTGTCTCTGACAGGTTCTATCTCTAACAGGGTCTGTCTCTGAAAGGGTCTATCTCTGACAGGGTCTGTCTCTAACAGGGTATGTCTCTGACAGGGTCTATCTCTAACAGGGTCTGTCTCTGACAGGGTCTATCTCTGACAGGTTCTATCTCTAATAGGGTCTATCTCTAACATGGTCTATCTCTAACAGGGTCTGTCTCTGAAAGGGTCTATCTCTGACAGGGTCTGTCTCTAACAGGGTCTGTCTCTAACAGGGTATGTCTCTTACAGGGTCTATCTCTAACAGGGTCTGTCTCTGACAGGGTCTATCTCTGACAGGTTCTATCTCTAATAGGGTCTATCTCTAACAGGGTCTATCTCTAACAGGGTCTGTCTCTGACAGGTTCTATCTCTAACAGGATCTTTCTCTAACAGGGTCTGTCTCTGACAGGGTCTATCTCTGACAGGGTCTATCTCTAACATGGTCTGTCTCCAACAGGTTTTATCTCTAACAGGGTCTGTCTCTGACAGGGTCTGTCTCTGAAAGGTTCTATCTCTGACAGGGTCTATCTCTAACATGGTCTGTCTCTGACAGGGTCTATCTCTGACAGGGTATATCTCTAACAGGTTCTATCTCTAACAGGGTCTGTCTATGATAGGGTCTATCTCTGACAGGTTCTATCTCTAACAGGGTCTGTCTCTGACAGGGTCTATCTCTGACAGTTTCTATCTCTAACAGGGTCTATCTCTAACAGGGTCTGTCTCTGACAGGGTCTATCTCTGACAGGTTCTATCTCTAACAGGGTCTATCTCTAACAGGGTCTGTCTCTAACAGGGTCTATCTCTAACAGGGTCTGTCTCTGACAGGGTCTGTCTGACAGGGTCTGTCTCTGACAGTGTCTATCTCTAACAGGGTCTATCTCTAACAGGGTCTGTCTCTGACAGGGTCTGTCTGACAGGGTCTGTCTCTGACAGGTTCTATCTCTAACAGGGTCTGTCTCTAACAGGGTCTGTCTCTGACAGGGTCTATCTCTGACAGGGTCTGTCTCTGACAGGGTCTATCTCTGACAGGGTCTGTCCCTGACAGGGTATGTCTGACAGGTTCTATCTCTAACAGGGTCTGTCTCTGACAGGGTCTATCTCTAACAGGGTCTGTCTCTGACAGGGTCTGTCTCTGACAGGGTCTATCTCTAACAGGGTCTATCTCTAACAGGGTCTGTCTCTGACAGGTTCAATCTCTAACAGGGTCTGTCTCTGAAAGGGTCTATCTCTGACAGGGTCTGTCTCTAACAGGGTCTGTCTTTAACAGGGTATGTCTCTTACAGGGTCTATCTCTAACAGGGTCTGTCTCTGACAGGGTCTATCTCTGACAGGTTCTATCTCTAATAGGGTCTATCTCTAACAGGGTCTATCTCTAACAGGGTCTGTCTCTGACAGGTTCTATCTCTAACAGGATCTTTCTCTAACAGGGTCTGTCTCTGACAGGGTCTATCTCTGACAGGGTCTATCTCTAACATGGTCTGTCTCCAACAGGTTTTATCTCTAACAGGGTCTGTCTCTGACAGGGTCTGTCTCTGAAAGGTTCTATCTCTGACAGGGTCTATCTCTAACATGGTCTGTCTCTGACAGGGTCTATCTCTGACAGGGTATATCTCTAACAGGTTCTATCTCTAACAGGGTCTGTCTATGACAGGGTCTATCTCTGACAGGTTCTATCTCTAACAGGGTCTGTCTCTGACAGGGTCTATCTCTGACAGTTTCTATCTCTAACAGGGTCTATCTCTAACAGGGTCTGTCTCTGACAGGGTCTATCTCTGACAGGTTCTATCTCTAACAGGGTCTATCTCTAACAGGGTCTGTCTCTAACAGGGTCTATCTCTAAGAGGGTCTGTCTATGACAGGGTCTGTCTGACAGGGTCTGTCTCTGACAGTGTCTATCTCTAACAGGGTCTATCTCTAACAGGGTCTGTCTCTGACAGGGTCTGTCTGACAGGGTCTGTCTCTGACAGGTTCTATCTCTAACAGGGTCTGTCTCTAACAGGGTCTGTCTCTGACAGGGTCTATCTCTGACAGGGTCTGTCTCTGACAGGGTCTATCTCTGACAGGGTCTGTCCCTGACAGGGTCTGTCTGACAGGTTCTATCTCTAACAGGGTCTGTCTCTGACAGGGTCTATCTCTAACAGGGTCTGTCTCTGACAGGGTCTGTCTCTGACAGGGTCTATCTCTAACAGGGTCTATCTCTAACAGGGTCTGTCTCTGACAGGTTCAATCTCTAACAGGGTCTGTCTCTGAAAGGGTCTATCTCTGACAGGGTCTGTCTCTAACAGGGTCTGTCTCTAACAGGGTATGTCTCTTACAGGGTCTATCTCTAACAGGGTCTGTCTCTGACAGGGTCTATCTCTGACAGGTTCTATCTCTAATAGGGTCTATCTCTAACAGGGTCTATCTCTAACAGGGTCTGTCTCTGACAGGTTCTATCTCTAACAGGATCTTTCTCTAACAGGGTCTGTCTCTGACAGGGTCTATCTCTGACAGGGTCTATCTCTAACATGGTCTGTCTCCAACAGGTTTTATCTCTAACAGGGTCTGTCTCTGACAGGGTCTATCTCTGACAGGGTATATCTCTAACAGGTTCTATCTCTAACAGGGTCTGTCTAGGACAGGGTCTATCTCTGACAGGTTTTATCTCTAACAGGGTCTGTCTCTGACAGGGTCTATCTCTGACAATTTCTATCTCTAACAGGGTCTATCTCTAACAGGGTCTGTCTCTGACAGGGTCTATCTCTGACAGGTTCTATCTCTAACAGGGTCTATCTCTAACAGGGTCTGTCTCTAACAGGGTCTATCTCTAACAGGGTCTGTCTCTGACAGGGTCTGTCTGACAGGGTCTGTCTCTGACAGTGTCTATCTCTAACAGGGTCTATCTCTAACAGGGTCTGTCTCTGACAGGGTCTGTCTGACAGGGTCTGTCTCTGACAGGATCTATCTCTAACAGGGTCTGTCTCTAACAGGGTCTGTCTCTGACAGGGTCTATCTCTGACAGGGTCTGTCTCTGACAGGGTCTATCTCTGACAGGGTCTGTCCCTGACAGGGTCTGTCTGACAGTTTCTATCTCTAACAGGGTCTGTCTCTGACAGGGTCTATCTCTAACAGGGTCTGTCTCTGACAGGGTCTATCTCTGACAGGGTCTATCTCTAACATGGTCTGTCTCCAACAGGTTTTATCTCTAACAGGGTCTGTCTCTGACAGGGTCTATCTCTGACAGGGTATATCTCTAACAGGTTCTATCTCTAACAGGGTCTGTCTAGGACAGGGTCTATCTCTGACAGGTTTTATCTCTAACAGGGTCTGTCTCTGACAGGGTCTATCTCTGACAATTTCTATCTCTAACAGGGTCTATCTCTAACAGGGTCTGTCTCTGACAGGGTCTATCTCTGACAGGTTCTATCTCTAACAGGGTCTATCTCTAACAGGGTCTGTCTCTAACAGGGTCTATCTCTAACAGGGTCTGTCTCTGACAGGGTCTGTCTGACAGGGTCTGTCTCTGACAGTGTCTATCTCTAACAGGGTCTATCTCTAACAGGGTCTGTCTCTGACAGGGTCTGTCTGACAGGGTCTGTCTCTGACAGGATCTATCTCTAACAGGGTCTGTCTCTAACAGGGTCTGTCTCTGACAGGGTCTATCTCTGACAGGGTCTGTCTCTGACAGGGTCTATCTCTGACAGGGTCTGTCCCTGACAGGGTCTGTCTGACAGTTTCTATCTCTAACAGGGTCTGTCTCTGACAGGGTCTATCTCTAACAGGGTCTGTCTCTGACAGGGTCTGTCTCTAACAGGGTCTGTCTCTGACAGGGTCTGTCTCTGACAGGGTCTATCTCTAACAGGGTCTGTCTATGACAGGGTCTATCTCTGACAGGTTCTATCTCTAACAGGGTCTATCTCTAACAGGGTCTGTCTCTGACAGGGTCTATCTCTGACAGTTTCTATCTCTAACAGGGTCTATCTCTAACAGGGTCTGTCTCTGACAGGGTTTATCTCTGACAGGTTCTATCTCTAACAGGGTCTATCTCTAACAGGGTCTGTCTCTAACAGGGTCTATCTCTGAAAGGGTCTGTCTGACAGGGTCTGTCTCTGACAGGGTCTATCTCTAACAGGGTCTGTCTCTAACAGGGTCTATCTCTAACAGGGTCTGTCTCTGACAGGGTCTGTCTGACACGGTCTGTCTCTGACAGGGTCTATCTCTAACAGGGTCTATCTCTAACAGGGTCTGTCTTTATCAGGGTCTGTGTGACAGGGTCTGTCTCTGACAGGGTCTGTCTCTGACAGGGTCTGTCTCTGACAGGGTCTATCTCTAACGTGGTCTGTCTCTGACAGGTTCTATCTCTAACAGGGTCTATCTCTAACAGGGTCTATCTCTAACAGGGTCTGTCTCTGACAGGGTCTATCTCTGACAGGGTCTATCTCTAACATGGTCTGTCTCTGACAGGGTCTATCTCTGACAGTGTCTATCTCTAACAGACTCTATCTCTAACAGGGTCTGTCTATGACAGGGTCTATCTCTGACAGGTTCTATCTCTAACAGGGTCTATCTCTAACAGGGTCTGTCTCTGACAGGGTCTATCTCTGACAGTTTCTATCTCTAACAGGGTCTATCTCTAACAGGGTCTGTCTCTGACAGGGTCTATCTCTGACAGGTTCTATCTCTAACAGGGTCTATCTCTAACAGGGTCTATCTCTAACAGGGTCTGTCTCTGACAGGGTCTATCTCTGACAGTTTCTATCTCTAACAGGGTCTATCTCTAACAGGGTCTGTCTCTGACAGGGTCTATCTCTGACAGGTTCTATCTCTAACAGGGTCTATCTCTAACAGGGTCTGTCTCTAACAGGGTCTATCTCTGACAGGGTCTGTCTGACAGGGTCTGTCTCTGACAGGGTCTATCTCTAACAGGGTCTGTCTCTAACAGGGTCTATCTCTAACAGGGTCTGTCTCTGACAGGGTCTGTCTGACACGGTCTGTCTCTGACAGGGTCTATCTCTAACAGGGTCTATCTCTAACAGGGTCTGTCTTTATCAGGGTCTGTGTGACAGGTTCTGTCTCTGACAGGGTCTGTCTCTGACAGGGTCTGTCTCTGACAGGGTCTATCTCTGACAGGTTCTATCTCTAACAGGGTCTATCTCTAACAGGGTCTGTCTCTAACAGGGTCTATCTCTAACAGGGTCTGTCTCTGACAGGATCTGTCTGACAGGGTCTGTCTCTGACAGGGTCTATCTCTAACAGGGTCTATCTCTAACAGGGTCTGTCTCTATCAGTGTCTGTGTGACAGGGTCTGTCTCTGACAGGGTCTGTCTCTGACAGGGTCTATGTCTAACATAGTCTGTCTCTGACATGTTCTATCTCTAACAGGGTCTATCTCTAACAGGGTCTATCTCTAACAGGGTCTGTCTCTGACAGGGTCTATCTCTGACAGGGTCTATCTCTAACATGGTTTGTCTCTGACAGGTTCTATCTCTAACAGGGTCTGTCTCTGAAAGGGTCTATCTCTGACAGGGTCTGACTCTAACAGGGTCTGTATCTAACAGGGTATGTCTCTGACAGGGTCTATCTCTAACAGGGTCTGTCTCTGACAGGGTCTATCTCTGACAGGTTCTATCTCTAATAGGGTCTTTCTCTAACAGGGTCTATCTCTAACAGGGTCTGTCTCTGACAGGGTCTATCTCTGACAGGTTATATCTCTAACAGGATCTTTCTCTAACAGGGTCTGTCTCTGACAGGGTCTATCTCTGACAGGTTCTATCTCTAACAGGATCTTTCTCTAACAGGGTCTGTCTCTGACAGGGTCTATCTCTGACAGGGTCTATCTCTAACATGGTCTGTCTCCAACAGGTTTTATCTCTAACAGGGTCTGTCTCTGACAGGGTCTGTCTCTGACAGGGTCTATCTCTGACAGGTTCTATATCTAACAGGGTCTGTCTATGACAGGGTCTATCTCTGACAGGTTCTATCTCTAACAGGGTCTATCTCTAACAGGGTCTGTCTCTGACAGTTTCTATCTCCAACAGGGTCTATCTCTAACAGGGTCTGTCTCTGACAGGGTCTATCTCTGACAGGTTCTATCTCTAACAGGGTCTATCTCTAACATGGTCTATCTCTAACAGGTTCTGTCTCTGACAGGGTCTGTCTGACAGGGTCTGTCTCTGACAGGTTCTATCTCTAACAGGGTCTGTCTCTAACAGGGTCTGTCTCTGACAGGGACTATCTCTGACAGGGTCTCTCTCTGACAGGGTCTATCTCTGACAGGGTCTGTCCCTGACAAGGTCTGTCTGACAGGTTCTATCTCTAACAGGGTCTGTCTCTGACAGGGTCTATCTCTAACAGGATCTATCTCTATCAGGGTCTGTCTCTATCAGGGTCTGTGTGACAGGGTCTGTCTCTGACAGGGTCTATCAATGACAGGGCCTATCTCTAACAGGGTCTCTGACAGGGTCTGTCTGACAGGGTCTGTCTGACAGGTTCTATCTCTGACAGGGTCTGTCTCTGACAGGGTCTGTTTGACAGGTTCTGTCTCTAACAGGGTCTGTCTCTGACAGGGTCTATCTCTAACAGGGTCTGTCTCTGACAGGGTTTGTCTCTAACAGGGTCTGTCTCTGACAGGGTCTGTCTGACAGGGTCTATCTCTGACAGGGTCTATCTCTAACATGGTCTGTCTCTGACAGGGTCTATCTCTGACAGGGTCTATCTCTAACAGGTTCTATCTCTAACAGGGTCTGTGTCTGACAGGGTCTATCTCTGACAGGTTCTATCTCTAATAGGGTCTATCTCTAACAGGGTCTGTCTCTGACAGGGTCTATCTCTGACAGGTTCTATCTCTAATAGGGTCTATCTCTAACAGGGTCTGTCTCTAACAGGGTATATCTCTAACATGGTCTATCTCTTACAGGTTCTATCTCTAACAGGGTCTGTCTTTGACAGTGTCTATCTCTAACAGGGTCTATCTCTAACAGGGTCTGTCTCTATCAGGGTCTGTGTGACAGGGTCTGTCTCTGACAGGGTCTATCAATGACAGGGTCTATCTCTAACATGGTCTGTCTCTGACAGGTTCTATCTCTAACAGGGTCTATCTATAACAGGGTCTACCTCTAACAGGGTCTGTCTCTGACAGGGTCTGTCTGACAGGGTCTGTCTCTGACAGGTTCTATATCTAACAGGATCTGTCTCTGACAGGGTCTATCTCTGACAGGGTCTGTCTCTGACAGGGTCTATCTCTAACAGTGTCTATCTCTGACAGGGTCTGTCTCTGACAGGGTCTGTCTGACAGGTTCTATCTCTGACAGGGTCTGTCTCTGACAGGGTCTGTTTGACAGGTTCTGTCTCTAACAGGGTCTTTCTCTGACAGGGTCTATGTCTAACAGGTTCTATCTCTAACAGGGTCTATCTCTAACAGGGTCTGTCTCTATCAGGGTCTGTGTGACAGGGTCTGTCTCTGACAGGGTCTGTCTCTGACAGGGTCTATGTCTAACATAGTCTGTGTCTGACAGTTTCTATCTCTAACAGGGTCTATCTCTAACAGGGTCTATCTCTAACAGGGTCTGTCTCTGACAGGGTCTATCTCTGACAGGGTCTATCTCTAACATGGTCTGTCTCTGACAGGTTCTATCTCTAACAGGGTCTGTCTCTGAAAGGGTCTATCTCTGACAGGGTCTGTCTCTAACAGGGTCTGTATCTAACAGGGTATGTCTCTGACAGGGTCTATCTCTAAAAGGGTCTGTCTCTGACAGGGTCTATCTCTGACAGGTTCTATCTCTAATAGGGTCTATCTCTAACAGGGTCTATCTCTGACAGGGTCTATCTCTGACAGGTTCTATCTCTAACAGGATCTTTCTCTAACAGGGTCTGTCTCTGACAGGGTCTATGTCTGACAGGTTCTATCTCTAACAGGATCTTTCTCTAACAGGGTCTGTCTCTGACAGGGTCTATATCTGACAGGGTCTATCTCTAACATGGTCTGTCTCCAACAGGTTTTATCTCTAACAGGGTCTGTCTCTGACAGGGTCTGTCTCTGACAGGGTCTATCTCTGACAGGGTCTATCTCTAACATGGCTGTCTCTGACAGGGTCTATCTCTGACAGGTTCTATATCTAACAGGGTCTGTCTATGACAGGGTCTATCTCTGACAGGTTCTATCTCTAACAGGGTCTATCTCTAGCAGGGTCTGTCTCTGACAGGGTCTATCTCTGACAGTTTCTATCTCCAACAGGGTCTATCTCTAACAGGGTCTGTCTCTGACAGGGTCTATCTCTGACAGGTTCTATCTCTAACAGGGTCTATCTCTAACAGGGTCTGTCTCTAACAGGGTCTATCTCTAACAGGGTCTGTCTCTGACAGGGTCTATCTCTGACAGGGTCTATCTCTAACATGGTCTATCTCTAACAGGGTCTGTCTCTGACAGGGTCTGTCTGACAGGGTCTGTCTCTGACAGGTTCTATCTCTAACAGGGTCTGTCTCTAACAGGGTCTGTCTCTGACAGGGTCTATCTCTTACAGGGTCTGTCTCTGACAGGGTCTATCTCTGACAGGGTCTGTCCCTGACAGGGTCTGTCTGACAGGTTCTATCTCTAACAGGGTCTGTCTCTGACAGGGTCTATCTCTAACAGGGTCTGTCTCTGACAGGGTCTGTCTCTAACAGGGTCTGTCTCTGACAGGGTCGGTCTGACAGGGTCTATCTCTAACAGGGTCTGTCTCTAACAGGGTCTATCTCTAACAGGGTCTGTCTCTGACAGGGTCTGTCTGGCAGGGTCTGTGTCTGACAGGGTCTATCTCGAACAGGATCTATCTCTAACAGGGTCTGTCTCTATCAGGGTCTGTGTGACAGGGTCTGTCTCTGACAGGGTCTATCAATGACAGGGTCTGTCTCTGACAGGGTCTATCAATGACAGGGCCTATCTCTAACAGGGTCTCTGACAGGGTCTGTCTGACAGGGTCTGTCTCTGACAGGTTCTATATCTAACAGGGTCTGTCTCTGACAGGGTCTATCTCAAACAGGGTCTGTCTCTGACAGGGTCTATCTCTGACAGGGTCTATCTCTGACAGGGTCTGTCTCTGACAGGGTCTGTCTGACAGGTTCTATCTCTGACAGGGTCTGTCTCTGACAGGGTCTGTTTGACAGGTTCTGTCTCTAACAGGGTCTGTCTCTGACAGGGTCTATCTCTAACAGGGTCTGTCTCTGACAGGGTTTGTCTCTAACAGGGTCTGTCTCTGACAGGGTCTGTCTGACAGGGTCTATCTCTGACAAGGTCTATCTCTAACATGGTCTGTCTCTGACAGGGTCTATCTCTGACAGGGTCTATCTCTAACAGGTTCTATCTCTAACAGGGTCTGTGTCTGACAGGGTCTATCTCTGACAGGTTCTATCTCTAACAGGGTCTATCTCTAACAGGGTCTGTCTCTATCAGGGTCTGTGTGACAGGGTCTGTCTCTGACAGGGTCTGTCTCTGACAGGGTCTATGTCTAACATAGTCTGTGTCTGACAGGTTCTATCTCTAACAGGGTCTATCTCTAACAGGGTCTATCTCTAACAGGGTCTGTCTCTGACAGGGTCTATCTCTGACAGGGTCTATCTCTAACATGGTCTGTCTCTGACAGGTTCTATCTCTAACAGGGTCTGTCTCTGAAAGGGTCTATCTCTGACAGGGTCTGTCTCTAACAGGGTCTGTATCTAACAGGGTATGTCTCTGACAGGGTCTATCTCTAAAAGGGTCTGTCTCTGACAGGGTCTATCTCTGACAGGTTCTATCTCTAATAGGGTCTATCTCTAACAGGGTCTATCTCTGACAGGGTCTATCTCTGACAGGTTCTATCTCTAACAGGATCTTTCTCTAACAGGGTCTGTCTCTGACAGGGTCTATGTCTGACAGGTTCTATCTCTAACAGGATCTTTCTCTAACAGGGTCTGTCTCTGACAGGGTCTATATCTGACAGGGTCTATCTCTAACATGGTCTGTCTCCAACAGGTTTTATCTCTAACAGGGTCTGTCTCTGACAGGGTCTGTCTCTGACAGGGTCTATCTCTGACAGGGTCTATCTCTAACATGGCTGTCTCTGACAGGGTCTATCTCTGACAGGTTCTATATCTAACAGGGTCTGTCTATGACAGGGTCTATCTCTGACAGGTTCTATCTCTAACAGGGTCTATCTCTAGCAGGGTCTGTCTCTGACAGGGTCTATCTCTGACAGTTTCTATCTCCAACAGGGTCTATCTCTAACAGGGTCTGTCTCTGACAGGGTCTATCTCTGACAGGTTCTATCTCTAACAGGGTCTATCTCTAACAGGGTCTGTCTCTAACAGGGTCTATCTCTAACAGGGTCTGTCTCTGACAGGGTCTATCTCTGACAGGGTCTATCTCTAACATGGTCTATCTCTAACAGGGTCTGTCTCTGACAGGGTCTGTCTGACAGGGTCTGTCTCTGACAGGTTCTATCTCTAACAGGGTCTGTCTCTAACAGGGTCTGTCTCTGACAGGGTCTATCTCTTACAGGGTCTGTCTCTGACAGGGTCTATCTCTGACAGGGTCTGTCCCTGACAGGGTCTGTCTGACAGGTTCTATCTCTAACAGGGTCTGTCTCTGACAGGGTCTATCTCTAACAGGGTCTGTCTCTGACAGGGTCTGTCTCTAACAGGGTCTGTCTCTGACAGGGTCGGTCTGACAGGGTCTATCTCTAACAGGGTCTGTCTCTAACAGGGTCTATCTCTAACAGGGTCTGTCTCTGACAGGGTCTGTCTGGCAGGGTCTGTGTCTGACAGGGTCTATCTCGAACAGGATCTATCTCTAACAGGGTCTGTCTCTATCAGGGTCTGTGTGACAGGGTCTGTCTCTGACAGGGTCTATCAATGACAGGGTCTGTCTCTGACAGGGTCTATCAATGACAGGGCCTATCTCTAACAGGGTCTCTGACAGGGTCTGTCTGACAGGGTCTGTCTCTGACAGGTTCTATATCTAACAGGGTCTGTCTCTGACAGGGTCTATCTCAAACAGGGTCTGTCTCTGACAGGGTCTATCTCTGACAGGGTCTATCTCTGACAGGGTCTGTCTCTGACAGGGTCTGTCTTACAGGTTCTATCTCTGACAGGGTCTGTCTCTGACAGGGTCTGTTTGACAGGTTCTGTCTCTAACAGGGTCTGTCTCTGACAGGGTCTATCTCTAACAGGGTCTGTCTCTGACAGGGTTTGTCTCTAACAGGGTCTGTCTCTGACAGGGTCTGTCTGACAGGGTCTATCTCTGACAAGGTCTATCTCTAACATGGTCTGTCTCTGACAGGGTCTATCTCTGACAGGGTCTATCTCTAACAGGTTCTATCTCTAACAGGGTCTGTGTCTGACAGGGTCTATCTCTGACAGGTTCTATCTCTAACAGGGTCTATCTCTAACAGGGTCTGTCTCTGACAGGGTCTATCTCTGACAGTTTCTATCTCTAACAGGGTCTATCTCTAACAGGGTCTGTCTCTGACAGGGTCTATCTCTGACAGGTTCTATCTCTAATAGGTTCTATCTCTAACAGGGTCTGTCTCTAACAGGGTCTATCTCTAACATGGTCTATCTCTTACAGGTTCTATCTCTAACAGGGTCTGTCTTTGACAGTGTCTATCTCTAACAGGGTCTATCTCTAACAGGGTCTGTCTCTATCAGGGTCTGTGTGACAGGGTTTGTCTCTGACAGGGTCTATCAATGACAGGGTCTATCTCTAACATGGTCTGTCTCTGACAGGTTCTATCTCTAACAGGGTCTATCTCTAACAGGGTCTATCTCTAACAGGGTCTGTCTCTGACAGGGTCTGTCTGACAGGGTCTGTCTCTGACAGGTTCTATATCTAACAGGTTCTGTCTCTAACAGGGTCTGTCTCTGACAGGGTCTATCTCTAACAGGGTCTGTCTCTGACAGGGTTTGTCTTTAACAGGGTCTGTCTCTGACAGGGTCTGTCTGACAGGGTCTATCTCTGACAGGGTCTATCTCTAACATGGTCTGTCTCTGACAGGGTCTATCTCTGACAGGGTCTATCTCTAACAGGTTCTATCTCTAACAGGGTCTGTGTCTGACAGGGTCTATCTCTGACAGGTTCTATCTCTAACAGGGTCTATCTCTAACAGGGTCTGTCTCTGATAGGGTCTATCTCTGACAGTTTCTATCTCTAACAGGGTCTATCTCTAACAGGGTCTGTCTCTGACAGGGTCTATCTCTGACAGGTTCTATCTCTAAGAGGGTCTATTTCTAACAGGGTCTGTCTCTAACAGGGTTTATCTCTAACATGGTCTATCTCTTACAGGTTCTATCTCTAACAGGGTCTGTCTTTGACAGTGTCTATCTCTAACAGGGTCTATCTCTAACAGAGTCTGTCTCTATCAGGGTCTGTGTGACAGGGTCTGTCTCTGACAGGGTCAATCTCTGACAGGGTCTATCTCTAACAGGGTCTGTCTCTGAAGGGTCTGTCTGACAAGTGCTGTCTCTAACAGGGTCTATCTCTAACAGGGTCTATTTCTAACAGGGTTTTCCTCTGACAGGGTCTGTCTGACAGGGTCTGTCTCTGACAGGTTCTATCTCTAACAGGGTCGGTCTCTGACAGGGTCTATCTCTGACATGGTCTGTCTCTGACAGGGTCTATCTCTGACAGGGTCTGTCTCTGACAGGGTCTGTCTGACAGGTTATATCTCTGACAGGGTCTGTCTCTGACAGGGTCTGTCTGACAGGTTCTGTCTCTAACAGGGTCTTT
Source organism: Coregonus lavaretus (assembly GCF_964263955.1). Taxonomy (NCBI): domain Eukaryota; kingdom Metazoa; phylum Chordata; class Actinopteri; order Salmoniformes; family Salmonidae; genus Coregonus; species Coregonus lavaretus. The sequence goes on from NW_028165296.1 coordinate 447,773, forward strand.
CTCTGACAGGTTCTATCTCTAACATGTTCTATCTCTAACAGGGTCTTTCTCTAACAGGGTCTGTCTCTAACAGGGTCTATCTCTAACAGGGTCTATCTCTAACAGGGTCTGTCTCTATCAGGGTCTGTGTGACAGGGTCTGTCTCAGACAGGGTCTATCTCTGACAGGGTCTATCTCTAACATGGTCTGTCTCTGACAGGTTCTATCTCTAACAGGGTCTATCTCTAACAGGGTCTATCTCTAACAGGGTCTATCTCTAACAGGGTCTTTCTCTGACAGGGTCTGTCTGACAGGGTCTGTCTCTGACAGGTTCTATCTCTAACAGGTTCTGTCTCTGACAGGGTCTATCTCTGACAGGGTCTATCTCTGACAGGGTCTGTCTCTGACAGGGTCTGTCTGATAGGGTCTGTCTCTGACAGGTTCTATCTCTAACAGGGTCTGTCTCTGACAGGGTCTATCTCTGACAGGGTCTATCTCTGACAGGGTCTGTCTCTGACAGGGTCTGTCTGACAGGGTCTATCTCTGACAGGGTCTGTCTCTGACAGGGTTTTTCTGACAGGGTCTATCTCTGACAGGGTCTATCTCTAACATGGTCTGTCTCTGACAGGGTCTATCTCTGACAGGGTCTATCTCTAACATGGTCTGTCTCTGACAGGGTCTGTCTCTGACAGGGTCTATCTCTAACAGGGTCTATCTCTAACAGGGTCTGTCTCTGACAGGGTATATCTCTGACAGGGTCTATCTCTAACAGGTTCTATCTCTGACAGGGTCTGTCTCTGACAGGGTCTATCTCTTACAGGTTCTATCTCTAACAGGGTCTATCTCTAACAGGGTCTGTCTCTGACAGGTTCAATATCTGACAGTTTCTATCTCTAACAGGGTCTATCTATAACAGGGTATGTCTCTGACAGGGTCTGTCTCTATCAGTGTCTATGTGACAGGGTCTGTCTCTGACAGGGTCTATCTCTGACAGGGTCTATCTCTAACATGGTCTGTCTCTGACAGGTTCTATCTCTAACAGGGTCTATCTCTAACAGGGTCTATCTCTAACAGGGTCTTTCTCTGACAGGGTCTGTCTGACAGGGTCTGTCTCTGACAGGTTCTATCTCTAACAGGTTCTGTCTCTGACAGGGTCTATCTCTGACAGGGTCTATCTCTGACAGGGTCTGTCTCTGACAGGGTCTGTCTGATAGGGTCTGTCTCTGACAGGTTCTATCTCTAACAGGGTCTGTCTCTGACAGGGTCTATCTCTGACAGGGTCTATCTCTGACAGGGTCTGTCTCTGACAGGGTCTGTCTGACAGGGTCTATCTCTGACAGGGTCTGTCTCTGACAGGGTTTTTCTGACAGGGTCTATCTCTGACAGGGTCTATCTCTAACATGGTCTGTCTCTGACAGGGTCTATCTCTGACAGGGTCTATCTCTAACATGGTCTGTCTCTGACAGGGTCTGTCTCTGACAGGGTCTATCTCTAACAGGGTCTATCTCTAACAGGGTCTGTCTCTGACAGGGTATATCTCTGACAGGGTCTATCTCTAACAGGTTCTATCTCTGACAGGGTCTGTCTCTGACAGGGTCTATCTCTTACAGGTTCTATCTCTAACAGGGTCTATCTCTAACAGGGTCTGTCTCTGACAGGTTCAATATCTGACAGTTTCTATCTCTAACAGGGTCTATCTATAACAGGGTATGTCTCTGACAGGGTCTGTCTCTATCAGTGTCTATGTGACAGGGTCTGTCTCTGACAGGGTCTATCTCTGACAGGGTCTATCTCTAACATGGTCTGTCTCTGACAGGTTCTATCTCTAACAGGTTCTATCTCTAACAGGGTCTGTGTCTGACAGGGTCTATCTCTGACAGGTTCTATCTCTAACAGGGTCTATCTCTAACAGGGTCTGTCTCTGATAGGGTCTATCTCTGACAGTTTCTATCTCTAACAGGGTCTATCTCTAACAGGGTCTGTCTCTGACAGGGTCTATCTCTGACAGGTTCTATCTCTAAGAGGGTCTATTTCTAACAGGGTCTGTCTCTAACAGGGTTTATCTCTAACATGGTCTATCTCTTACAGGTTCTATCTCTAACAGGGTCTGTCTTTGACAGTGTCTATCTCTAACAGGGTCTATCTCTAACAGGGTCTGTCTCTATCAGGGTCTGTGTGACAGGGTCTGTCTCTGACAGGGTCAATCTCTGACAGGGTCTATCTCTAACAGGGTCTGTCTCTGAAGGGTCTGTCTGACAAGTGCTGTCTCTAACAGGGTCTATCTCTAACAGGGTCTATTTCTAACAGGGTTTTCCTCTGACAGGGTCTGTCTGACAGGGTCTGTCTCTGACAGGTTCTATCTCTAACAGGCTCGGTCTCTGACAGGGTCTATCTCTGACATGGTCTGTCTCTGACAGGGTCTATCTCTGACAGGGTCTGTCTCTGACAGGGTCTGTCTGACAGGTTATATCTCTGACAGGGTCTGTCTCTGACAGGGTCTCTCTGACAGGTTCTGTCTCTAACAGGGTCTTTCTCTGACAGGGTCTATCTCTAACATGTTCTATCTCTAACAGGGTCTTTCTCTAACAGGGTCTGTCTCTAACAGGGTCTATCTCTAACAGGGTCTATCTCTAACAGGGTCTGTCTCTATCAGGGTCTGTGTGACAGGGTCTGTCTCAGACAGGGTCTATCTCTGACAGGGTCTATCTCTAACATGGTCTGTCTCTGACAGGTTCTATCTCTAACAGGGTCTATCTCTAACAGGGTCTATCTCTAACAGGGTCTATCTCTAACAGGGTCTTTCTCTGACAGGGTCTGTCTGACAGGGTCTGTCTCTGACAGGTTCTATCTCTAACAGGTTCTGTCTCTGACAGGGTCTATCTCTGACAGGGTCTATCTCTGACAGGGTCTGTCTCTGACAGGGTCTGTCTGATAGGGTCTGTCTCTGACAGGTTCTATCTCTAACAGGGTCTGTCTCTGACAGGGTCTATCTCTGACAGGGTCTATCTCTGACAGGGTCTGTCTCTGACAGGGTCTGTCTGACAGGGTCTATCTCTGACAGGGTCTGTCTCTGACAGGGTTTTTCTGACAGGGTCTATCTCTGACAGGGTCTATCTCTAACATGGTCTGTCTCTGACAGGGTCTATCTCTGACAGGGTCTATCTCTAACATGGTCTGTCTCTGACAGGGTCTGTCTCTGACAGGGTCTATCTCTAACAGGGTCTATCTCTAACAGGGTCTGTCTCTGACAGGGTATATCTCTGACAGGGTCTATCTCTAACAGGTTCTATCTCTGACAGGGTCTGTCTCTGACAGGGTCTATCTCTTACAGGTTCTATCTCTAACAGGGTCTATCTCTAACAGGGTCTGTCTCTGACAGGTTCAATATCTGACAGTTTCTATCTCTAACAGGGTCTATCTATAACAGGGTATGTCTCTGACAGGGTCTGTCTCTATCAGTGTCTATGTGACAGGGTCTGTCTCTGACAGGGTCTATCTCTGACAGGGTCTATCTCTAACATGGTCTGTCTCTGACAGGTTCTATCTCTAACAGGGTCTATCTCTAACAGGGTCTATCTCTAACAGGGTCTTTCTCTGACAGGGTCTGTCTGACAGGGTCTGTCTCTGACAGGTTCTATCTCTAACAGGTTCTGTCTCTGACAGGGTCTATCTCTGACAGGGTCTATCTCTGACAGGGTCTGTCTCTGACAGGGTCTGTCTGATAGGGTCTGTCTCTGACAGGTTCTATCTCTAACAGGGTCTGTCTCTGACAGGGTCTATCTCTGACAGGGTCTATCTCTGACAGGGTCTGTCTCTGACAGGGTCTGTCTGACAGGGTCTATCTCTGACAGGGTCTGTCTCTGACAGGGTTTTTCTGACAGGGTCTATCTCTGACAGGGTCTATCTCTAACATGGTCTGTCTCTGACAGGGTCTATCTCTGACAGGGTCTATCTCTAACATGGTCTGTCTCTGACAGGGTCTGTCTCTGACAGGGTCTATCTCTAACAGGGTCTATCTCTAACAGGGTCTGTCTCTGACAGGGTATATCTCTGACAGGGTCTATCTCTAACAGGTTCTATCTCTGACAGGGTCTGTCTCTGACAGGGTCTATCTCTTACAGGTTCTATCTCTAACAGGGTCTATCTCTAACAGGGTCTGTCTCTGACAGGTTCAATATCTGACAGTTTCTATCTCTAACAGGGTCTATCTATAACAGGGTATGTCTCTGACAGGGTCTGTCTCTATCAGTGTCTATGTGACAGGGTCTGTCTCTGACAGGGTCTATCTCTGACAGGGTCTATCTCTAACATGGTCTGTCTCTGACAGGTTCTATCTCTAACAGGGTCTATCTCTAACAGGGTCTGTCTCTGACAGGGTCTGTCTGACAGGGTCTGTCTCTGACAGGTTCTATCTCTAACAGGGTCTGTCTCTGACAGGGTCTATCTCTGACAGGGTCTGTCTCTGACAGGGTCTGTCTGACAGGTTCTATCTCTGACAGGGTCTGTCTCTGACAGGGTCTGTCTGACAGGTTCTGTCTCTAACAGGGTCTGTCTCTGACAGGGTCTATCTCTAACAGGGTCTGTCTCTGATAGGGTTTGTCTGACAGGGTCTATCTCTGACAGGGTCTATCTCTAACATGGTCTGTCTCTGACAGGGTCTATCTCTGACAGGGTCTATCTCTAACAGGTTCTATCTCTAACAAGGTCTGTGTCTGACAGGGTCTATCTCTGACAGGTTCTATCTCTAACAGGTTCTATCTCTAACAGGGTCTGTCTCTGACAGGGTCTATTTCTGACAGTTTCTATCTCTAACAGGGTCTATCTCTAACAGGGTCTGTCTCTGACAGGGTCTATCTCTGACAGGTTCTATCTCTAACAGGGTCTATCTCTAACAGGGTCTGTCTCTAACAGGGTCTATCTCTAACATGGTCTATCTCTTACAGGTTCTATCTCTAACAGGGTCTATCTCTAACAGGGTCTGTCTCTATCAGGGTCTATGTGACAGGGTCTGTCTCTGACAGGGTCTATCAATGACAGGGTCTATCTCTAACATGGTCTGTCTCTGACAGGTTCTATCTCTAATAGGGTCTATCTCTAACAGGGTCTATCTCTAACAGGGTCTGTCTCTGACAGGGTCTGTCTGACAGGGTCTGTCTCTGACAGGTTCTATATCTAACAGGGTCTGTCTCTGACAGGGTCTATCTCTGACAGGGTCTATCTCTAACATGGTCTGTCTCTGACAGGGTCTATCTCTGACAGGGTCTATCTCTAACATGGTCTGTCTCTGACAGGGTCTGTCTCTGACAGGGTCTATCTCTAACAGGGTCTATCTCTAACAGGGTCTGTCTCTGACAGGGTATATCTCTGACAGGGTCTATCTCTAACAGGTTCTATCTCTGACAGGGTCTGTCTCTGACAGGGTCTATCTCTTACAGGTTCTATCTCTAACAGGGTCTATCTCTAACAGGGTCTGTCTCTGACAGGTTCAATATCTGACAGTTTCTATCTCTAACAGGGTCTATCTATAACAGGGTATGTCTCTGACAGGGTCTGTCTCTATCAGTGTCTATGTGACAGGGTCTGTCTCTGACAGGGTCTATCTCTGACAGGGTCTATCTCTAACATGGTCTGTCTCTGACAGGTTCTATCTCTAACAGGGTCTATCTCTAACAGGGTCTGTCTCTGACAGGGTCTGTCTGACAGGGTCTGTCTCTGACAGGTTCTATCTCTAACAGGGTCTGTCTCTGACAGGGTCTATCTCTGACAGGGTCTGTCTCTGACAGGGTCTGTCTGACAGGTTCTATCTCTGACAGGGTCTGTCTCTGACAGGGTCTGTCTGACAGGTTCTGTCTCTAACAGGGTCTGTCTCTGACAGGGTCTATCTCTAACAGGGTCTGTCTCTGATAGGGTTTGTCTGACAGGGTCTATCTCTGACAGGGTCTATCTCTAACATGGTCTGTCTCTGACAGGGTCTATCTCTGACAGGGTCTATCTCTAACAGGTTCTATCTCTAACAAGGTCTGTGTCTGACAGGGTCTATCTCTGACAGGTTCTATCTCTAACAGGTTCTATCTCTAACAGGGTCTGTCTCTGACAGGGTCTATTTCTGACAGTTTCTATCTCTAACAGGGTCTATCTCTAACAGGGTCTGTCTCTGACAGGGTCTATCTCTGACAGGTTCTATCTCTAACAGGGTCTATCTCTAACAGGGTCTGTCTCTAACAGGGTCTATCTCTAACATGGTCTATCTCTTACAGGTTCTATCTCTAACAGGGTCTATCTCTAACAGGGTCTGTCTCTATCAGGGTCTATGTGACAGGGTCTGTCTCTGACAGGGTCTATCAATGACAGGGTCTATCTCTAACATGGTCTGTCTCTGACAGGTTCTATCTCTAACAGGGTCTATCTCTAACAGGGTCTATCTCTAACAGGGTCTGTCTCTGACAGGGTCTGTCTGACAGGGTCTGTCTCTGACAGGTTCTATATCTAACAGGGTCTGTCTCTGACAGGGTCTATCTCTGACAGGGTCTGTCTCTGACAGGGTCTATCTCTGACAGGGTCTATCTCTGACAGGGTCTATCTCTGACAGGGTCTGTCTGACAGGTTCTATCTCTGACAGGGTCTGTCTCTGACAGGGTCTGTTTGACAGGTTCTGTCTCTAACAGGGTCTGTCTCTGACAGGGTCTATCTCTAACAGGGTCTGTCTCTGACAGGGTTTGTCTTTAACAGGGTCTGTCTCTGACAGGGTCTGTCTGACAGGGTCTATCTCTGACAGAGTCTATCTCTAACATGGTCTGTCTCTGACAGGGTCTATCTCTGACAGGGTCTATCTCTAACAGGTTCTATCTCTAACAGGGTCTGTGTCTGACAGGGTCTATCTCTGACAGGTTCTATCTCTAACAGGGTCTATCTCTAACAGGGTCTGTCTCTGACAGGGTCTATCTCTGACAGTTTCTATCTCTAACAGGGTCTATCTCTAACAGGGTCTGTCTCTGACAGGGTCTATCTCTGACAGGTTCTATCTCTAATAGGGTCTATTTCTAACAGGGTCTGTCTCTAACAGGGTTTATCTCTAACATGGTCTATCTCTTACAGGTTCTATCTCTAACAGGGTCTGTCTTTGACAGTGTCTATCTCTAACAGGGTCTATCTCTAACAGGGTCTGTCTCTATCAGGGTCTGTGTGACAGGGTCTGTCTCTGACAGGGTCTATCTCTGACAGGGTCTATCTCTAAAAGGGTCTGTCTCTGAAGGGTCTGTCTGACAAGTGCTGTCTCTAACAGGGTCTATCTCTAACAGGGTCTATTTCTAACAGGGTCTTCCTCTGACAGGGTCTGTCTGACAGGGTCTGTCTCTGACAGGTTCTCTCTCTAACAGGGTCTGTCTCTGACAGGGTCTATCTCTGACATGGTCTGTCTCTGACAGGGTCTATCTCTGACAGGGTCTGTCTCTGACAGGGTCTGTCTGACAGGTTATATCTCTGACAGGGTCTGTCTCTGACAGGGTCTGTCTGACAGGTAATGTCTCTAACAGGGTCTTTCTCTGACAGGGTCTATCTCTAACAGGGTCTGTCTCTGACAGGGTCTGTCTCTGACAGGGTCTGTCTGACAGGGTCTGTCTCTGACAGGGTCTATCTCTAACATGGTCTGTCTCTGACAGGGTCTATCTCTAACAGGGTCTCTGACAGGGTATATCTCTGACAGGGTCTGTCTCTGACAGGGTCTGTCTGACAGGTTCTGTCTCTAACAGGGTCTTTCTCTGACAGGGTTTGTCTCTAACAGGGTCTGTCTCTGACAGGGTCTGTCTGACAGGGTCTGTCTCTGACAGGGTCTATCTCTAACATGGTCTGTCTCTGACAGGGTCTATCTCTGACAGGGTCTATCTCTAACAGGGTCTGTCTCTATCAGGGTCTGTGTGACAGGGTCTGTCTCTGACAGGGTCTATCTCTGACAGGGTCTATCTCTAACATGGTCTGTCTCTGACAGGTTCTATCTCTAACAGGGTCTATCTCTAACAGGGTCTATCTCTAACAGGGTCTATCTCTAACAGGGTCTTTCTCTGACAGGGTCTGTCTGACAGGGTCTTTCTCTGACAGGTTCTATCTCTAACAGGGTCTGTCTCTGACAGGGTCTATCTCTGACAGGGTCTATCTCTGACAGGGTCTGTCTCTGACAGGGTCTGTCTGATAGGGTCTGTCTCTGACAGGTTCTATCTCCAACAGGGTCTGTCTCTGACAGGGTCTATCTCTGACAGGGTCTATCTCTGACAGGGTCTGTCTCTGACAGGGTCTGTCTGACAGGGTCTATCTCTGACAGGGTCTGTCTGACAGGGTCTATCTCTGACAGGGTTTTTCTGACAGGGTCTATCTCTGACAGGGTCTATCTCTAACATGGTCTGTCTCTGACAGGGTCTATCTCTGACAGGGTCTATCTCTAACATGGTCTGTCTCTGACAGGGTCTATCTCTGACAGGGTCTATCTCTAACAGGTTCTATCTCTAACAGGGTCTGTCTCTGACAGGGTCTATCTCTGACAGGGTCTATCTCTAACAGGGTCTGTCTCTGACAGGGTATATCTCTGACAGGGTCTATCTCTAACAGGTTCTATCTCTGACAGGGTCTGTCTCTGACAGGGTCTATCTCTTACAGGTTCTATCTCTAACAGGGTCTATCTCTAACAGGGTCTGTCTCTGACAGGTTCTATCTCTGACAGTTTCTATCTCTAACAGGGTCTATCTCTAACAGGGTATTTCTCTGACAGGGTCTATCTCTGACAGGTTCTATCTCTAACAGGGTCTATCTCTAACAGGGTCTGTCTCTAACAGGGTCTATCTCTGACAGGGTCTGTCTCTGACAGGGTCTGTCTGACAGGGTCTATCTCTGACAGGGTCTGTCTCTGACAGGGTTTTTCTGACAGGGTCTATCTCTGACAGGGTCTATCTCTAACATGGTCTGTCTCTGACAGGGTCTATCTCTGACAGTTTCTATCTCTAACAGGGTCTATCTCTAACAGGGTATTTCTCTGACAGGGTCTATCTCTAACAGGTTCTATCTCTAACAGGGTCTGTGTCTGACAGGGTCTATCTCTGACAGGTTCTATCTCTAACAGGGTCTATCTCTAACAGGGTCTGTCTCTGACAGGGTCTATCTCTGACAGTTTCTATCTCTAACAGGGTCTATCTCTAACAGGGTCTGTCTCTGACAGGGTCTATCTCTGACAGGTTCTATCTCTAATAGGGTCTATTTCTAACAGGGTCTGTCTCTAACAGGGTTTATCTCTAACATGGTCTATCTCTTACAGGTTCTATCTCTAACAGGGTCTGTCTTTGACAGTGTCTATCTCTAACAGGGTCTATCTCTAACAGGGTCTGTCTCTATCAGGGTCTGTGTGACAGGGTCTGTCTCTGACAGGGTCTATCTCTGACAGGGTCTATCTCTAAAAGGGTCTGTCTCTGAAGGGTCTGTCTGACAAGTGCTGTCTCTAACAGGGTCTATCTCTAACAGGGTATATTTCTAACAGGGTCTTGCTCTGACAGGGTCTGTCTGACAGGGTCTGTCTCTGACAGGTTCTATCTCTAACAGGGTCTGTCTCTGACAGGGTCTATCTCTGACATGGTCTGTCTCTGACAGGGTCTATCTCTGACAGGGTCTGTCTCTGACAGGGTCTGTCTGACAGGTTATATCTCTGACAGGGTCTGTCTCTGACAGGGTCTGTCTGACAGGTTCTGTCTCTAACAGGGTCTTTCTCTGACAGGGTCTATCTCTAACAGGGTCTGTCTCTGACAGGGTCTGTCTCTGACAGGGTCTGTCTGACAGGGTCTGTCTCTGACAGGGTCTATCTCTAACATGGTCTGTCTCTGACAGGGTCTATCTCTAACAGGGTCTCTGACAGGGTATATCTCTGACAGGGTCTGTCTCTGACAGGGTCTGTCTGACAGGTTCTGTCTCTAACAGGGTCTTTCTCTGACAGGGTTTGTCTCTAACAGGGTCTGTCTCTGACAGGGTCTGTCTGACAGGGTCTGTCTCTGACAGGGTCTATCTCTAACATGGTCTGTCTCTGACAGGGTCTATCTCTGACAGGGTCTATCTCTAACAGGGTCTGTCTCTATCAGGGTCTGTGTGACAGGGTCTGTCTCTGACAGGGTCTATCTCTGACAGGGTCTATCTCTAACATGGTCTGTCTCTGACAGGTTCTATCTCTAACAGGGTCTATCTCTAACAGGGTCTATCTCTAACAGGGTCTATCTCTAACAGGGTCTTTCTCTGACAGGGTCTGTCTGACAGGGTCTTTCTCTGACAGGTTCTATCTCTAACAGGGTCTGTCTCTGACAGGGTCTATCTCTGACAGGGTCTATCTCTGACAGGGTCTGTCTCTGACAGGGTCTGTCTGATAGGGTCTGTCTCTGACAGGTTCTATCTCCAACAGGGTCTGTCTCTGACAGGGTCTATCTCTGACAGGGTCTATCTCTGACAGGGTCTGTCTCTGACAGGGTCTGTCTGACAGGGTCTATCTCTGACAGGGTCTGTCTCTGACAGGGTTTTTCTGACAGGGTCTATCTCTGACAGGGTCTATCTCTAACATGGTCTGTCTCTGACAGGGTCTATCTCTGACAGGGTCTATCTCTAACATGGTCTGTCTCTGACAGGGTCTATCTCTGACAGGGTCTATTTCTAACAGGGTCTTCCTCTGACAGGGTCTGTCTGACAGGGTCTGTCTCTGACAGGTTCTATCTCTAACAGGGTCTGTCTCTGACAGGGTCTATCTCTGACATGGTCTGTCTCTGACAGGGTCTATCTCTGACAGGGTCTGTCTCTGACAGGGTCTGTCTGACAGGTTATATCTCTGACAGGGTCTGTCTCTGACAGGGTCTGTCTGACAGGTTCTGTCTCTAACAGGGTCTTTCTCTGACAGGGTCTATCTCTAACAGGGTCTGTCTCTGACAGGGTCTGTCTCTGACAGGGTCTGTCTGACAGGGTCTGTCTCTGACAGGGTCTATCTCTAACATGGTCTGTCTCTGACAGGGTCTATCTCTAACAGGGTCTCTGACAGGGTATATCTCTGACAGGGTCTGTCTCTGACAGGGTCTGTCTGACAGGTTCTGTCTCTAACAGGGTCTTTCTCTGACAGGGTTTGTCTCTAACAGGGTCTGTCTCTGACAGGGTCTGTCTGACAGGGTCTGTCTCTGACAGGGTCTATCTCTAACATGGTCTGTCTCTGACAGGGTCTATCTCTGACAGGGTCTATCTCTAACAGGGTCTGTCTCTATCAGGGTCTGTGTGACAGGGTCTGTCTCTGACAGGGTCTATCTCTGACAGGGTCTATCTCTAACATGGTCTGTCTCTGACAGGTTCTATCTCTAACAGGGTCTATCTCTAACAGGGTCTATCTCTAACAGGGTCTATCTCTAACAGGGTCTTTCTCTGACAGGGTCTGTCTGACAGGGTCTTTCTCTGACAGGTTCTATCTCTAACAGGGTCTGTCTCTGACAGGGTCTATCTCTGACAGGGTCTATCTCTGACAGGGTCTGTCTCTGACAGGGTCTGTCTGATAGGGTCTGTCTCTGACAGGTTCTATCTCCAACAGGGTCTGTCTCTGACAGGGTCTATCTCTGACAGGGTCTATCTCTGACAGGGTCTGTCTCTGACAGGGTCTGTCTGACAGGGTCTATCTCTGACAGGGTCTGTCTCTGACAGGGTTTTTCTGACAGGGTCTATCTCTGACAGGGTCTATCTCTAACATGGTCTGTCTCTGACAGGGTCTATCTCTGACAGGGTCTATCTCTAACATGGTCTGTCTCTGACAGGGTCTATCTCTGACAGGGTCTATCTCTAACAGGTTCTATCTCTAACAGGGTCTGTCTCTGACAGGGTCTATCTCTGACAGGGTCTATCTCTAACAGGGTCTGTCTCTGACAGGGTATATCTCTGACAGGGTCTATCTCTAACAGGTTCTATCTCTGACAGGGTCTGTCTCTGACAGGGTCTATCTCTTACAGGTTCTATCTCTAACAGGGTCTATCTCTAACAGGGTCTGTCTCTGACAGGTTCTATCTCTGACAGGTTCTATCTCTAACAGGGTCTATCTCTAACAGGGTCTGTCTCTAACAGGGTCTATCTCTAACAGGGTCTGTCTCTGACATGGTCTATCTCTAACAGGGTCTGTCTCTATCAGGGTCTGTGTGACAGGGTCTGTCTCTATCAGGGTCTGTGTGACAGGGTCTGTCTCTGACAGGGTCTATCTCTGACAGGGTCTATCTCTAACATGGTCTGTCTCTGACAGGTTCTATCTCTAACAGGGTCTATCTCTAACAGGGTCTATCTCTAACAGGGTCTATCTCTAACATGGTCTTTCTCTGACAGGGTCTGTCTGACAGGGTCTTTCTCTGACAGGTTCTATCTCTAACAGGGTCTGTCTCTGACAGGGTCTATCTCTGACAGGGTCTATCTCTGACAGGGTCTGTCTCTGACAGGGTCTGTCTGATAGGGTCTGTCTCTGACAGGTTCTATCTCCAACAGGGTCTATCTCTGACAGTTTCTATCTCTAACAGGGTCTATCTCTAACAGGGTCTGTCTCTGACAGGGTCTATCTCTGACAGGTTCTATCTCTAACAGGGTCTATCTCTAACAGGGTCTTTCTCTAACAGGGTCTATCTCTAACATGGTCTATCTCTTACAGGTTCTATCTCTAACAGGGTCTATCTCTAACAGGGTCTGTCTCTATCAGGGTCTGTGTGACAGGGTCTGTCTCTGACAGGGTCTATCTCTGACAGGGTCTGTCTCTGACACGGTCTGTCTGACAGGGTCTATCTCTGACAGGTTCTGTCTCTAACAGGGTCTGTCTCTGACAGGGTCTATCTCTAACAGGGTCTGTCTCTGACAGGGTTTGTCTCTAACAGGGTCTGTCTCTGACACGGTCTGTCTGACAGGGTCTATCTCTGACAGGGTCTATCTCTAACATGGTCTGTCTCTGACAGGGTCTGTCTGACAGGGTCTGTCTCTGACAGGGTCTATCTCTGACAGGGTCTGTCTCTAACAGGGTCTATCTCTAACAGGGTATATCTCTGACAGGGTCTATCTCTGACATGGTCTATCTCTAACAGGGTCTGTCTCTGACAGGGTCTATCTCTGACATCGTCTGTCTCTGACAGGGTCTCAACTGTTGACGGATGTGACTCTGAGACTTACTGAGGGTTACACACTAACATGTGATGACATGTGATGATAACATTAACACACAGGTGAGAATGTTCTGTTCTCCGGTGCTCCTGATCTTTCCCTGTGACTATGACACAAAAAGTTTAACCCAAAGTGAGAAGGAGAGGTAGACCCAGACAGACAGACAGAGAGAGAGAGAGAGGGAGAGAGAGAGGGGGGAGAGAGAGAGAGAGAGAGAGAGAGAGAGAGAGAGAGAGAGAGAGAGAGAGAGAGAGAGAGAGAGAGAGAGAGAGAGAGAGAGAGAGAGAGAGAGAGAGAGAGAGAGAAGAGATATCTGAGCACTGCTTGAAGGCCATCATAAAAAGTGGGAGACTGTCGAGATGAGAGGAGAGGTCACAAACACAGACTTGGCCAAGGCTCACTGTAAAACACACCAACATTTACTGGCCACACACAGACAGCCTGCCCAGACACCTTCTCCACCCATCTTTTCTGTTTCTTTAATGTCTTCTTTTCTCCTTTCACACCCTATCCTCTCCCCTTCTCCTCTTCTCTCGTTCTCTCCTCGTCTTCTGTCATCCCCTCTCCTCTCCTGTCATCCACTCTTCTCTCCTGTCATCCCCTCTCCTCTCCTGTCATCCCCTCTTCTCTCCTGTTATCCCCTCTCCTCTCCTGTCATCCACTCTTCTCTCCTGTCATCCCCTCTTCTCTCCTGTCATCCCCTCTTCTCTCCTGTCATCCCCTCTTCTCTCCTGTCATCCCCTCTTCTCTCCTGTCATCCCCTCTCCTCTCCTGTCATCCCCTCTCCTCTCCTGTCATCCACTCTTCTCTCCTGTCATCCCCTCTTCTCTCCTGTCATCCTCTCTCCTCTCCTGTCATCCTCTCTCCTCTCCTGTCATCCCCTCTCCTCTCCTGTCATCCCCTCTCCTCTCCTGTCATCCCCTCTTCTCGCCTGTCATCCCCTCTTCTCTCCGGTCATCCACTCTTCTCTCTTCTACCCCTCTCCTCTCCTGTCATCCCCTCTTCTCTCCTGTCATCCCCTCTTCTCTCCTGTCATCCACTCTTCTCTCTTCTACCCCTCTCCTCACCTGTCATCCCCTCTTCTCTCCTGTCATCCCCTCTTCTCTCCTGTCATCCACTCTTCTCTCTTCTACCCCTCTCCTCTCCTGTCATCCCCTCTTCTCTCCTGTCATCCCCTCTTCTCTCCTGTCATCCCCTCTTCTCTCCGGTCATCCACTCTTCTCTCTTCTACCCCTCTCCTCTCCTGTCATCCCCTCTTCTCTCCTGTCATCCCCTCTTCTCTCCTGTCATCCACTCTTCTCTCTTCTACCCCTCTCCTCACCTGTCATCCCCTCTTCTCTCCTGTCATCCCCTCTTCTCTCCTGTCATCCACTCTTCTCTCTTCTACCCCTCTCCTCTCCTGTCATCCCCTCTTCTCTCCTGTCATCCCCTCTTCTCTCCTGTCATCCCCTCTTCTCTCTTCTACCCCTCTCCTCTCCTGTCATCCCCTCTTCTCTCCTGTCATCCCCTCTTCTCTCCTGTCATCCACTCTTCTCTCTTCTACCCCTCTCCTCACCTGTCATCCCCTCTTCTCTCCTGTCATCCCCTCTTCTCTCCTGTCATCCACTCTTCTCTCTTCTACCCCTCTCCTCTCCTGTCATCCCCTCTTCTCTCCTGTCATCCCCTCTTCTCTCCTGTCATCCACTCTTCTCTCTTCTACCCCTCTCCTCTCCTGTCATCCCCTCTTCTCTCCTGTCATCCCCTCTTCTCTCCTGTCATCCACTCTTCTCTCTTCTACCCCTCTCCTCTCCTGTCATTTTTACTCTCTCAAATCATCCCCTTTCCACTTCTGTCTTCTATCCCCATTCACACTACAGACGCAAGAGTGTGTTGATATGTTAAAATAATCATAAGATCATCATAAAGTCTGGTCCTAAAGCAAAAGAGCAAGGAGGAGCGAGATGGAGCAGGATCATGTTGCTTTTTGACGCTGATCTAAGGTCAGTTTTGCATTTCTTCCCAAAATTGTTAAATTTAGAATTGAGGGGAAGGTAAACCGATCCTACATCTGTACCTATTGGCAACTTCTACCGAGAGTGGGCCAGACTGTGGTAGAATCACAGAGGAAAACTTTGGAAAAAGAAACAGAAAGAGAAACCCAATCCTCAGAGGAGTTATTAGATGATACACTCCTTTTATTCACTGGTTTAATGGCATTAGAAGCTTGATGGGAAATAGTAATTTCCTTGTTGTGTTTTGGTTTGTTATATAATGAATGGAAGGGTCTTTAGAGACACTGTGTTTCTTCAGTTTCATGTTCGCTGTTCACAAGAGACAGAGAAAGAGATGCTCATTTTATTTTAATCTTCTGCTATTCGTGTAATGGTCATAAAACAATGTTTTGTATAATTTCTCATTTTCTCTATCTCTCTCTCTTTTCTAAAAGTGTTTGTGTGTGTGTGTGTACATGTGTGTGTGTTTGTGCGTGAGTGCATGTGTTTGTGTGTGTGTGTGTGCGTGTTTGCGCGTGCATGTGTGTGAGCGTGTGTGTGTGTGATTTGGCTGCTTGGCAGGTAGAAGGCTGTGAGTGCAGCCTATCACAGCCAGGCCCTGATTACTCTCCACCATTCATCAAAGTGTCACCGCCCTGACAGACGCTAATAAATATACTGCCACGGCCCCCCGCTCGCACCTGGCAGTGCAGCGCTCACACCGCACACACACACACACACACCGTACCCCCCCCCCCCCCCCCCCCCCCCAGCAGTGAACACAGTGCGAGCCACAACACAACCTAAAGCTCATTTGCTAATTGCTGCTTTTCCCATCAATTCTGCTTCTGTCTTGTTCCATGTCAACAGGAGCGGGAGGAAAAATATATATTAATAAAGGAATTATATAAATAACCACTAGGGAAACATGTTTAGATTAGACTGCTACCACAGGGTTTTTCTTAACCAGTTTTTATTTATTTTTTACACATTGACATTATGATATGCAAAGTCTTTCTTCCATTTTCCTTTTAGAGCTCCCTCTGCAATGTCCCTGTTTAATGGCCCACTCTGCCTTACATACAACACACACACACGCACCTCTCACTAATTCCCGGCAACATTTAATGAAGTTGTCTTTACTGCACTGTGTGACAGTCCTTTTCCTCAACCGCAGGTTTAATCCACCCCCTCTTTCTTTTTATCTGTCTCTTTCTTTTTACTTTCACTCTCTCAATCTCTCTCTCTCTCTCACACACTCACTCACCTCTCTCACCCTTCTCTCTCTCTCTCCATGCGTTCTCCTCTCTGTCACTGTGTCGTTAGGGGAGTTGTTGCTGGCAGCACATTAACCATGTCAATGTTTACAATCAAAGGTCCCCACCTGGGAGGGGAGGGGACTGAGGAGTGAGATGTTAGATGAGTGACTTCTGGGGTGCTGGATAAGGGGGCAAGTACCAGAATTTGGTAGTAACGTCTACCCACAACCATCTATTGATTTGAATGCAGTAAAACTATATTAAGAGGGCAACGTGGCAACATTTAAAGTTTCAGTAAAACATTTGTCTTCTCTTTTCCTAGAGACAACTATAACTTCCCCACATAAATGTGCATTTGCATATAATTGCTGGTTAGTTTGACAGGGATGCTGTACTTTTCCATTAATCAGTTATACACACACACACACACACACACACACATTACTATTTTACTGTGTACAGGCACTAAAGATTTATAGTCTTTCCATTTGTGAGTTTCAAGTCAGGTCTTTCTTAGTCTTTCTGTTTCTCTGTCTCAGTCCACTAGCAGACGTGCTGCAGCGCCCCCTGTTGGGAGACAGATGACGCATGTGATGCTGCATGCACGTGTCTGTCTGTCTGTCTGTCTGTCTGTCTGTCTGTCTGTCTCTCTGTCTCTGTCTCTGTGTATGTGTGTGTGTGTGTGTGTGTGTGTGTGTGTGTGTGTGTGTGTGTGTGTGTGTGTGTGTGTGTGTGTGTGTAGCATTGCTATGTGTAGGGATTTGGTGGTCCGAAGGCGGAAGTGTGTGCTCCTGCCATGGGCCATGCTTGCGTTGCCAAGCAGAGTGTGTGTGTGTGTGTGTGTGGTCATGCCAGGCCTTGGGCATGCTGGGGCAGCAGATGGCATCACTACAGTGCCAGCCACCCAGGTGAACGGGGGAGGGGGAGGGGGAGGGAGGAGGAAGAAGGAGGAGGGGGGAGGGAGGTGGAGGGGAGGTGAGTAGGGGGAATAGGGGGGTGGATAGGATCAGGGCAGGCAGATTCTGTTGAACTGTGTTGTAGTTCTAGACAGGGTCTCTGCTGAGTTCCCATTGGCCAGGGCTGTGTGTCGGCTGGTTGGTGCTGCTGGGTCTCTGCTGAGTTCCCATTGGCCAGGGCTGTGTGTCGGCTGGTTGGTGCTGCTGGGTCTCTGCTGAGTTCCCATTGGCCAGGGCTGTGTGTCGGCTGGTTGGAGCTGCTGGGTCTCTGTTGAGTTCCCATTGGCCAGGGCTGTTTGTCGGCTGGTTGGTGCTGCTGGACCAGGTTGGACCAGGTGTGGAGTGGGAGAGGACTGGGAAGGGTGGAGCTGTTAATTAGAGAGAGGTGATTAATGGGACAGGAGAGAGGGAGCACTGTGTTTGGGACTGACTGGACT
This sequence comes from Coregonus lavaretus, assembly GCF_964263955.1. Classification (NCBI taxonomy): domain Eukaryota; kingdom Metazoa; phylum Chordata; class Actinopteri; order Salmoniformes; family Salmonidae; genus Coregonus; species Coregonus lavaretus. The sequence continues at coordinate 465,547 of NW_028165296.1, forward strand.
GGACGAGCGGGGACATGGGAGAGCAGGGTAGGGTGGAGAGTTTGGGAGAGGTTGAGTAGTTGGTAGTTGAAAATGAACATGAGTTCACCAAAGTCAAAAATATCTTTGTATGCAATAACACATTCAAACGTGTATGTGTGTGTGTGTGTGTGTGTGTGTGTGTGTGTGTGTGTGTGTGTGTGTACGTGTGTGTCTCTCTAGCTTCTGAGTCACGTGGCTTCTCTACCCTGGGATCCAGTGCGTTATTGAGATGTACGGAGTTACAGCGTTTTGACAAACTCTCCTCCAGGGATGTGCCGTGTAAACACCAATCATTTGGCAGATGCAGAGTAAATTGGCACAGTATCCCCGGGTGGTGCGCCACACACACCATTATCAGGATGGAGACTAATCGTATGTCGCCTCCCATATGAGGAGCAATTAATTCACACAGAATCAAATGGCAGGAGAACAGAGTGAGGAGAGGAAAGAGGAAGGGGGAGGTTGGAGAGATGGAGAGAAATTAGGAGATAAGAAAGAATGGTGTTGAAAAAAGTGGAAGAGAAAGTTTGAAGGACAAGAGAGAGAGAGAGAAATAGGGAGAGAGCTTAAATGTTTGTGTGATTAAGTGCAAAGTTTGAATCTGGCTGTTTTTCAAACTATTGTTCAAAGTTTAACTTGTAACATAAAGCTAAAGTGTAAATGGGTTTCATGTTTTATCTGTTCTCTTAGCTTGGATCTTTTTGAGAAGGAAAGGAGGATTGCACAAACAGTAGAGAGAAAGGAGAACATTTAGTTGAGTAGAAGAGCACTGAAGGAAATACAACATTTATGAATGTGATTCCACAAAGCCTTGACAGTAGTATAGTTTTACAGCACCTGTATTTTTTTTTTACAGATGACAGTTACAAGGACTCATTAATGTAAAGTTTCCCCATCCTCACCTCAATTCAATCTGGAGGCATTGTAGTGTAGGGCCGTTACAGCCAAACCTCCATCTCACTTTTATTTCCTGTGTGATTGCCTGCTCACTCTCTCGCTCGTCTATCGCTCGTCTCTCTCTCATCTCTCTCTCGGTGGATACGATTAAGGAGGAAGACTAAAAGACCGTGATGGACAGAAGGAGAAAGAGGAGGGGAGCTGGTCCTGGTTTAATCTCCTTCAGACGGAGGTAGCGAGGGAGGGAGGGACAGTGACTGAAAGGGGGGGAGAGACATAATTTCCATGGATACAGCTCCTAAATTAATAGTCTGCCATGATGGCCTTTTGGATAAGATAAGTAGTGTTATAATAAGCAGAGGGCCGTATAAAAAAAACAGACTTGGCTGACAAGCCAGGGAAGACTTATTCAA